>NW_027041118.1:1627500-2227500 GCF_037179485.1 Ochlerotatus camptorhynchus | reverse complement strand
TTTCAAACAATTGTGTCACAGAACCAAATTCAAGATCCAAGAAAAATCCTGCTGTCTTAATGATTACTCATTTCTCCTAGTGATCTGATCGGCTCAATTGGTTTTATGTTTAAATTACGTGGACAACCGGGAAAATTTCCAAAATTCTGAGAAAAAGCTGGTAAATGTACCATTAACACTCCGAACACGATGCCTCCGGAAAATATGTAATGGAAAACTTGCAATGTTTGAAAAATCGAATTTCGAATATTTTGGCTCCATCATACTTTAAACATTTATGCGGTATGAATTGATTAAAATCTTGTAATAAATTGCTGAGCTATGATTTTTCAAACATTCCAATCTTTTGTAACATATTTTACCCGAGGACTCTTGTTAGAAATGTTAAATCAAGGCTATGTTTCACGCAGATGGTAATGTTCCACGGGTAGTGAGTAATAGAAAACCCCATGTAGACATTTGGAAAAGTAGAAATAATACGCTTTTGATGCATATTCAGGTCACAAAAAAGTTGACGGCAACCTAAAGAAATCATTTGATCTTACCAGTTCCCAGAGAGCCAAAACTTCAAATTTAAGAGGGCGTAAACATAATTGTACCGACCAATCGTGGTCCTACGTCAGCCTTCCGTTCGTGCCCCTAGGCACAGACTCTTTTACTTTTTTTGTAGCCACTCCTAGAGGGTTTTTTTTTTAACTAGTTCGTTTATTTACTAGGCTCAGTCGTGTGTGACACTTTGCGGAGCCAAAATCAATAATGTTTGATTTACATTTTAAATAGCAGTATTTCTAGGTTAGTATTGAGTACCAATTACTCGTGGCGGGCTCGAGGTTAATGGGTAACAATTTCGATTGGAAGGATCTAGGTAGGAAACTGGTTTCTGAAGCCTTCTTCAGTAACTACTCTTGGACGGTTGACCAAATCCTGGCTGGGCAGGGGCAAGTAGCACAGGAACAGGAGGATAATAAGACTGGGACACAATGGCCGGAAATTGTTTGGAAAGGAGGGGATAGTCACATCAAACTCTAACATCAGACAAACAAAGGAATTCGTAGATCGCTTGCATGTAGGGAAGATCACGTGTTCCCAATACATCTCTTACTTTACGGAGGGGTTGTCTACCTCGGGCCACTAGGGTATCCAATAGTCGTGCTTTGGAGACGTCATTACCGGGCAATACCAAACTGCATGATCGATGTCATCACAACCGGTTCTGCAACTACATATATTGCTGTCAACGAGGTTTATTCTATAGAGATGTGCGTCTAGCGAGTAGTGGTTGGACATAAGTTTTGACATCACTCGAATGAATCCCCGATTTACATCCAGACCTTTGAACCACGCTCTCGAAGAAAAATTTGGAATAATGGAATGTAACCACCGCCCAAGAGAATTACTTGTCCAATCGTTTTGCCAACTTAAAAGAGAACTCTGACGTACTAATGAGAAAAATTCATCATGTGAAATCAGGGTTGCTTCCACTCACTTACTATAAAAAAATATTATTCGGAATTATGCAATCATTACATGCAATAATGCTATGTTGTACTTGTAAGTAACAAAAAGAGGTAGTAAAGTATGTGTTTGACTCATAAAACCTGTCAATTTCGCTTTGAGAGCGTCACAATTAGCGATCTTATGATTCGTGAGCGTTCACTCAGAGTGAGCGCTCACGAGTCGTAAAATCGCTGATTGTGACGCACTGAAAGCAATTTTGACAGATTTTATGTGTCAAACATATACTTCATGACCTTCTCTTGTAACTTACAAGTACTAATTAGCATTATACTATATCATGATTTCATAATTCCGAAAAACATTTTTTTATAGCAAGTGAGTGGAAGTAACCCTGTGTGAAATTCTTCTATCATAAATCTCGCCTTGTTGTGCGCCCACCTTTGCGAGAGAGTCTGCCTTCTCATTGCCTGGGATTGAGCAATGTGAGGGGACCCATACAAAGGTTATCATATATGATCTGTCGACCAGCACACTCATCTGCTCCCTTACCTTTGAAAGGAAATAAGATAAGTGCCTATCTTGTTTCATCGACCGAATAGCCTCAATCGAACTGAGACTATTCGAGAAGATGAAGTAATGGTCTATGGCATATCGGAAATCATCCCCAATGCGAAGTTGATTGCTGCTAGCTCAGCAACATAAACGGAACAAGGTTCCTGAAGTTTCAAAAATAAAAATAATGAGTATTCATTGAAGACGCCGAAGCCAGTCGATCCATCAATGCGAGGTTGCTGAAAGCTTCTTTTGACAGCAAAATGTTCATTCCCAAAGGTTAGTAAAAGTCAGGAAATTTTAGATCTCTATCATATTTCGTTACAAGGCTAGAGCTTTTTTAAAGTGACGCCGGGTCAGAAAAGACCCTAATGCACCATTAGTGGTCAGTATTCTTCCTACCAAACATCAGGCAGTTAGAAATTTGGGAAAAAGAATACCGGCTAAAACTCCATCCGCAAACAACGGTACCTCTCTGTATGCCGTTAAACTTTTCTCGATTAAAGCTAAAAGTCCTCTGGTGTCACATTTACACTCATGGGTGGGAATCAAGTATTTAGGATCATTTTTTTTTTCAATTGGATCTTTCTTTGTGCTGAGATTTGATCAAAAGCACCACTACCACTTGGTACCGCAAATTTACCCAACGCTACAAAAGAAAGCTAATTGGAAACAAGAGATCCAACTGGCACGAGCGGCGGCACAGACCCAGTGCAGGGTGACAGGCAGAAGCGTCGAAAAAATCTAAGATCGACATTCGGAAAGGAGCACCAACCCGGATAGAAGAAGCGAAATTGCTTAGCTAATTTACTGTTTTTGCTGCCCCGTCGCTGGCTGGTGGTGGCGGCGGTATTCCGTGTTTATTTTTCCGACCGTTGTGCAGATGATCGTACGACTCGGCTCGCGCGTCTTAAAGGTGTTGTGTGCGTGTGTTTGTATAAACATCACCGCATAGCAGGTGTAGTTCGTGATCTTTCGCCCGGTCGGTGGTTGTATGGTTGACATGTGGTTGATATATTGTTATTGGCTGTAGACAGATACTGCCGGGTGATCCGCAGTCGGTGATTTGTAAAAATGACAAAACTTTGTGGACAAATGTTCTGAACATTTTCAAACAGGAAAAAAAAATTCAAGTACATTTGGACTGCGGCCACATTCAATCATCGTGACAAAGTAAGAACAATGGTTATATTCCGGTGTCAATTTCATTCAGACGGGTTCGCCAAAACCGATGATCGCACACTTATTTCAGTTTCAGATGATCTCTCCGAAGCGAACATGGGGGACAAATGCTTGTCTCAAAATCGCACATCCATCATGTCCGGATTCCGTATCCCGAAACCGTATCGAGCAACCTCCGCCGCAGTCTCATTGGGATGCCAAGCAAACCCCGGTCATTCGCTGGCTGCAATCGCTGGCTTGTCGCGAAATTTGTTTGGCTATTTTTAATTGTTTTGAAATGAATCGAAAGCAGGGAAAAAATTTCGTTCGGATTTAATCTTGCTCCGCACGTAGCTCTGCCTAGCGTCTTGTGAGCGTAGGTACCGAGCTACATATTTTTCGAGCAGTGGCAGTCGTGCGAATTGCGGGTGGTGAATTTAAGTGGTTGTTTTCTTTTATTTGCTTTTGCTGCTTGTCGGTTTGGCGGATATCAAACTGCGGGGTGGTAGGTGGTAGAGTGGTGGTCGAACAATTTAGTGTATTTGTCGTTGCTGTTTTGTGATTTGCAATGTAGTGTAGCATCAACAGCATCAACATTCACTAAAAGGCACATGGAAAGAGTAATTCGCAAGCTATATATCTCATTTGCGCTTCAGGAGATTTTGTTTCGTTTGTTCAAACGGAGGGGGTGGGAAAGGTTAAAATGTTACAATCTCTTATGCTCTTCTACTCGTTTGAGATTAGCTGATAAAAGAGGATCGTCGCAGGGACCTGATCGTTTCGTGTGATGATGTTGAAATGTTTGAAAATGTTGAACGTGTTTGATGTTAGGGTGGTTCTATTTATGATCGACCAAGGTTATTTTAGTATGTTTCAGGTAATTTTAACCTTACAATATCTATTTTACATTTTTTGAGGTTAAGCTTCAACCCGAGCAGCATTGTGGTTAACTATGTGCATTTATTCCAGTCACAATGAAGCGGCAGCAGCTTATTTCGATGGAAGTGTGCTGCTTGGGTAGTTCTTTTGTTTAAATCATTAGATTTTAAGTGTCATCGTTGAAGTTTTTTTTTGCGTAAAAAGATTCAAGGCATGTTACAAAAACAAATCGGTTTTAATCCCTCAACAATGTGGCTGATCATAAGCTCCATAGACACTGTAGGTGGATGAGGGGGCTTGACGAGTCTCTGTCACAAATAAAGTCCTAAAAAATGTATGACTACAAGTTCTCAAAAACTGCTTACGTATTTTATGGATAGCTATTAGACCGCCAAATCGACTTACCACTCGCACAAATGGCATAGAAGTCCATAGTTGGTATTCAAAACGCAACAACGGTATTAAAAGACTAAAAGAGCCGAGAAACGCTAAAATGCTCTTACAAACATAAAAATGATACGGCCTCGCAAAGCTTACAAAATTGAGCCTTGACAAATAAATGGATTAAGAAAATTAATCAATCACCAAAATCGTCCTAAGAAACGCCAAAAACATCTAAAGTCACAATAATTGTTTTAACAACGTCGAAATCAGCATAATACCCCGTTCATACTACAACCTATATTACGTGATGTATCCTATCTTGATATCAGGATTCATACCCTAGTATTCACAGGAAATAAAACGTTTGACAGCCATTCCATTGAAAAGCGATAAATAGGTTCTCAGAATTTCGTAAAAATTGGTAGTTGTATTTCTTTATCGCAAAATATTAGACCCGTATTTTATTATTTTGTCATTAAGGTGACCATTTTCATGTTAGGGTGGTCCAAAAACTCGATTTATCTCAAAAATGATTTTTTTTTTAAATTCATAACTTTTGAACCACATAGCCAATTTCAAAGATCAAAATATCAAATAAAAGGCAATTAAATATAATTAAAAAAAAAATATAGTGATATCAAGAATTTGGGATTTTGCATAGAAAAACAATTATTGTATTTGTTCATTTTAATGGTTTTCATGGTTTGCAGACCGATAGCCCAATATGTTTCTATATTTTTTATCCCAACAAAACATATCAAAAAATCATCGATGTGTTTTTTTTTCATTTTTGAGTTAATATTTGGGTTTTTGCTCCATACTCCACGCTATGTCTGAAGGCACCTTTTTTGTAACATTCATGTACCTCATATTTTTCTTAACAAGATGTTAGCATTGGTCCTAACAATCAAATCTGTGATGGTATTAAAATATTTCATCTTGGGTTTTTAGAGAAAAGGTGTTTTGAAGTATACTTGGTCGTTTAAAAAGGCTTGTACGAACTATTGACAAAACTGTTATGGATCGAAACAAATTCAGCTGAAAATGATTCAAAATAGGACTAAAGTTGTCAAAATACTGGTAAAGTATGATTCCCTTTTCGGTACCGTAAGATATCGTAGCTTTGTCATGATCTCATAATGTTTAAATAAATAAAATAACTAAACAATTGTGTAGTCTCTAAATTAACTATTATTCAGCCATTCTATTGCAAAACGATATAATGATCCTCAGAATTTGGTAAAAAGTTGTAATTTTATTCCTTATCGCAAAATATTTTTATTTTATTTAACGTCATCAGGGGGACCATTTCAACGTTAGAGTAGTCCAAAAAATCGTTTATATTTTATTTTATTTTTTAAATGCCTTTTTTAATTTATAACTTTCTAACTATTGGGCTGATTTCAAAGATCAAAATAGTAAATGAAAGGTAATTAAAAATTCGTGTCAATAGTGTTATTAACAAACTGGGATTTTATATTGAAAAACATTGATTGTATTCGTTTATTATAGATTTCATGGTTTGTAGACAGAGGTTTCAATATGTTTTTTATAGGTTTCCTTAAAAGATTGGGTTTGTTTACACAACATATCAAAAAATCAGCGATGTGTTGTTTTTCGTGAGCCGATGACCAAAATTTCATCCTTGAAAAACTGCACGGTTATCAGGCAATGACATTTATCAAGCACCTACAATGGCGACCAGTGAATCCAAATTGCGTATGCCGAGTCGGTAGTCACCCAATTGCATTGTCTTTCCTCATAACTGATTTGAGGCAATGCTGGATTGTTTGACAGCCGGTATATCTCATACGCTTACCCATTTTTTAGCGTCTGTAATATAACAAAAGTAGAGTGTAAAGTTTTGTAAAATATAAAGTTATAAAGATAACTGCTGCACACTGAACCTATTAGCACTCAGATTAAGATTTTTCTTAAAGCTGAGTGTAAATCGAGTTTGGTTTGAACTTCTTGTTAACATCTTGCTTCTGGATATTTGTGAAACTCAATTTTCATAAACTGCTCCCTTTTTATACCGGTAGACGGCAATGTAACATGCGTGAGTCGTACTCACGATATTTTTTTAGGTGGCGAACTCTCATTTTTACCCTGTTCATGTCCTCGATCACATTTCATAATGGAAGCGTTAAAGAGAAAGAGAGATCACAAGCAATTCTTTCTACTATACCTCATTTCTAAGACATAGAGTGGGAGTTGTTCAACCAACAACCCGACGAGACAGCTTATAGAAGTTACGTTCAAATTGATTTCCTTGATTTTCGATGAAATTCTTCGAACTTTCTTGATGTTCTTTGACCGTCTCTGAGTTTGGCTTTTTTTCCTGAAATTCTCAGATATTTCTTAAAGTTCACAGTACATACTTTCCTAATGTTATTAAATTTTTCCAGTGGTTCACATACCATCCTAAAGTTTGCCAAAAATGTTTCACGTATAAAGAACTTTTTGCAGAGCATCATTGAAATTCATATAATGGTGCTATAGTTCACAGAGCTCTCTTGAAGTTCGTAGAACTTACCAGAACGACATTGAACTGCCCAGAAGCTCACAAAACGTCCCTGAAGTCGGCAGAATTTTCCTGAAGTTTATAGAGCTTCTCTGAAGATCGAAGCACATCTTTAAAGTTTGAATAATTTTCCTGAAGTTTGTAGAACTTCTCTGTAGTTCAATGAACTTATCTGAATGTTGTTAAATTTCTCTGCTTTATTGGAGGAAATTATTTAAAGTTTGCAGTACTTTCCTAAAATTCACTACAGTTCCCTATTTCCTAGAAGGTCGCTGAACTTTCCTGAAAATTTCGAAAATATGGGAACTGCAATGAAGCTCTAGCAACTCTGTAGTAATTCAAGGTGAGAGCTACCTAAACTCACTGGGTAAGAGTAACTAACCTCATGTGAGTTTCATTCCTGTATTATCGGCATTATCGTTTAAACGATTTTCAAAAAATATCGTCATGGTTGCCAGAAATTATTTTCGATCTCGCCGTTGAGTCAAACATATCTTTTTATTTTTAAAAATGCAAGCAAATTTTCCGCCCCTCAGGATGATTTAGTGGTAAATACCACCTTCGCCAGCTGCTGATTACAAGACACAAAACTTTCGGATACCTACTATCTACTTTATTGAACTCCGGTAAAAATCTTTCAACGATCGTCGCTACTAAAGTGGCTTCATTTTTTTTACAGAGTCGCTTTTCGAAGCACGACAAGCGAGCTCTCTATTTTCTTCATGAGATTTTTTTTAGTTTTTCCAGATTTTCTACACGATACATTCATAAAAAATACTCGAAATAGAACGAAAATCAATGCCTACTATGACTACGTGGCTGCCTCGGACAGTCCTGCTCGCTTCTTTCTATTTTACTATTATGAGGGAAGCGAAATTAAGCAGGATATTGTGCTACGAACAAATATTAATTGATTTATCACAAAGTCGACAAAATCAATATGGATCTTACTTGAGAGTCAAAGAAAACTTCTTTAATGCCATTTGGATTAATGCAATCATCTTTTGAACCTTATATGACTGCATTTGTTCAATTCGTAACAGTTGTATCGTCAATAGTCCATAAACGCCTTCATAATCGGCTTTGTAAACTTCAAAACACTTGTTCTCAAAAAACCCAAGATGAAATATTTTAAAACCATCACAGATTTGATTGTTAGGATCAATGCTAACATCTTGTTAAGAAAAATATGAGGTACATGAATATTGCAAAAAAGGTGCCTTCAGACATAGCGTGTACTCCTATGCGACTACACGCTTACTCGAAAGTACCCATTATATGAGTTTCTTGTATTCATTTTTTAAAGTAATTCAAACCTGTCAAAAAATGGGTATTATCCAAAACCGAAAAGTACTTTTTCCTTATTTTTGAAAATATATTCTACTATTAAAATGGTTAAATAGGGTAAATGATGGCTTCGGCAGCCATCGAATGTTTTCGGCAACCAAAATTTAAACGTTAATTTCGATGTATTTTCTCACTAAAACACTTCGCTGAATGTATTTAAACGATTCCTTAGTCTTTCAGCTTCTATCCTAATACATTTTTACGACTGAGCAAACCTGTTATGCTAGGTGTTTCTTCAAAAGAAACATAAGCACATCAAAATACGGCTGATTTCGAGTTGCCGATAATAGAACAGCTGGTTAACACGCAGTTTAAACGGAAAGGTTGCCGAAGTAAAAGAGGCTGCCGACAATAGTCACACTCACATGAGAAGTTTAGAGCGCCTTACAAACGTTTTCAAACCATTTTGGACAGTTTTGTTGATTGGAATGGATAGAATAGCTAGCAGTAGTTGAATGTAAACAAACAGACACGTCATATGTGTGCGTGACACTGAGAAAATGCTAATAGAAGTGCGGAAGCTACTTAGATTGACGAGAATACGTAAATTCCCCTACATGTCTTCAATTTACTTGAAGACATCTCTAAAGAACTGGAAGCGCAGTACAGAATGTTTGATCATTTTTTTTTATTGTATTCAAATTGGTAAAAAAAAACTACATTTAAAATATTTAGACGAGTACTGTGATTATATGACAGAGGTCCAATGGATATAGTAACTTGTTCCGGCCAATGTTTATTGATGTGGAAAAGTTTATTGGAAATAATGCTATGGCCGGGTGTTTAATTTTTTCTTTACTATCAGACACAGAAAGATGATGAGAGCCAAATCGAAAAACCCGGAATAGCACAGATCTGGACACGATCTGGTACCCATTGTTACGAGGTAAATATTAAAAGGGGAATTATGATGCAAATTGTATATGTTCTACACTGCCCATAATCGCAAGTAAGTCCCATCTGTGAAAATCTGAAAATGAGAAAACGGAGTTCAAAAATTTTTCAAGTTTTCTGATTTGTCACTTATTTTGGAGTGACAAATTTAAAAATAAATATACAATGTGATAGAATGCATCTATGTTTACCCAAAAATATTGGAAAAATATCGTGAAATTTTTATTTTATGTCCACAAACGTCAATGAGAAAAATAACCGCAAGTCAGTCACAATTCCATGACGGTGCTGCATTAGTTTTAGCACAGTATTGAACAGTAGAAAAATACCATGGTCCCATAGAACGTTATTGATTTCTGGATTTGTTCCGCTGGTTCCAGAGCAATGGCCGGAACATATTCCGGTGAGTATGTGTCTTCATCAGACTACAGCTTTTCATAAATGTGCCAAACCCACCATGCGATAAATCAATGCACATGAGAATTCTTAAATAAGATCAATAGGAGTCATGATGAGTGACCAGTACCATGTGGGCCACACCCGAACATGATCCGGATATCCCCGGGGAAGTGGTAAATCCTTTTTAAATCAAAATCCATCAAATCACATGAGAATTCATAGCCATAGGGTAGAGCGCTACTTCGTCGTAATCACCCATTTCCGTTCTATCGATCAGAAAAGATCAATAATATCAATGATTCCACCGTACACAAATCAATAATAGATTTGTTCCGATGCGTTAGTTCATTAGTTACAACATAAATCCTAAAAGAGCGCATTTTATGAATATTTACGCTCATTGTTCTCAAAACAATATAAGCGCTCCTAGCGAATCCCCTTTTTCTACGTTTATCCATAGGACGAAGAAAATCTAATGGTGTTTCAATCAATCCTCTGGCACGGCCATTGGTTCTTAAAGCTGCCGTCAGTGGTAATGGTGGCGTTGATGTCATAGTGATTTTAAGCTTGGTTCATACGTTACCATCCACTCACGGTCATAAATAGCACAGTCATTGATTCTTTAAGCCACCGCGAATTCGCTTTCATGCACTTCCCTCTTATAATTACAACGAGCAATAGAAACACAACTGAAATACACCGAAACAACCATCTAAAACTCCACGCACTTTATAAATTTTCACCTACCGCAACGATACCAAACGCATAAACCAAGCTGAAACTCCTAATGTTTACATCAGCTGTCAATAACTGACATATAATCGAACCAAAAAATTGGCTTCAAGTAAACTGTTTTTGAATGACTTAGATGCCACCGGAGTGGTTTCAATGCGTTTGGACAGAATTGAAACTCGTAAAACAAATTTAGAATCAAGAAGCAGTATTAGATTTTAAACAATATCTCATCAATTTGTGACTCTTTATCAAATCCAGCGGTACGTATGGAAAGGAGAATATATTTAGAAGTCATCATTGACAGAAATATTCCTTTTTTGTTCAAAACCGTTCAAAAAAGAGAGGTAAAACGTGGGTTGTGCTTGGTAGGACGGAAATTAGATCAAAATCTCTATTCATTGGTGGTCAAACTGAGTATCGTAAGAACTATATTGGCCACATACGGACATGTTCCAGATACCCTTGGGAAAGTGGACAAAATCTGTCTTGAGACAAATCTCATGATGCGATGTGTTGTCTAACATTTCTAACGTATTTTTTTTTCTAATGGGACTGATTTGCGCTTACTTTTTGCTGTGGGACAATTTGACTTGGTATTGTTTTTCATTTTTCTTGAACATACCCCCTTTTTTCAATAGCACATCTCAAAAACATAGAAAGATAAACTGAATAATGATGCTAACTCAAAATTGATAAAAATGCAGATGAGACGGACTTGCGATTACCGGCAGTAAAAATTTGTTCCATTTTAGATCAGTGAAAATCATCTATGAGGAAAATGTGATTTACATGCGGAAGGGTCTGTTCGATCATTTCCATCATTCCTTAGCGGACAGCTCCCAGCAGTGATCTGGGCCGAATGTTGAAAACACTCATGCGGAAAATACTCTACCCTCAGTGCCTATGGGTAGATTCTACTTATTTGTGTAATATGTATTGTGATTAGTATATGAAGTATTTTTATGATTTGAATTTTTTTTAAAACGTTTGCTGACAAGCAGCCTGAAGCAAAAAAACGAATCAATAAAATGGGTACTTTTTACTCATGTACAAAAAAAAATCATGGATAAAAAGTACCCATTTTTAAAGTATTTGCTGAATACTCATTAATGAGTAAAACAGGTTTTTTCTAATTTCATGAGTTAAGCCACTTTTCTTCAAAATGGTTTTTTTACTCATTGCTGGGTACTTTCAAGTTAGCATGTAGACTACCACGCATCTCCATTGATATATAGCGACTGTAACATAGTCCCGCCGCATGGTAGTCTTGTAGCATAAGGGTAATGAGCAAATACCCAACACTTGATAACTTTCAAAAAATATAACTGAAAACCAAAAAAAAACACCGTAATGATTTTGTTAAATGTTATGTAAAAAGCCTAAATTTTCAAGGAAAAATTTAAAAACATATTGCATCTTCTGTCTACAAAACATCAGAACCATAAAAACAATTACAATCAACGTTTTTCAATACAAAATCCCGATTTTGTAATATCATTATATTTTGCCTATAAATTAGTTTCCATAACCTTCTTTTGATATTTTGATCAGTGACATCGGCTCAGTGGTTCCAAAGTTATGAATTTTTGAAAAAAAAAGTCATTTATGAAAAAATCGAAAAGAAGAAAACTTTCAATTTTTGCGAAGTTTTGAGAACTACTATAGCCGGCACCAGTGGTGTAGTGGTGACTGATTTATCACCGCAATGGATCTGGGTTCAATCCCAGCCGAGGTCGGTGGGATTTTTTTGAGGAATAAAAATCTCTGTTCATGTCTTACTTCGGAAGGAAAGTAAAGCCGTTGGTGGACCCATGTGTGCTGAATGGGTGCGATATCCTACGCAGGTATGGAAGCTGCCTTCCTGCACATTCGGTTGCCGTCAATAGATGACAATCGATGTCCGTCGGTGATTGGCACTAGATTGCGGAACAGAGACCGACGTTAAATAAAGGAAAGAATAAGTAGAAGAAGAAGAAGAAGTAGAAGAAGAAGAAGAAGCAGAAAACTACTATATCGTTTTGCTGCGGAATGACTGTCACGTTTGAAATCAAGATACTCCATAGTAGGCTGTAGTGTGAACGTAGTATGAACTCTCGAGAATCATACGAAAAGGACTTTTAGAAAAATGTGACCAATAGCTTGAAGGATCAACACTCATTCAGGCCAGCCAACATTAGCATCTGGTAGAGGGGGACTTCTCGATCAGATGGCGTAGTTAATTTGTTTAAGTCTGTTGGGATTTGTGCACACAAAGAAAGAAAATTGTTTAAATGAAAATAATGCACTTTTAAACTAAAAGTGTGCCGAATGTTATAAAAATATGAAAATATTAAATACGAATATTATGTTTTTGGTTTGAAAGTGATTTTTGTACTTTCTACTAATATTTTTAAAAGTGATTTTTTCAAAATAAAAATGGCTCGACTGTTAAAAATTCCCCTTTACAGTGAATATTTTGGCAGCACTGGGCATTTGCCGCTAAATTTGACTGGACGGCAGAAGTCGCAAAGTCGAAGAACGAGACAATTTCGGAACGGTAATCATTATTTAATTTTTATAAAATTATATGTTTATCGGTGATCGAGGATTGGGATCAAGCTGCCTCCGGTGGGCTTTGTAGCAGCAGCCAATTGTAACGCCGCAACAGGAAATGTAAGGTTTGTTTTACTGCAGGTGGTTTTGTAAAGTTGATTTTAAGTTAGTTTTATCATTAACAGGATCGCGAAATTAGCTCAGCTGGTGCGTGAATGCAGCCCGAATCTATAGGTATCGAAGGCTGTATGGAATTCGGAAGACACCATCCATTCAACACGGATTATTTCTCCGATGAGCATCGTGGCATTCCACAGGCAGAAGTTTGCAATCTTGCCAAACGATCCGTGACGTCCTCACAACGAAACTTTGTTCCATCCGGATGCTTTCAACTACACTGCAAAAGATCTCTCATCCAACACCGATCTCAACTTTTTCCTTTGGTTTGTTTTCCGTCGATCTTGTTTTCCGTGCTGAGCACCAATGCTACCGACGCCAGGAAGGCAGCTCCCACACCTGGACCCTACCTATCGACACATCAACTCATGAACCGGGGACCAACGGCTTTAATTCCCATCCGAAGGAAGGCGTAATCAGAGATGTTATGCCTCAGAACATCCCGGCGACGCCGACTGGGATTGAACCCAGGTCTGCTGGGGTGAGAGGTAATCACGTTTACCACTACACCACGGGCGCCGTAACCGATCTCAACTTGCAAACCATCTCCTTAGAATTGCTATGACCAGCGATGACCGAATCCATCAAGCCATGCAAGAAAACTTGATACCGATGGCCAACGAGGAGAATTAATGTCTCCTCCTACAGGATTTTTTGCTTCGGCATGCTCTCCACCAGATTCTTTAGGTGCTGTGGATCTAGCTCTTCCCAGGCGCTCTCCAGGGCTTCAAAAATAGTTATTTGTATTGGTAACACCAGTTTTGCTCACAAAGACTTGGGTTTCTTGGCAGTTGCCCTGCTGAAATACGGACTTTCTTCAAGGCCCGTCTGGATCAGCGAAACCTTCAGATTTTCCCGCAGGGTGTTGATGTAGGAATCTGCCGTCGATTTTCACGAGGCTTCCCACTCCACTCCACGAAAAACATCCCCAGACCATCACATTTCCTCCTTCATTAGAGTGATGCAAAATTTGAAATTTTCGCTCCACAGTACTTAAACGATTCCAAATCGGATCCTGACAAACCTCTCAAAATTTGAACCCATTTGGTGAGAAACTGAGATGGTACAAACCATTTGAAGTTTGTATGGGAATTACTATGGTAAAACCAAGATTTTTGTTCATTTCTATCTAATAATTCACCATATCGGTCTGCTTCAAAAAATTTCAACTCTACTTGTAGGAAATTTTCCCAGCTACAACTTTGCTCAAGACCATTTTTTGATTAAATGCAAGGATCGAAAGTTATCAATGGTTCAATGCGCTGATGACTTATGATCATGCTCATTCAACTGCTCAGCAGGCAACATTGGTGTTTCTGGTGCTTAGAATAGAGCACAAAAATCATGGCTACTATGTCACACTGCAAAATACAGTGTTGCCTACAGAGCAGCTGCTTGATCATGTCATAAGTTTACCAATCTCTTAAATAATTAATAACTTTGTCTTGTCTCGTTTTACATAGAAACGATCTTGAGCAAAGTTAAAGCTGAGAAAATTTTCTAAAAGAATGGCTATCGAACTGTTTCGCAGCTCAATATGGAAAAAGACTAGAAGGCAATGAACAAAAAGTTGAGATTTGCCATAGTAATTTACATGTAAACTTCAAATGGCTTGTGCGAAGTCTGTTTTTAACCAAATTAGTTGTAACTTTGGGAGGCTAATCAGGACCTGATTTGAAACCATTTAAGCACTGTGGAGCGAAAAAGTCAAATTTTGCATCAGTCTATCCTTCATGCTTCACCGTGCCTTGGATATGGCGCTCCTGAAGCTCCTCACCCGATCTGCACCACACACGAATCCACTGCTTTTTGGTTAAACAGCCCGAATTTTGATTCGTCCGTCCAGAGAACCGGTTTCCAGAACTCTAGGGGCTTATCAGGATGCGGTTTTGCTTAGCAAACTTAAGTCGTTTGACTTTGATTGCCTTGCTGATAAATGGGCGCTTCCGGGCAACTTTGCTATTCGAAACGGCGACGAACAGTTCGACCGGAAACTGATGGATGGAGGGTTTCCTGGATCACGCGAACAGTTACCTTCGGGTTCTTCTTGACTTCGTGCATGATCTTGGTGTCCGATTTCGCATACGTTTTGCGCTTCCTCCCAGGGCGATCCACCACTGATCCAAACGGTTTTAGTTTCAGAAGAATTTTCAAAAAAGCTGCCTTGCTGATACTGCATTTCCTTGCGATAGCCCAGTGCGATTCACCGTTTTGCATATCACGAACCACCAATTTTTGGATGCACAAGGGAATTGCTTTTGAAATCACTGCGTTCTATATATATATATATTTTTTTTTTAAACAGGATCAAATGCGATTACGGGTAAAAATGCAGCAATTTACTTCAAAACATGTCAAAATATCAAAACTTAAACAATCTAGGGTTTTTCGATGGAAACTTATCGAAAATATATCAATTTTTGAAGTGGGCACTTTTTTGTCACTGTTTTAATCTTTTTTTTTTCTATACAAATTGATTTTTGTTTTCTTAAAAACTCTTTTTTTAGGTATTACATACGTGAAACTTTAAAAGAATATTAAAAATAAGATATCAAAAAAGACTACAGTGTGTTTACTAAAAAATGATGCGAAATAAAAGATCTATGTTTTTTTTATAAATGAGCAACATTTCAGCTCATTGCCCAGCTTGTTGTAAAAAATATAGCTGTTAAAAATATAGTGTTTAATCACGTCGCTGACGTCGGGCCCTACCTGAGGCAATAAAACCAACCTGTGGTGTACAAAGTGAAGTTTAATCAATCACCTTGGAATGAAGGAAGAACTTGATTCCAGTGCTATTCATGTCATCCGTACGACATATTGCCCACTATTTTCTGTAAATCAATGATCCGTTTAAACATATCTTAATATTTTCAGACGGAACAAGTCTTGGGAATTGCGAATGTGAAAATTTGATTACCCGAGTCTTCGCCGCGTTGATACGGATCTTCCAATTGTTAAAATACTCAGACAGGACATCCCAGCTTCTCTGAAGTTTGGCAGTAAGACCTCCGATTACCCTTCCCTTGTAGACGATGGATGTGTCATCTGCAAACAGAGACAACGATCCACCATCTGGAAGTGCCGAAATGTCGGAGGTGAACAAGTTGAAGAGGATGGGCCCAAGGATGCTTCCTTGGGACATCAGAAGTGATGCCATTGAGAGAGACTTGGAATGTCCTGTCTGAGATAAAATTTTGGATGATCTTCACGAGCAAGATTAGAAAACCGGTTCGTTGTAATTTGTACACGATGCCATTATGCCAGACATTATCAAACGCTTTTTCAACGTCTAACAATGCCATGGTAGATGTTTTAGATACCGACTTGTTCCGCCGGAGAATATTGCTTACTCGAGTCAGTAGGTGAGTAGTCGATCGACCTTGTCGAAAACCAAACTGCTCATTGAGCAAGGTGTTATTTTCGTCGGCAGATGTTAGAAGACGCCGGTAAACTGCTTTTTCAGATAGAAGGCTGATAGGTCTGTAGCTGGAAGGAGAGAAAGGATCCTCTCCAGGTTTCCGGATAGGCAGTGGCGTCCCGTCCACATGTGCAACCTGTGCACTACACAGGTGTAAATAATTTCAAAAAATGCGTTAAGATTTTTATAGATTTAATGGTCACATTAAAGCTGTACTTCTTTACTCCAGACCACATGTGACCATGAATACATTATTTTATGGTGTGGCTCAATTAAATCTTCGACCTTGGTTTGCTTCAAAAAGGATTAAATTCAGTTGGGATGGTCTGCCTAATCCTTAATGCATTGATTTCTAAGCATGTCGATATCACTACCATGACAAAACTCATTAAATAGTGCACCTAAAGCGAGCTTTTTTGGGTGGCGGGTGGCAAGTTTGTGAATGGTCAATGCCTGATGTAAGCCAAGCAGACCTTCTATACCCTCTTGAAACATACCACAAATTTTCCACAATACATGGCGGTTTGCATCACTAGTTGTAATTGAAACTTTCAGCAGTCGTCACGCGTCAAACGGGAGCAACACGGAAACAGCAGTCTGGTACGCTTTGGACGTGTATCATACTTGAAGACCGGTATGAATGTGTGCGTTTAAATTAGAAGAACATTTGTGATGTATGGGTGCCTAAAGCGTGCATTTCTCGCTGTGCACTTGGATATCTGATTGCTAGGCAAAGAGAGTAATTGAGAAAGAGAGCGCAAAAACTCTCTTGTCAGTTGTAAATCTCTCAATTACCGATGGTTGCGCCGGTGCGCCTTTCAAAACTTATGAGCTTCCCCTGGTTCATTCTAGTGTTGTTCTGATGAATAAAGTGTTGATTAATAATTCAATAATCAAGTTTGCTACCCAGGGAACTTCATGAATTTTCTCTAGATTTTGACACTTTGTTGTATCAAAAAATGTTTTCGAAAGTGTTTGACGGATATTCTTTATTACACTTCAGTCAAAAGAGTTAGCCTTGTGATAAAAACGAGAATTGGCTAAGTTTTGCAATTCCTCCTACTTCGGAAAGCGCGAAAACGATCATACAAGTTTTGTTTACACAAGATGATAGGCCCTTCAAATGTTACGTTAGGTAGTGATTAATATAGCAATTGAGAATATGTCCCTCGAATTCATGTAGCATTGAAAAAAAAACTATAACGAACAAATTTTGGTGCACAGGTAAACAAATAAGGCACGCGACGCCTCTGCGGATAGGTATGACTTTAGCTAACTTCCAACACGAGGGGAAGTAGCCAAGCTTAATCATAGAATCTAGAGCTCATATGTTTGAGCTCTAGCTTCAAGATTCTATCGAAACCTGGGGCCTTCATGTTTTTGGAAGATACAAGGTGTGGAAGATACACGATTGAAAATCATATTTGAAGTAAAACATTGCTCCACGCATATGATCAAATCTCAAAGATGACTGAGTTATTGAACTTTTCCTGTTTTGGTCTATGCTTGCCATACATTGGCTCTAACTAAAAAACTATGCCATTTAGCGCAAAACTCTTGCCTCCATTTGGACAGCTTGGTAAATCTCCTACTTTATAGTATCATTTCTACTTTAAGTAAGCTGCATTTGGACATATTTTAGGGATAAATGAGTCTAAAACTTGTGTATTGTTTTGTCTAACCAAAAGATGCCTTTTGAAGCGTTCTGCAACTCTCTCTTTGACATACATTAACGGAAAATCGGTACTGTGTTCTTGTTTCTTTGACCACTCCTGAGTTTTCAATTACCCACGTGTGGTCATTGTGGGTATTGAAGTATCCTACACGGGTGATCTATTGTATGGCGAACAGCTGTGTTCAGAGTTATGTCGCCAGATTTCCTTTTCTAATTACTTGCTTTTACCTTATTGCTTGACGAGATAGAAGGATTAAGTCATAGGCAAAGGTGTTCATGTAGAAAACACCTTTTAGATGATGAAAAGCATAGTTCACAATATTTTCCCCAGGTAGCGTTAGTGTGTCATATGTTATATATTTTTTACTATTATACTTGACATCTCATCTAGATCAAAGGAAGCTATCATCAGAAAAAAAATCTTCAAGTTGACAAGACCTTTTGGATGGTTAATGTTCAGTGCAAATTCACTCCTCTGGCGGTGGTAGTTGGTCATTTGCTTTTGCTTGAAATCTTTTCTAGACAGGAGATTACTGTCTTGGGTAAAGTTTTTCAGGTGCATGGTGAGAATCTCAGTTCAAAATACCATTTGGCTTCTAGTTGCTTGCTTTGAATCGACGTTGCTCAGGGGTCTCGAACGAAAGTCCTAACTTCTTTCATTATAACTTTATTAAAAATACAGAGTATGATTAAACGAATGCTGCTCTAAAAGATTGATTTGAGATCAAACTTTCTACTACCATAAAGAGTCAATGACTCGTTTCATATTTCTGATTCATGCTTCCGGAAAACGCAAAAGTACAATTTATTATTCAAAGAGCTCCTTCGCATCCCAGAAAGCAACCATCGCTCTCTATTTGTCGATTGCAATTTATTATTGCTTCAAGACGACGAATTACGTTTCGATGTATCCTTCTCACGCTACCGGACCGTGTATCTCTCCTTGCCGATTCCAACGAAACCTAGACACAGTCGCCCCGATATCCTTTATGTGCGATCCATCAATGTTGTAAGCACAGCCCAACAGTCAGGAAGATTCCTGCAGCTTCGCAAAGCAAAACAATGCACACTAAACATCCCCATTCCACGGGTAGTTTTTCTTCTCGGTTTGCATCCACCGTAACCCATAAAATCGATTAAAATTTCCCTACTAAAAACCCGAGTACCGAAGAGCAAGAGACTGCGAAAATATAGGTTACGGATAATTTATTTATTTTGGCTCACTATCTCTGGCTTCTGGCCGTGTTCTCGGTGCTTCTCGTTCACGTGCACACGCTCAAGCACACACACACATACATATACACAGACACAGCCACAAACACATATCAGCATAGATCCCTGGACACCATCATCGTCATCGTTGTCGTTGCTGTCTTTCCCGGATGGCAGTCCGTACACACACCGCACTCGGAGGAATTGCACATGTACCGTTTCGTCCTTTCTTCAGCTGACCACCATCCTCACCACAGCTCAGCTCACCTCCTCGCATAAAAAAATGGCAAGGGGTCGTAAAATCTCACTCAAACAAACACGAAATTTCGCTACACTCATCACTTTTCACAAACTCCGCAACATTTACTCATTCACTTTTGCCGTCTCGTGTTTGCTCTTACTGATTCACTTGTTTATCCCTGCGACGAAAGGATTCCACTGCTTATAATCCACGCCAGGATCGTTCGAATCCGCATCGAACTCACCCGTCTCACCAACCGGACGGACGATGAAGCTTTTCTCACACTCGCTCACTCCGCATTCACTCACCGAGCTCACCTCGCATTCGTGCATCAATTCTTCTTGAATTCACTCTTATATGGTTAATTTCATTTATAAAAATAGCTATCAAGCTAATAAATTTACTTGTTTTCGGTTGACAGACAGCCTGCATCAGCTTCCAATGCTCCTGGGTCCGGTTGTGGCTCGAAAAAGTTGGCAACGGAATTTTTCCTCAATGAAACTGACCGAACAGGGGATTTTTCAGTCGGACCAATCCTCGACGACAGTTGTTTGGGTGGCTGTACACGTGAGAGGAAAAGACACACTGTGGCCAAGAACACACTATTATGGGACACTCCACTTTCTACACGCGTATGTATCCTTCATAGAACGATGCACGGATATATGAGCTTAGTGGGTAGCACTAAGCAGTCGTCGTCGTAGCGCGCCGATGGAGAAATGAATACTGATGGGAAATTTTGCGATGCACACTTACTAGCAGCAGCAGCAGAAGCTAGTGTATAGTCACCGTGGTCAGGCAGGCAAACAGGAAGCAATGAAATTCTCTCTTTCTCTCGTAGTTGCTCTTGACCACTGTTTCTCACGATGGGTCTCAGGTTTCAGCTGGTGGTGTGTCTACCGTAGACATGGACGCAGCGTTGCCAAGGTGCATTTGGGGATTTGGGTAAGGTGATTTGGCACAAGGCTCAAATGGTCAGGAAAGAATGGTTATTGTAGTTTACAGTTTAAAATTCACAAATGAGTCGTGTGTGCATCGTTCCATTTGGTTGTGAGAGTCGTATTACAGAGTCGCATTGAGTTCCTCCCGATATCGGTAGCTGGGTGGCGTATAGAGAGCAGGGATGGCTTAAATACAAGTTATGGTTGCATACCTCATTCAAGAAGTAGTTACGAAGATCGTCAAAATCAACGAAATCTTTGTGCGCAGTTGCTCAGCATACTCAAGATGGGCAATGGAGTAGTTCTCTGGATGGGCCAAATGGAGGGTATTTAAAAACTTAGGCAATGGATTGGGAGAGTAGATGTACCAACGCAAGAGGATACAGCCTACTGGAAGCTGGAAGTTAGGCTGTCCAACACTTTTGGCAGAGACGGTCGGGAATCCATTACCGACGTCACCCATAGCGACCATTAAGCGATAGCATCGATCAACTGAATCCTGTGGTGATGCAGAGGACGAAACCCAGCGGGCGGAAGTAGAAGACGAATGCTTTAGAATGCTTTGTTGAAGCACTCCGCGTAGACAGTGACCCCTCGGACCTCAACGCGGACGGGTTCACAGAATCATTAGAGAGGGCTGGAGGAAACTGGAGCCAAAGAACAGGCGGCCCCTTACATACTGGTGGAACCCTCCGCGAAACTGTCTCAGAGCCAGAAGAAGCGTTCAGAGAGCAAGAACTGAAGCAAACAGAAAGGAGCGACCAAAGCCAGGTGATGTGATTGCAAAAATCATAGGTCCAACGACATCCTTTGAAATATGCCTAGACAAGCTGGAAGTTATCATTGACATTGTACGAAAAAGCAATGGATGACTACGCGAAAGGAATACAAATCTCCAACGAGTAACTCGAAGCAGTGGTGAAGTGACTGAAGGTGAAGAAAGCACTCGAGCTGGATGTAATCCACAACGTGGCTTTGAATAAGACGATCCAGGCGTTCCCGGACATGTTCAAGATGCTGCTGCAGAAATGTTTAGAGGAAGGTCACTTACCCAGGCAGGTCTAAAATACACAAACTTGCTATGTTGCTGTTTTTTTCAATTTTACTTGATAACTTGACGGGGTTGTTGCCTTTGGAAAATTTGTGCAGGTATGTATCATCTATTGAATGAAAAACACCCCCTTTAAAAAAAACTCTCAAAATACTCTCAGATGAGTAAAATTTTACTCAAATATCATTAAATAACACTCATATATGAGTACATTTGAGTGAACGGGACTCA
Source organism: Ochlerotatus camptorhynchus (assembly GCF_037179485.1). NCBI lineage: Eukaryota > Metazoa > Arthropoda > Insecta > Diptera > Culicidae > Ochlerotatus > Ochlerotatus camptorhynchus. Next base: position 2,205,686 of record NW_027041118.1, on the reverse strand, counting down.
TATGAGTAAGATTCATATCCGGCAGCGCTAGCACATCCATTTGTTTCCAATTGTTTGCTTTCACAAAACAGCTCAACTAGATAGAATTTTGCGGTCTTGAGCAAAGTTGTTCCTGTGGACATGATTCATTTTTATGGTGAACAGCTCTGTTCAGAATTATGTCACCAGAATTCGTTTTCTAATTACTTGCTTTTACCTTATTGCTTGACGAGGTAGAAGGATTCAGTCATAGGCAAAGGTGTCCATGTAGAAAACACCTTTTAGATGATTAAAAGCATAGTTCACAATATTTTCCACAGGTAGCGCTAGTGTGTCATATGTTATCTATTTTCTGCTATTATACTTGACATCTCATCTAGATCAGAGGAAGCTATCTTCAGAAAAAAAATCTTCAAGTTGACAAAACCTTTTGGGTGGTTCCAGTTCAATGAAAATTTACTCATCTGGTGGCGGTAGTTGGTCATTTGATTTTGCTTAAAATCTTTTCTAGATAGGAAATTACTGTCTTGGGTACATGCTCAGGATGCTGCTGCAGAGATGTTTAGAGGAAGGTCACTTCCCAGGCAGACCTAAGATACACAAACTAGTATTACTGCTGCAACCAGGAAAACCTCCGTGTGATCCAGCATCGTTTATGCCTACATGCTTGCTGGAAACACTCGGAAAACTCTTGGAAAGGATTATCAGGCTGACAAAATGTACGGAGAGAGAACACGGATTGTCGAAGAAGCAGTTCGGATTCCGGAAAGGGATATCTACGGAGGATGCAATCCAAACAGTGATCGAGAGAGCCTAGAAGTCGTCCAAACACCGTGGTAACGATATGCGTCAAGAATGCAGTGAATAGGACTAGATGGAAAGCCATAGTCGAAGCGCAGCATAGAATGAGGGCTCCTGATGGTTCCTTCTTACCTGTGCAGGATTCTGAGAAATTATTACATAGCCGGATTCTGGTCTATGAGAGAGACATGGGACAGAGATCGATAAGGATCACGGCGGGTGTTCTCCAAGGTTATATCCTTGGTCCAACGCTCTGGAATGGGATGTACAACGGCGTGCTGGAGCTCAAGCTGCCCAAAGGAGTCAAGATCGTTGACTTTGCGGACGAATCTCAACTAGTTATAGATGCATTTCCACAGTTGTTAATTGAGAGCTTTCGTTGCCTGTACCATTTTTGCATTAGTATAATTGTGTGGCAAGTACAATCATTCTCTATGCCGCGGGAAGTCGAGAAACTTTCCAACCCGAAAAATCCCTAGACCAGACCGGGAATCGAACCCAGCCACCTTTAGCATGATCGTGCTTTGTAACACCGCCTTTACCGACTGAGCTAAGGGAGGCGGACGACGTCGTTATAACGGTAACAGGCGAGACGCTATAAGAGGTGGACATTAGGGTGGGTCAACTTTATACGGCGCATCACAACCCACGGCTCCCCAGTTGTTCGGTATAGTTTTCTCAATCTAAGCTCCAGGTATAGTGAAAATTGAGTAATTTTTGCACTCCCGCAAATAAAGATAGAAATCGAATTCATTCAAATTTGGCACAGTTAAGGGCCACGCATATTAGATCCAGATCGGACGCGTTGCGGCAAAGTGACAGCTAAATCTATTGTCTAACTGTCAAATTTACGTCAACGCAACGCAAACGGATCTAATGTGGGTGGCCCTTAACTGTGCCAAATTTGAATGAATTCGATTTCGATCTGTATTTGAGGGAGTGCAAAAATTACTCAATTTTCACTATACCTGGAGCTTAGATTGAGAAAACTATACCGAACAACTTTCTTCGAAGACTGCAAATCGATTCGGTGCAAAATTTTATTATTTTTAGTGTCACCATGGTGCTCCGCGCATACCTACAAGCTTATATGCATCCCAGTTGGTATACGCGCAACCTAATGGCCATAATTAAAGGGTGTCCACGATGAAATTGCCACACTACGAAATTGCTCTAACTTTTTAACCGTTGGGTAGAATTTAATGAAAATTTGGGTGGATTTAGTTCATAGTGCATTATTTACATCCTGCAAGTTTTAAAGTCCTGTGATCAAAACTCGCGGAAATTGAGTCGAAAGAACAGCTCGTGCGTGATAAAATCTTGCGCATTCATCACGAGAACAAGGATCTCTCGCATCGTTCCATCGCTAAAACGTTGGGAATCACGAATTCCACGGTGTCGCGAGTGATTAAGCGGTTCGAGGAACGGTTGACCACCGATCGGAAGCCCAGAAGTGAAGGAAAAAGTATTCCGTACAACACCAAAAATCACAACCGCGTAGTTGGGGCCTTCAACCGAAATCCGAACGCCTCCGTTAGGGATGTGGCTAAGAAGCTGCACCTAAGCCGAAGTTTTGTCCAGAAGGCCAAAACTAAGGCTGGGCTTCGAACGTTCAAGGTACAAAAGGCCCCTAATCACGACGAGAAGCAGAACAAGTCCGCCAAAACCCGTGCCAGGAAGTTGTACCTCAACATGCTGACGAAAGTTGAATGCTGCATCATGGACGACGAAACATATGTGAAGGCCGACTTCAAACAGATCCCCGGCAACCTGTTTTTCACGGCCAAGGATAAGTTCAGCGTTCCGGAGCATGTCCGCACTCAGAAGATGTCCAAATTTGCGAAGAAATTCCTGGTTTGGCAAGCCATCTGCACGTGCGGGAAGCGGAGTGCAGCTTTCGTGACCCAGGACACGATGAACGGACAGGTGTACATAAAAGAGTGCCTCCAGAAGCGGCTGCTTCCTCTCCTGAAGGCCCACAACGTCCCAACAATCTTCTGGCCGGATTTGGCCTCATGCCACTACTCCAAGGACGTGCTGAAGTGGTATGCGGACAATAAGGTCAATTTCGTGCCGAAAATGTTCAACCCTCCCAACACTCCGGAGCTCCGCCCCATCGAGAAGTACTGGGCGATTATGAAGCAGCACCTTCTTAAACGACCTAAGGTAGTGAAGACAGTCGAGGAACTGAAGAAAGTATGGGTTTACATGCAAAAAACGGTTGATTCACAGGTTGTGCAGAATCTTATGGCCGGGGTTAAGGCCAAGGTGCGGGCATTTGCGTATGGACTGTAAATAAAATACGAGTAAAATGGTAAAATGAAGTTTAATAGTTATTTCTCAATCCCTGAAAATTTGATGGCAATCGGATGAAAACTCGAATTTTGCGAATCAATTTTGTGTGTGGCAATTTCATCGTGGACACCCTTTAAAAAAATAATTACTTTTGGCACATAAGTCGAATCGATTTGCGGTCTTCAACTAACTTTTTTGGTATAGTTTTCTCAATGTAAGCCCCAGGTGTGAAAAAAATTAAGCAATTTTTGATTTTTTGGTAAGTGATTGAACAGTTTCCCTCACATTTTCCAGCACAAATTTTAAATCTCTCCCGCAAATCCAGATCGTAGCTAAATTCGTACAAATTTGGCACAGTTTTTGGGGACCTCAAGTACCTATGGGGAGTAGTGGGATGTTAAGTTGACCCACCCTAGTGAGCATGTTGGCAACTGGAGCGATCGAAACGGTTGTAAACTGGATGCAAGGAGCAATACTGCCGTTATACCACCACAAAATTGATTTGCTATTGGGCAGTATCCAACTTTTCCAAAAGTTGGCCTCCCTTAACTCAGTCGGTAAAGGAGCAGCTGCAAAGCAAGATCATGCTGGAAGTGACTGGAGGTGGCTGGGTTCGATTCCCGGTCCGGTCTAGGAATTTTTAGGGTTGGAAAATTTGTCGACTTCCCTGGGCATATAGAAGTATGATTGGATTTGCCACACAATTATACCAATGCAAAAATGGTACATGCATCGAAAGCTCTCAATTAATAACTGTGGAAGTGCATCTAGAACACTAAGTTGAGAGCACGCAATAAGCTAATATGCGATAGGCAATAAGCTTGAAATGCGAAGAAGAAGAAGAAGAAGAAGAAGAAGAAGAAGAAGAAAAAAAGAACTATTCCAAATTCTCCCATTTTGAACATGGCAAGGTCACATAATCGGTAAAAACAGTTTTAAGGTTGAAAGCGATGTGTTGAAGAAACTACAAGCAACTTGATATCGGTCAGCTTGTTATCTAATCTTGAAGAACATATTTTAACAATATTATCTTTTCAGACCTGTCAATATATGCGATTAAATTATTATATAATAAAAGAACAAAGATTAATCATGTAAATATAAATTATCAATACTGGGATGCTTGTTCAACTGCCGTATTATTTTCAATAAGTTCATGATCCGTTTCTAACCTCAATTGATTTGATGAGCTCCATAACACTTTCATCAACCCTAGAGTAGCAACTTTCTGACTGCTTGCAGACTTTCCGCTAGGACAAAAATTAAATCGGTGCCTCTCTGTTTTACATAAGAATCATCTTGTTACAAAATATAGCTCCTGTGCATAGTGTTTTCTACCCGGGACATTCTGGGCAACTATTCTAGTGAAATTCACCAAAAATCACGTTTCCCCAGGGTGTTCATTCAAATTCCATTTTTCAATTCCCGGTTTTTTCCCGGTTATTTAAAATGCATTCAAAAATAACCCTTTAGAGATAATGATAACATTTTGCCAGCATAATTCCTCTACAATATGCAGGGCTGGTAGTGGGCCAAAGTGACCAAAAAGTGACTTTAAATCACTAAAAAAAGTGGCCAATAGTGGCATTTATTGATCGGAAAGATATAAAAGATATGAATCTAATCTTTTGTTGAATGCGATCCGCTTTGACAAATATTATAAATTTCTTAACCACCATGAGCATTTTAAAAGTTTTTTTTAAACAAAACAAATGGTTGAAGGATCTTATAAATTTGTTTTCGTAAAATCAGTATTAATTTGATAATCAATAGGTTAATTTGTAACCTCCAGTTCCTCTCCAGTACTCATTTTTCTGCCACGATTTTTTGTAAACCAACCGTTGAATAAGTTGAATTTATATTCAGATCGCGAATTGGTTGAATTTCGGGATGTGAAAGATTAGGAAATCTTGAAATTGGAAAAAAAATTGAGGCGCAGAGAAAAATGTTCAACGGCTTGGACAAATTCGTCAATTTTAAGACAAGCAATTTTAAAGATCTCGTATATAGAAATTTCTGTAAAACTTCAAACATTGACACATTTTCATATCTCTGGAACCTCTGGAACCTAGTTCTGGATCGTATCAATAATTATTATTATTCTGAAACGAGGAGAGACATTGGACATTTTTTTTTGTTTAATACTGGTACCTAGTAATTCGTTATCTTTAATTCAAACAAATTAAGAAAGCGTAGAATAATTATCGATATGTAAGAATGTATGTTCACAGTCCGAAGAACATTTAATGATTCCTAAATATTGAAAATATTCTATGTTTAAAGAATGTATTTCAAATCTGGGATTAGAAATTTGCTGATTCCGGACTTGTAGAAAATACAATTTGATGGGCTTGGAAAAAAAATTTCTGAAAAAAAGAAGATTCTACAACATGATTTTTTTATGTTTTCCGATACTGAAGCTTTCGGCCTTCAAAGATTTATCGAAATTCAGGTCTTTGAAAAAGTCTCTACCGCTTGGAAAGTTTCCTAGACCATTTTCCAACATATAAGATTTGGAAAACTTTTAAGATGACGGAGAGATATCGGAACCAGAGTTTAAAGGGTGTCCACGATGAAATTGCCACACTATGAAATTGCTCTAACTTTTTAACCGTTGGGTAGAATTTAATGAAAATTTAGGTGGATTTAGTTCATAGTGCAAGTTTTAAAGTCCTGTGATCAAAACTCACGGAAATGGAGTCAAAAGAACAGCTCGTGCGTGATAAAATCTTGCGCATTCATCACGAGAACAAGGATCTCTCGCATCGTTCCATCGCTAAAACGTTGGGAATCGCGAATTCCACGGTATCGCGAGTGATTAAGCGGTTCGAGGAACGGTTGACTACCGATCGGAGGCCCAGAAGTGAAGGAAAAAGTATTCCGTACAACACCAAAAATCACAACCGCGTAGTTGGGGCCTTCAACCGAAATCCGAACGCCTCCGTTAGGGATGTGGCTAAGAAGCTGCACCTAAGCCGAAGTTTTGTCCAGAAGGCTAAAACTAAGGCTGGGCTTCGAACGTTCAAGGTACAAAAGGCCCCTAATCGCGACGAGAAGCAGAACAAGTCCGCCAAAACCCGTGCCAGGAAGTTGTACCTCAACATGCTGACGAAAATTGAATGCTGCATCATGGACGACGAAACATATGTGAAGGACGACTTCCAACAAATCCCCGGCAACCTGTTTTTCACGGCCAAGGATAAGTTCAGCGTTCCGTAGCATGTCCGCACTCAGAAGATGTCCAAATTTGCGAAGAAATTCCTGGTTTGGCAAGCCATCTGCACGTGCGGGAAGCGGAGTGCACGTTTCGTGACCCAGGACACGATGAACGGACAGGTGTACATAAAAGAGTGCCTCCAGAAGCGGCTGCTTCCTCTCCTGAAGGCCCACAACGTCCCAACAATCTTCTGGCCGAATTTGGCCTCATGCCACTACTCCAAGGACGTGCTGAAGTGGTATGCGGACAATAAGGTCAATTTCGTGCCGAAAATGTTCAACCCTCCCAACACTCCGGAGCTCCGCCCCATCGAGAAGCACTGGGCGATTATGAAGCAGCACCTTCTTAAACGACCTAAGGTAGTGAAGACAGTCGAGGAACTGAAGAAAGTATGGGTTTACATGCAAAAAACGGTTGATTCACAGGTTGTGCAGAATCTTATGGCCGGGGTTAAGGCCAAGCTGCGGGCATTTGCGTATGGACTGTTAATAAAATACGAGTAAAATGGTAAAATGAAGTTTAATAGTTATTTCTCAATCCCTGAAAATTTGATGGCAATCGGATGAAAACTCGAATTTTGCGAATCAATTTTGTGTGTGGCAATTTCATCGTGGACACCCTTTAGTGTAGATCAACTTTATATGGCGGATCACAACACTCGGCTCCCCACAGCTCTTTCGATTCGTATTGAGATCTCCAGTAACTGTTCAAAATTTTAATGAATTTGATTACGATCTGCATGTCCGGGAGTGCAAAAATTACTCAATTTTCACTAAGCCTGGGACTTAGATGGAGAAAACTACACAGCAAAAAATAAATTATAATATTACATCCAAGAGGATGCACTTCAGTCATGTCGAAAATCTCATGTAATTTGTATGGCAACACAAATAAACAAATGCAGTAAAAGCAACATAATGTCAGTTCATACACTGTATTAATGATAATTTTGCCTTTTTTTGCATGTAAAATTACACCATATTTTCAACACGATTGAAGTGCATCCACTTTGATGTGATATTAAAATTATTTTTTTTGCTGTGTATACCGAACAACTTTCTTCGAAAACCGCAACTCTATTCGACTTCGGTGCAAAACTTTATTATTTTTAATGTCGCCCTGGTGTTTATTTGTTTATTTATTACACCATCTTCGACTTAGTCGTACAGACTGAATAACTTATAATTAAACATAAATCTTATCTTTAATCCTATTACTAAACACATTTTTAGACAAATTCAAATCGAACTCATCGCTAACGTCATTGAATGCTCGAAGACACGAGTCGAATGGATTATTATGGCCGTAGTTTGTCCTATGATAAGGAACCGCTAGGAGTGGTGAGTGGCGGAAGCGTCTGGGTGGAGCATTCAGTGGAATCTGTTCGAGAAGTGCAGGACAATCGATGGATCCTTTGATGAGGTCAAAGACAAACAAGCGTTGCATGTTGACTCGCCTGGCAGAAAGAGGTTCGAGTTTAATCAGCTGACACACAGCAAAAAAATAATTTTGATATCACATCAAAGTGGATGCACTACAATCATGTCGAAAATTTCATGTAATTTTTATGACCACATAAATAAACAAATGCAGTAAAAGCAGCGTAATGTCAGTTCATGCATTGTATTAATGATAATTTTGTCCTTTTTAGCAAGTAATATTACACCATATTTTCGATATGATTGTAGTGCATCCACTTTGACGTGATATCAAAATTATTTTTTTGCTGTGCATCGATCGACATAGGGAGGAAGATTTTCTGGATCGTTCCAAGGAAGTTGCGAAGAGCGAATCTTATGAACCTTTTCTGCACACGTTCGATCGTAAGAGTCTGTGTTACGTAATACGGCAACCAAACTGGTGCAGCGTACTCCAGGATACTGCGCACCAACGAACAGTAGAGCGTTTCTAGAGCATATACATCGGTGAAGTCAGAAGCGTGTCGACGGATGAATCCTAATACCGAAAAAGCTTTGACTGATATAATCCCTACATGATCGTTAAACCTCAGCTTTGAATCGATGGTGACTCCCAGATCGCAGATCGAATTTACCCGTTCGAGTGTCTCTGCGTCCATATAGTACTGATGGTGAGTTGGACCGATACAGCGAGTGAAAGATATCATCTTGCACTTCTTGCGCATGCCGTTGTCACCGCACCAGATAAGCATGACGTTTATATCCTCCTGCAAAGCGTCACAGTCTAAAGACGAGGCAATGATGCGATGGACTTTGAGATCATCGGAAAAGGAATGTAGTAGTATGATGAAAGTAGTATGCACAGGTTGTTAATAAAAATGTTGAAGATTAGAGGACCGAGAACGCTACCTTACGGTACACCAGACATGATGTTGAATGAATGGGATCGTGCAGAGTTAACAACCACATAAGCATTTCGATTCGATAAGTACGACAAAAGCCACTCTGCTATCCAATCGGGGAATCCTATGTTCCTCATTTTATCAGTGACTAGAATGTGCGGTACAGTATCGAACGCTTTAGCAAAATCAATATACACCGCATCTACTTGCCTTATTTGTTCAATTTCACGAGACAGTTTGGTGACGTAACTCATCAGATTTGTTGTTGTAGACCGATGTTTCATGATCCCGTGCTGGCTCTCCGAGATAATCGAGGATGAGGCATTATACAAGACCTTGTGGACCAACTTTTCCAAAACCTTGCTTAGGCAGCAAAGTTTAGACACCCCACGATAATTATCCACGCGGCCAGATTTATGGATTGGTACTATCGATGCCGTTTTCCACGCAGTTGGAAAAGTCCTGTCCTGCAGCGAATGGTTGAACAATCGAGCGATTGAGATGTTAGTGTGGACGAACATTTTTTCAATAACAGTGGAGGAATGCCGTCTGTTCCAGGCCCTTTGTTCGTTTCTACATCTTCAAGAGTTTTTTGAATTTCCTCTGAAGAAAACTGGAGAACAGGAAGCGTGATGTTATGTGTAGTAATATGGGCAAAGCTGTCATGTCGAAGTACAGGTGACACATTAGTGAACACACTCTCGAAGAACGTCGCAAACGTCAGCAGCTTCAGCGTTGGTGCAAGCATGAGTTCCGTCGTAATGAACGTTACATGGAATCCGGGTGGAATATTTCTGTTTCCTAACAAAATCCCAGAAAGAAGCAGGGTTTTGTTTCACACAAGATTCAATTCCTGATACATAGTTTCTATATGACGAGAAAAGAAGTTCCTTGCACGACGTTTCCACTTCGCGGAGGTTAACTATGTCGCTATCAGTCGTTGTTAAGAAGAACCGTTTGCGTGATTTCCTGAGATTATTCCGGAGATGGCTCAGCTCGGTAGTCCACCATGGTTTGCTGAAAACTAAGGTAATGGGTCGCCTTTTCCGAGGTACATGCTCGATAAAAACTTCGTACAGCTTTTCATAGAAAACTGCCAGTGTTTCGTCCACTGTTCTGTTCTGCAGTAGAAGATCCCAGTCGATACCAGCAAACGCGTTGTTTAGGAGATCGTAGTTGCATGCTTTAAAATCGAAGTTGAAACTCTCGTCTTGGTCGTGTTCCGTACATACAAGTTTATATGCACCCAGTAGGTATACGCACAACCTATGACCATAATCGATTTGCGGTCTTCAACGAACTTTTTGGTATAGTTTTCTCAATCTAAGTCCCAGGTGTGGGAAAAAATAAGCATTTTTTGAATTTTTGGCAAGCAATTGAACAGTTTCGGACCGTTTCCCTTACATTTTCCAACAGAAATTTCAAACCTCTCCAGCAAACCCAGATCGTAACCAAAATCGAAAGAGCTGTGGAGAGTAGGGGGTTGTTAAGTTGACCCACCCTAGTGGACATGTTGGCAACTGGAGCGATCGAAACGGTTGTAAACTGGATTCACCACCACCACCATAAAATGGATTTGCTATTGGTCAGTAATTGCAATGCGGTGCAGTGGCAGGGTGTTGACTCAGTGAAGAAAAATAAATTCTTGAATATTTTCTGATTTTCAAGTCGTTTTTCAGAAAAAAAAATAAACTATCCACTTTTTCAAAAATCTCTAATTTTGAACATGGCAAGGCTACAAAATCAGTACAAACAGTAACCGGGACGTTGCTATGGTTGATAGGGATGTGTTAAGGAAACTACAAGCAACTCAATATCGGTTAACTTGTTATCTATTAATCTAGAAGAACGTATTTTAATAGTATTATCTTTACCAGGACTGGAAGCGATCACTGCTGTCAAAAAAAGTGATTTTAGTGACCATGTTGAAGAAATAAGTGACCAAATAGTGACTTATAGTTGTAAAAATAGTTACTAAAAAGTGACCTAAGAGAAGAAAAGTAGTTGTTCTGATGGCGCACTAAATAAATGTTTGATGTTTTAGAGTTATTCCTAAATAGAGACAATTAAAAAAAAAATAATAATTAATTAGAGTTATTTAATAAATATCTACTAGCACCTATGTAGGAAATGATCCTTTAAAGCGAAAGACTCAATAGAAAGTTTATGACCAAACCCACGGTTGTCTAATAACTGCAAAAACCGGGAATAATCAGGAAATTTTATTTTTCCTTAAAATACCTGAAAGGCTCGGAGAATTTAATAATTTTATTACTAAGGATATTTTAAATAAAATAATCAATTTAAAAATAAAAGCATTTAATTTTTATCGTTATTTTCATTCACACTTTGAACATGGATAGAGTAGATTAATCTTCAGTAACAAATAAATTAAAAAAAAAACAAGACTTGATAGAGACATTTTAAACTTGAACTAGCTCTTGACTTAAAAGCGATAATACTTCAGGAAATTTTCAAGAATCTGGAGTCAAATTCCATGCACAGTTTTAAAAGCTCGTGGAATTTAATTAAAATATCTTAGGACATCATTTCGAGTTCTGGCAAAAAAAAAATCTCTCAGAAAAACATCAAATGCAATCTGCTATCAAGGTAGTTCTGGGGGATATAAGATTTCTTGTGAAGCCTGATAGTTTTGAGTAGAATTTCAAGAAACCCTGAATTGAATTGAAAGCAAATTTGAATAAAAACTCTAAGTAATTTCAACGGCGCCGGTGGTGTAGTGGTAAGCGTGATTACCTCTCACCCCAGCAGGCCTGGGTTCAATCCCAGTCGGCGCCGCCGGGATGTTCTGAGGCATAACATCTCTGATCACGCCTTCCTTCGGATGGGAAGTAAAGCCGTTGGTCCGTTGAGTTGATGGGTCGATAGGTAGGGTCCAGATGTGGGAGCTGCCTTCCTGGTACGTCGGTAGCATTGGTGCTCAGCACGGAAAACAAGATCGACGGAAAAAACAAACCAAAGGAAAAAAATAAAAAATAAGTGATTTCTGAGGAGCAACAGAGGAAAATTCCAAGGGTCTTCTGAGGATAATTTCTTAAAGTTTGTGCGAGAAACCGAATCCGGGGCATAAGTCCTTGGAATCTTTTTGAAACTACTAAAAGAAGGATTACAATTAAATCTGCGAATAACTCCAGAACATCTTCAAAGGAATTCAGAAAATAAATTCAGGAGAGTTTGCCAAACAAATTATGAGAAAAAATCTAAAGAATTTGTGAGGAGAAATGCCAATGAATTCTTATGAGACTTTCAATGTGAGTAGAATTTCAATGGAAGGAGTGAGATTCAAACAATGAATATTCGGAGAATCTTTCCAAAGGGTTTCTTATTGTGGTGAATATCAAGCTATTTCCGAGGAAAACTAAAAGAAAATTGAATTCGAAGCTTCATCGAAATGTTGAGGTATATTTTAATGGAAATCAGAATGGACTATTCTGGGGTCTTTAGAACTACTTGAAAGTTCCCAAATTTGTCCTGAAGTTAATGGAACTGGTTTGCAGTTCTTTTTTTTTGTTTGAGAAACTAGCCTGATGCTCAAAATACTTCACATTAAAATCTTAAACTTCCCTGAACTTTATAGGACTTCCTAAAGTTTCCCAATTTTTCGAACGATCATAGATCTCTTCTAAAGGTTTAAATATTCGCTGCAGTTCTCTAAACTTCTTTAAAATGTATGTGACTTTTCTAATGTTAAAGGAACTGCTCTGAGGTTATCTGTTCTTTTCTGAAATTCTCAATACTTCTCTGAGGTTTTTGCAGTTCATGAAGCTTGTTGTACTGCGCTGAATTCAATTGAATCATCCTAAAAATGTTTAAGCTTCACTGAACTTCTAAACTCGTGGAAAGAATTAAATTGTTAACCAATTTTACAATTTTGGAAGCTTACAAAACTTCTTTAAAATGCTCCAGAATTTTGCTAATTTTCATACAAATTCCTGAAGTTCGCGGATCTCCTCTTAAGCTCCATAGATTTCTGTGAAGTTCTCGAAATGATTCTGAAGATCACTGTTCTTCTGTGAAGATTTCAAAGTTTTTCTAAATTTCTAGAACTTTTGTGCTCCCGCAATTTTCATGGAATTAGAACGACATAATTAAGTTTCGACAATTTTCCCTCAGTATTATAATAGTTATAAACGCTAAATAACGAGCTTTGTTGAAGTTTCCGGGAATTCTCTGAGTTTCTCGAAACTTCTTTAAGGTTTCTACAATTCCTTGAAATTATTTGAACTGCCCTTTGATTCTCTAATCTGTCTTGATGTTCCCGAAGCTTCTCTAAAGCTCTAAATTCTATTGAGGATCTCAGTGCTGCTCGAAAATAAATGGATTTCCCGTAAACACCTTTAAATTTCCCTGAAATTTTTTGGGCTTCTGTGAAGTTCCTGAAATATTTCTGAAGTTTTCATAACTTTTCTAAAGGCCTCTGTACATCCCTGAATCGGAACATCTTAAGAGTTCTCCATTATTATTTTTCGGTGCATCATGGAACTATCCTGAATTTTTGAATTTACGATTATAGATTTTTTAAACTGCTCCAAAAGACGGGAACTGCTCTTAAAATCTGAAAGTCCCTAAAGATCTCTAGATCTGGTTTTTCTGAGGTGCATAGAACTTCTTCTTAAAAATTTGCACAATACCCTCTAGTTTACTATATGTCTCAAGTTCGCTTGACACCTGTGAAGCTCCCTGAAATTCTACGAACTTCATAAAAGTTCCTGAAAATTTTCGGATTCTAAAGAACCGCTTTCAGGGTCTTAAAGCTTCCAGTAAGTTCTACATATTTTCAGCGTGTTAACTTCCCTTATGTTCCCGCAGTTTGTTTATGGCACTTCACTGAAATTCTCAGCATTTCCTTTCATTCCTCAGAACTTCTCCAAAGTTCCTACAATTGTTGTGAAGTTAATGGACTGCAATTAAGATTTCTTATCTTTCATAATGTTACTTACGAACTTGAAATAAATCATATTTTTTTTCATTGATTCTGACACTTTGAAAATTTTCAATATCTTGGACTTACTCAAATTATTTAAGTTTTTTTTTTTAACTTTATAAAGTGAGAAATTAAATAAGTGTTTAATTCAACATTCAATGGATTTGATTGTAAAGCTGTTTCTTCAAAACTGATTGCCATGTCTTAAAAACGTTGGGTAAATTGCTATTGTTTTGATCTACAACAAAGCCTGGAATTTATCCGTTAAAGTTCTGGAAAACTCAGATTATTTTATTTAGAAAGATGAGTAGACACCCTGTAGATAGAGAAAGACGATAAAACGTCACAAAGCAAAAATGACCAATCTCAAAATAAATTCACGCTTAAAAAGTTGAAAATAGTGACTGATTACAAGAAAAAGTGACTTCAGTGACTTGGTCTTAAAAAAGAGACTTTTTAGTGACTGGCTTGAAAAGAGTGACCAAGTCACTAAAAAGTGTCCCGCTACCAGCCCTTTTTTATAGACTGGTGAATTCATGCAATTAAATTATTATATAATGCACGAGCAAAGATTAATCCTCTAGATATAAATTGCCAATGCTGGGATGGTTGTTTAACTGCCGTATTATTTTCAATAAGTTCATGATCCGTTTCTTACCTCAATTTACTTGATGACCTCCATAACATTGCATTTTCCTCACGTTAATGTTACGTTATTTACGTAACGTTAGTCATTTTGATTGCTAATTTTTTTTAAGGGAGATCGAAAATCTTGATTTATTACTTGAGCTTTGAGCTCTGTGTTAGACACATTTGTTTTCACGGTCGACATAACCTCTCATAAATTTGATACCGTCGGTGACCGTTTTAAAGGAACCATCTCGTGACTGGTATTCTCCCATCAGGAGGCCAGGAATATTTTGAAAAAAACATTCATTCAGATGGACGAAATGTCTTCACATCCCGAGTAACATTTCAAGTTTTATCGAGGTTTTAAAGCATTCTACAAGTCTTAATCATGGTCTGAAGAACCCTCATCAAACTAAAATTGCTACTTGGGATGTCTTCAACGATACTTTTCAAATTTGTGACCGGGATGGGTGAGGGGGGGAATATCAGAATCAGAATATCCTTAGAGTGATTCATTTTGTGTGCCTAAATGATGCATATTTACCAATATTGATCGTAACATTATGTGTTAGTGTTGTTTTGAACGAGAACCTTAGCGTACCTGGAATGAGAAAATAAGAAACCATTAGAATTTATGATTGCATGACGCAGTTTTTTTTTACAAATTGTATACTATCCCAGAAACTACCCACTTACTTCCCCAATCGTTTATTTTTCAAAGTGAAATTTTAATCCCAATCATCTGGAAATCAAGAATTTCTTTGCCATCCAATAATGGGTGATCAGTAATGGCAAGCAGCAAAGTCAAAATTGTTTGAAAGTTTGTCTGCATCGAATGATGTTGATGACAAAACAAACATTTCCCCATTGATTTACCGCGTGTGTCGCACACAAATCAAACCAAACCAATCAATTTTATCTTTTTCCGTCCACCGATTATTTTCCGATCAAGGTATGTGTCAGAGAGAGTTTGTCATGACAAGAGTTCTGTCTATATTGATGCTTGCTCTCTGTGTTTTGATACCCAGATAATCAGTTCCTTCCTTAGCTCAGTCGGTAAAGGCGCAGCTACAAAGCATTACCATGCTGGAGGTGGCTAGGTTCGATTCCCCGGTCCGGTCTAGAATCTTTTCGGGATGGAAAATTTCTCGACCTCCCTAGGGTTTAGAGTATGATTGTACTTGCCACAAAATTATACTAATGCAAAAATGGTACCGGAATCGAAAGCTCGCAATTATTAACTGTGGAAGTGCATCTAGAACACTTTGCGATAAGCAGCAATAAGCTTGAAATATGAAGTAGAAGAAGAAAAATAATTTTCAGTATAAAAAATTCATCTGATGATCTTTGTCTTCAAACTCATAAAGAAAATTTATATACAACATCGTTGAACTGTTTGACATGCTTGTTGAAATGTTGCTTTGTAGATTGAACAAAATTTGAAACACATTTAAACTAAAAACTGACATCATTGCTCACTAGCTACAACAACGTAGATCTTGCCATTACTCACTCTCTTCCTACGCTTGTATATATCTCAACTTTCTTCTGATTTTTTTCACAGAAAAATACGTCCGAATGGTGAGCAGAGATGAACTCCTTGCTTACTAACACTGCAAATTCTACCCACATTTAACACCTGTACAGTGTTATCGGGTTCCATATCTATGAAAACGCACACATTCAACCACAAATTGATTGCATGCCCAGCACCAGTGATGATAACTTTTCATGGAATATGATCCGTTGATAGGTAAATTTGTTTCCACTGCATTAATTATTGCTAAATCTTACGATCATTCAAAAAGTTAAGATTTTTGAACGCGATGAGCGGAAAGACAGCCAAAATGTTAAGAATCCGTAGATTGTATTCTGCACTCTTCATAAATTCTCTAAAAATCCGTAGAGTTGACCACACTGCCCAGCACACAAACTCATGTCGGTGGTTGCTTGGCAAGAAAGCAAGTGAAAGAGTGTTCCTACGATGCTCCTCAGCTGTGCGCTGTGCCAGCGCTGTCGGTGTGGTGAATCGCAGGGCAACGAGCGAAAGTGACGATCTCAATCTCAGCGAGAGTGAGAGAAAAAAGAAGAGTTGGCTGAGAGTGAGAGATGGCAACCACCGACCGACTGAGCCCGAGCGCTGGGTGGCTGACGGGCTGTCATGGCGAGTTGTAGTAGGTATGTTGGTTTGGTGGGATAGGTAGTAGTAGCATATCTACTAAACATGCGAAAATGTGCTTTCCAGCACCACCCCACGCCACACCCGAGACGCCCGGTACGTTGAGCCATGTTTTTTTCCTCGTTGGATGGAAATAAAAGTGTAGTGTAGTGGAGCAGTTACGATGAATTTGGGCGACAAAGTAAGCATGCATTTCGTCGTGTGTGAGTGTGTGGGTCGTGCTTGTGCTGCTATGTTGTGATTTATTTCCAAGAAGTTCTGTATTTTGATATTCAGGATATATTTCTGCTTCAATCAATATGTATCGTGAAATCAATAGAAATAAAGCATACAAAAATGGGTAACTCTTCGGCGGGTCCCAAACCTAAGTCAAGTTTTAACTATTTTTGCGATGTCTTCGCAACTTAAAACGAAAAGCAAGGTTGCAAATACACATTTAAGATAAATAAAAAGTTTGAAATAATTAGATGAAATGATCATATCAGTGCCAATATTTCAAAGATGTGTAATTGCTTTTGTAAATAATTACTTTAGCCCTCGATTTATCGCAAAAAGAACAATGTTATCTGATAGAAGAAACATTTCTCTACCTGTTGGTGTAATTAATTTTCATGAGTGAGTTTTTACTCGCGAGAAATCGACCTCTAAAGCCATTGTTTACAAATGCAATTACGCCCCTTTGAAATGTTGGCACTTAATATGTTTTATTCGCAAGATAAAAGAAGAGGTTTTAATGTATGTGTTTGACTCTTAAAACCTGTGAATTTTGCTTCCTGAGAGTAACAATAAGCGATTAAAAAAAAGTCACTCACTTACTCACTCAGCGATAGTGAAATTGCTGATTGTGACTTTTGTGCAGTTAAATTTTACAAGGCAAAACTCGTAGGCAAATAATCTCATGCTTCAGATTTGAGTTTTTGAAATTTCCAGAACACTGCTCATTAGTTAAACGTGTGATCATAACATCTTTTGATTTCATAATTCCGAAAAATATGTTTTGACACAAAGTAATCAAAATGTGCTGCCTGACACTAGCATTGCAATCGACAACCATATCTGTCATGGATAAAAACTACGTAATGGAATTCAATGGCTACTTAACTATAACCATAACCGTAACCAGGGCTGTGGAGTCGGAGTCGGATGCATTTTTTAGCATAAGGAGTCGGAGTCAGATTCGATGAAAAAGTACCAACTGGAATCGGAGTTGGAACTTTTTCATCGAATCTGACTAAAACTGAATTATAATTTTAATATGGTCCACATCCCACTATTTTGGTTCAGAATAATTCAAGTGGATTTGAGTGTCTATCGTGAATCTACCAGTACCATCTTAACCCAGCTTAACTGTTGATTTCGATCTAACAAACTTCTTCATCACAGTTCAAAACTAGGGTGGGTGAGCCAGTAGTGGAGTATCTAATGCAATTTATCAATTAAAAATAAAAATACGATGAACTTACGATTTGTATACGTCAATCAATAGCTTTCAATCTATATTTTGCAAGAAAAAAATCACACTGCAATAAAATTGCATACATTTTTAGAAAAGTCGTACTCCATTGATAGAATGATAGAAACACTGTTGCAGTAGTTGTGGTAGTTGCTAACTTTGGTTCATATCATAGTTGAATGCATCATATCTTCTTCTTCTTTGCATTTCAAGCTTATTGAATATCGCATATTAGCTTATTGCATGCTGTCAACTTAGTGTTCTAGATGCACTTCCACAGTTATTAATTGAGAGCTTTCGATGCCTGTACCATTTTTGCATTGGCATAATTGTGTGCCAAGTCCAATCATACTTCTATGCCCAGGGAAGTCGAGAAATTTTTCCCAGCCACCTCCAGCATGGTCTTGCTTTGTAGCTGCGCCTTTACCGGCTGAGCTAAGGGAGGCCCCCATGGTTTCATATGGACTCCACTATTATAGCCCAAGTAACATTGCATGTTTTATCGAGTTTAAAGCATGATATAAGTCTGAATCATCGTCAACAGAACCCTCATAAAACCAATTTTTATTATTTGGGAGGAACACTGCTGCAAATATAGGTGTAAATATGTGAACGTTTAAAGGTAAATTAATAATTTTCCGATATTTTTGGGCTAATTTTAAGTATAATCGGAGATGCTTAACGTCAAATATTAGAATTAAAGTAGTCATTTTATACGATCGATGAGAAGATGAAAGTATAGAGTTGATAATTTCATTATAGTACGGTAGTGTGAAATTGTATATAGAAAGTAGAAAACAAGCAAAGACAATTTTGATGAAGGCACGAATCAGGTCGAGCATTCCCTTTACCAAACTCATCCGTTGATGAGAGATGGTGTGGGGTGTTTCCCTCGTCACGACTGGCAAAAGGGATGATCGCCGATTTGCTCATGTACCTCCGATGTGCGGAAACAGTTCTATCGATTGCTTCACACTCAAGTCGCCATCTGACGTAGGTTTTTTTTAAATTGCCGCTATTGTTACTTCTACCACTGTATGTGTCCCTGTCATCATCAACTCGAATCTCAAAGAGACACCGATAGCTGAGGTGCTGCTACTGTGCCTTTCGACCAATGACAGCATGATTGACGGTAAGCTCCCATCTAGAGTTCGCTCGACCCGATTCGTACCTTCCTCAAAATTGTCCTTTGCTCGCTTTCTACTTTCTATATACAGTTTTCACACTACTGCACTATAACGAAACCATTAATTCTATACTTTCATCGCCTCATATATCGTATAAAATGTTCACCCCCGGCTCCACACAGCTTTTTAGATTTGTATTGGGATCCCCAGTAATTGTGCCAAATTTGTGTGGATTCGATTACGATCAGGATTTGCGGGAAAGCTTTAAAACTTGTGTGGGAATGGAACAAAACTATTTAATTGCTTGATAACATTTTAAAAATTGCTCAATTTTCACTAAACCTGGGACTTAGATTGAAAAGACTATACAGAACAACTTCATCGATAGCCGCAAATCGATTCGACTTCTTTGCAAAAAGTTATTATTTTGTTCTGTCACCCTGGTGCTCCGCGCATACCTACAAGCTTATATGTACCTCAGTAGGCATGCGCGGATCACATGGCCATAATAAGGAAAATTTCCAAAGGCTTGGTGTATAGATTTTTCTCCTTTTGTTTACTTAAATCTTTGGTTTTCATTAGTTAGGTAGGTTCCGATGCTACACATTGTAGTTTCATTTGTATACCTGTGATCTTGACATGTTTACCTAGGGGATGAGGTCATAAGGGGGTTATGACACTGATGAAGACTGCACATTGTAGTCGAAATACGCATCTGTCATGGATACCAAAACTAATTAAGTGGAATTAATTAGAAGATAACCAATTTAAGCATTCCGCTAGCAACCCAATTCCATTACTTCATAAGAAGATTTGTTTTTATCTCTGATGGAGCTGCAGCACAATACAACATTCACAATAATTTTTCTAGTCCCATAGAAAAAGACCATGTGATGCTTTTGGAGCTACGATGCAAACAACCTTTTGAAAATGCCAAAGAACTTTATAACTGGACAAATAACCGAAAGGAGGAATAATTGACAAGACTATAATTTTGCTTTGTAAGCTAGCGTGTGCCGGAAAACCCCAGGGAAGTGGTCACTTTCAGACTTGGATCAAAATCCATCATGCGATGCTTCAAATCAAATGAAAATTCATCTATTTACTCTATGCCCTAAGTTAAGAAAGTTGTGACCTATTGGACTAGAGTCTTAGAGTTACTTCTATGATGATATCATATAAGTAACTCTAAGAGCAGAAGGTCCCGAAGAAATTTGCTCAATTTTTTGGCTCAGCTCTGGTACTCTCTTCGGTCCCAAGCTAATCGGGGCCCCTTCAAAACATAGGAACATCCACGAACCCCTCATTTTATCTGTCAAACTTTAATAGCGAATCAAAACAAACATAGTGTAGTAGTAGAATTTCGACTAGAATGGGGTACGTTAATCGTTTGCTTGGGACCAATAGGCTAGTCAAGTAGTGAACCAATTTAAAATCGTAGGTTTCCACCGGTTAATGATACTGCCTAGGTCCAACTATGATTCAAATTGTAATTAAGAATTTGGACAATGATTCAAACTTTATAGTAAAATTAATGCATTAATAGTCTGCTAACATGAAGTTTACAACTTTTAGTATTATAATACTGCACATAAGTTTGAAAATGTATACAAACATTTCTCTTGTAGACGCTCTAAAGTCAGCCCTGTTGATGAGAAAATGAGTGAATAGAGATTTTTTTTTAAAACATAATAGAGCTGGAATTATTTGGAAAATTCTTATTTAAAATTTAAAAAAAAACAATACAAATGCTTCTCTTGATGACATTGTACTCGTGTGCGGCGATTACAATCAACCTCGTACCGCCTGGTCTGAGGATGAAAATGGCATTCGTCTTGCTTCTTCAACGCTTTTGACTCCGGCGAGTACAGCGTTATTCGACGGTATGGACTTCTTGATCCTGAATCAAGTTAACGTGCAGCTGAATAATTTTGGTCGCACTCTTGATTTGGTTTTCGCGGCCGAAGGTAGCTTTTGTGTAGTATATTCTGTTGATGATCCATTGCTGCCAGTAGATCTGCACCACCCCTACTTAATATTCGCGTTAATGTTGCAGCTGAATGTCCTAGGCTACTTCCGATGGCAAATGTATTCGAAAGAGCACTCAATTACCGCAAAATCGACTTTGATGAGCTTTTCGCTTACCTGTCAGGCCTACGACAGTGTGGATGTACATGACATAGCCTCAAATTTTGGTGTCATCATCCGTCAATGGTTGAACTTAAACGTTCCTACGAAGAGAAAACCTGTCTCTCCTCCTTGGAGTACGCCCCTTCTTCGGAAATCTAAGAAAGAACGCAATCGGTGGCAACGTTATTTCCGGGCGCATAAATCCGTATTTGCAAAAGCTAACTTCAAACGAGCGAGCGAGGGCTACAGAAAGTTGAATGCTTCACGTTTTGAGGGTGCAGTTTAGCTTACGTCGGGATCCGGAATCGATTTTGGGGTTTCATAAACAGCAAGAGGAAAAGCTCATCAGTTCCGCCTAATGTGATCTATGACGGCAAAGAGTCCATTAGTGAAGAAGAAGCATGCAATTTCTTCGGGATGCGTTTCGCATCCATCCTCGAACCAGTGTCATCGTCCGACGTCGAGAATGGATTTATTCCCGGTAGATCTTTTGCTACTAACTTGTTGGATCTAACTACTACCTGTTTTTCGGCTATGGAAGGTAAAGCGCAGGTGGACGTAATCTATACGGACCTATAGGCGGCTTTTGACAAGATTGATCATAAAGTGTTGCTCTGCAAGCTATCGTGGTTGGGAGGCTCAAATCGATTGGTGTCGTGGTTGTCATCGTACTTGACTGGCAGAACGCTGTACGTTAAACACGGATCTTATGTTTCATCGCCATTTGCTAGCACGTCCGGTGTCCAGCAAGGAAGTAATTTGGGACCGTTTGTGTTATTTTTCAATGGCACTGCATCTACCCTTGGCCACAAGTGCAAGCTTGTATATGCTGATGATCTAAAAATCTATGTTGTGGAACACTGCATCGAGGACTGCTTTCTCCTGCAAACACCCGATAATTTATCAATACCACATCGATGATACTGTTCTTAGAATATTGGATCAAGTAACGGATCTTGGTGTCGTAGTGGACTCGAAGCTTTCCTTTCAATCCCAGTATGCGTCGATTATTTCCAAGGCTAATCGTCAACTTGGCTTCATCACTAAGCTTGCCAAGGATTTCACGGATCTACACTGTGAAAAACCATTGTATTGTTCACTCGTAAGGCCGATCCTAGAAAATGCTTTAGTTATATGGGCACCAAACGACGAAACATGGAACCTAAGAATCGAGCATGTGCACCTTAAGTTGACCCGCCTTTGTATGGAAGAGAACTACTTCTCTTTCCGAGGTAACTTCTACAAGCAGACGAAAGGAGCCCCAATGGGAAACCCCCTTTTCATGGCCAACTTGGAGACAATTCTTAAGGAGAAAGGACTATTACCAAACCGTTGGTGGAGGTTTGTTGACGATATCTTCAGCGTAGTTAAAAGGGAAGCCCTTCCACAAATGTTAGATGAGATCAACAGAATTCACAATGTTATTAAATTCACTCACGAGGTGGAAAAGACGGGAAACTCGCATTTCTCGATATTCTAGTCATCAAGGAATCGTCATCATCATCATCTTCGCTTGAATACGAAATTTACAGGAAACCAACAAGCACTAAAAGAGTTATCCCCTATACTTCCAACCATTCGTTCCAGTAGAAAATGGCCGCCTTCCACCACATGATTCATCGGATGCAGACTCTTCCACTCAGCGATACAGGAAAGCTTAAGGAATTACAGTACATCTTCGAAACAGCGAGACTCAACGAATACAAGGAGACCACAATCCAGGCAATCATTGATAAAAAAGCGAGAATTCTACAAAGGAGATTATATATAATCATCACCGCAGCACCTGAACCCTTGAAACGAGTGTCCATTCCATTTGATCATTATATTACTTGTAAGCTAAGACCACTTTTAAAACAATTCGGATTAGATTTAGTTTTCACCAGTAGACATAACCAGTTGAAATCATTGTTAGAATCCACTAAGGACCCAGTTAATTTTTTAGGTAAAGCAGGTGTATATAAAATAAGCTGTTATTATTGTAACAAAGTATACGTAGGACAAACCAAGAGAACTTTAGCAACTAGATTTAAAGAACATATAGCGAAGGTTAATAAGACCAAAAAGCAAGAGGAGAAAGGCCTAACATATGATTTCAAATCAAAGGTTGTAGAACACATCTTCACAGAGGACCACCAACTATCGACGGAGGACATCACGATTTTACGAACCGTATCTACACCATCGAAACTGGATGTTGCAGAGAGCCTCGAGATCAACAAACAACGTAATTCAACTTTACTCAACAGGGATCAAGGAAACGGACACACATGGCTTTTCAAGTTACTACCTAGGACACATCAACGAGTAAGCAGTGGAGTACCTGCTCTTACAGGAAATTAAATTTAAGTTTACCTGGCTTTTAAGTGAAAATGAACCTGTGTTAATATATATTCGGTAAAATGCGATGTTTTTCTTCAGTCGAGTACTAGTACAAGACACTGAAGAAGTCTGCATATTGTAAACGAAATACACGTATTTGTCAAGGATAAGCAAATAAGGTGGTGGAATTAAAGGGAAATTACTTATCTTTCTCTTTATATTAGAACAGATTAATATTTTCCTTCTTATCCTTACTGGTTTCAAAGCCTAAAAGTAAGAAAATCAAGTTGATTTCACATAAATCTTTCAGCTATTATCAGGAGACTCACTCTACTCCCTCACCTGTTCATCGTAACACATCTCTACCGATGTAAGTTTCTCAAAACGTGGCAGAATACGGCCACCAGTGGCAATTGCAATTAGTTCAATTTCAAGGCAGATATGCTTCATTGTATTTCTATTACTTTTACTTAAGGGTCCTGTGCACCACCAGCGGAGCAAAGGGCCAACGTGAAAGACTTCCATCCTGGGCGGCTGCTCGCTTTTGCCTTGACCTGGACCCAGGTCAGATTCCTATCGACTTGCTTAATTTCCTTATTGAGGCTACACCGCCATGAACTCCTGGGTCTGCCACTGCTTCGATGTCCTGCCGGATTCCAATCCAGTGTCTTGCAGATTTCGTTTCCGCCCCGTCGAAGTGTGTGACCTACCCACCTCCACTTTCGCTCTCAAATTTCTGTTGCTATCGGCTTCTGATGACATCGACGATGGAGCTCGGCATTCGAGATCCAATTGTGAGGCCACCAGGTACGAATTATATACCGCAGACATCGGTTGATGAAGATCTGCAGCTTTTGAGTGCTCTCCGCTGATACACACCACGTCTCGCTGGCGTATAACAACACAGATTTCACGTTCGAGTTGAAAATTCGGATTTTGGTGCGTTGACTTATCTGGTTGGATCTCCATACGTTTCGTAAACTCGCAACGGCAGCGTTCGGCTAGGTCATTGAGCTTACTCTGCATATCAGAGCGCCGTTGTGCTAGTAGAGCAACATCATTAGCCAAATCGAAGTCGTTGAGATGCTCCATGGTGATAGGCTGCCAAAGAAGCCCACGGTTCGGTACACGGTCAATTGCACCTACCATGATCTCGTCGATTACGATGAGAAACAGTAGCGGTGATAGTATACATCCTTGTCTCACACCAGCGACTACCCAGGTAGGGTCGAACAAGGCTCCGTTATGCAGAACTCTGCACGTGAAAGCCTCATACTGCGCTTCGATGAGGTTGACGATTTTATCCGGGACTCCCTTGCGTCTCAGGGCGCCCCACAGATTCTCGTGATTGAGACGGTCGAAAGCTTTTTCGTAGACAATGAATACCAAATAAAGGGACTCTTGGAATTCATTGACCTGCTCCAGGATGATGCGGAGCGTAACAATATGGTCCACACAAGATCTTCCGGCACGGAATCCTGCCTGCTGCCGTCGGAGAGTCGCGTCGATCTTCTCCTATATCCGATTCAGGATAAATTTGCACAGAACTTTGCGAACAATACACAGTAACATGATGCCTCGCCAATTGTTGCACACAGTCAGATCCCCCTTCTTTGGGACCTTCACTAAGATGCACTGCATCCAGTCGGCCGGCAAAGTCGCGGTGTCCCAGATATTACAAAATAGTTGATGCAACATTTGTGCGGATAGCATGGGGTCAGCTTTGAGCATCTTTGCTGATATGCGATCGACCCCTGGAGCCTTGTTGGATTTCATGCTTCGGATAGCTGCTTCAATCTCCTGCAGTGATGGGGCCTCGGAATTGACGCGAGTGATGCGCCGCACCCTAGGCGGATCATGCCAAGATGTTGATGGCTGGTTGGCCGTCGAAACTTGAAGAAGTTGTTCGAAGTTGCTCAAACCAGCGTTTCAGCTGGTCAGTGGGGTCGGTAAGCAATTGTCCAGTCGTGTCCTTCACTGGCATCCTCGGGTTTATCCTTGCTCCACTCAGGCGTCGTGAGATATCGTAGAGGAGGCGTATATCGCCAGTGTTTGCGGCTTTCTCCCTACGTCGGCCAGGGAGTTCACCCACGCTCGCTTGTATTTCTATTGCTCTTTGACAAATAACCAGCGTAGTCCTAGTATCCTAGTGAAAAATCCCATACTCATGCAGCTTGCGGTAATTCTTAGCCGAAATTCCGTCTAACATACGCTTTTACTATGGCAGTTCAGACTGGTAGGTTAGGAAGGTCAGTTTGAAATCTAGTTGCAAGTCTGGACGACAACGGCATCATTAACCTCCAGTTAAGCAATAGAATTCTAAACTTTGATATCGCACTGAACAGCCAGGTCGAAATCATAAATAATTCGGATCGGATAAATTCTCGATCCAACAGTAGCCCCTGCACCAACTGGTTCGCTGAAAGAAAATTGTGTTTTGATGATCTATTTCATAAGTAGAATTTAAGTACTTGCCCATAAACATGATAAAAATGCTTCATTTAATTTTAACAGATTGAAGTAATACATTGACGGAATATACAACAACAAATAACTACATTACAACGATTGAAAAAAAAAATCAAAAACTTAAAATACTTAAGATTACTTATCAGATACTTGGAAATACCTAATTGATACTAGAGCTATAGTTTAGAGTGGGATGCCCCTAGTAAAAAGATAAATGTGGGCACCATTAAATTTAATGTCAAAACATGATCCTAATTAGAGAGAGTCTAGTCTATAGACCCTCTCTAATCCTATTTATTGCGCGAAACACCAAGTCACAAACATTCTAGATTGCATTCCTGACCCACCGTGCAATGTTCCCTTAAATATAGAATTTGAGAGACATGACTATATTTACCGAGATTTATTAAATTATGATTAATCATACTTTATTAAAACACAACTTTCCCCATGATATCCAATTCAAAGGCAGGTATTCACTATCCGCGAAATTATGAAATGATTTGCTATGTACCTTTACAACCTACTCCAAACCATGTTGGCTGCCAGGGCTGCAAAGCAGAAAATAAACCTGATCTCCATTCCCAGATCAATGAAATCAAACTTCGTTTTAGCCTGTCCGTGTTTTGGTCCGCGACCACGCTTTTTGTGGTGTTGTTTTGTTTTCGAGGAACCAGATCTGCGCCGCTGGCTGGCTGGTTGAAGATCACATTAATACTTGTGTTGGTACATCTGCGGGAGGACCCGTGGTAGAGGAAAGCAAATAGATATGCGAGTGGAATAGAAGAAAAACAACAACAGCAGCAGAAATGAATAAAAAAAAAACTTGCTCCAATGATGATCGCGTCTTGACTGAGGCTAGAGTTAGGGTCCGAAAGTGAAAGCTGGGGAGAGCATTTTTTTTACGAGTGCGCCTGCTTGAACTGACGCACGT
The DNA here is from genome assembly GCF_037179485.1 of Ochlerotatus camptorhynchus. Lineage (NCBI taxonomy): Eukaryota > Metazoa > Arthropoda > Insecta > Diptera > Culicidae > Ochlerotatus > Ochlerotatus camptorhynchus. The sequence continues at coordinate 2,178,885 of NW_027041118.1, read as the reverse complement.
CGCGGCACGATGTTTGGACTCTAATACGTGCGACGGCTCTAGCCAATGACTTTCCGAAATGACTTCGATTGTAGATTAATGCGGAACTGGTATTCAGTGCCGCGTGGCTGTTTGTCGAAAACGAATGGAACAGGTTTCAAGTTGGGAAAGTCCTTCTGAACGGAAAACTGCTAAATTCCCTTTTCAAGTACCATTTTAATAACGGAGACATATCGATTACATCATACAGATAGAGACATTCAGACAGCACCGTCGTCTTCTTTCCAATTGCTATTATCAGCATGCCCATTGGCATAGGCATGGGGCACCCATTTGGAAATTAGGTTCCCTACATTTCCATCCCATGCATACTAGAGAGACAGACAGACAGACAGACCAACCGATAGATAGACAGACCGACAGAAAGACAAGCAGAGAGAGAGAGAGAGAGAGAGAGAGATAGAGTGCCATCCCACTGATTTGTGCACACTCAGATGGGATCCAATAGCAATAGCACACAAAATGTCTCTATGGCTTCTAGTCGCCGATGATCAGATAAATTTGGTCTCGTAATTGGTATTCTATAGTACACAGGCACAAAGTGTGATCCTATATTCTGTTTTTTTGTGTTGTTTGATTCCTACTATCTTTCTCAGTTGATTAAAGTGAAACTTTATCGGTCATTCGAAGGCCAATTTTATTTTTAAGCCTATTTAATTGTCATTTTGGACGGGTTTTTGGGCTCGTCGAAACCTGGACCAGTCACGACGACTGGGTATGTTTACACAGAAAAATCGTTACAATTTTTATGAAAAAACTGTAAATTAGCTCTTGGTGCTATAATAATAGGAAAGAGAACGTATAATGTACACACTAAAAACATGTACAATGGGTTGTTTTACGGTGTTGTGCTGTGACTACTACATTTTATGTCGTTTTTTGCCCAAGGCAGATGTGCCATTATCATCTCTGTACTCCCGATTTATTTGCCTCTCGCAGATGAGAGTGGATGGTGGTACTCTGGGAAAGTGTTGCCATCAGTTGGTAATGGTCGTTTGTTTTTTTTTTGCAATGAATCATGCATTAAATTTGTAAATTATACGAATTATACATTGTTCACATTTAAGCAACATTGACAGATTCTCTTGGTCGACTTTCTTGACGTCCCCAGCTATTTTCAGCACACACATCGATAAAAAAATGCTATTATCTAGCTTGTAATCTGACAAACACGACAAGCAATGGTTCTGTACTCAAGTTATTAACGAAAGAGAAAATCGATGAAGAGAATCGAGTAATGTAACTTAGAGCCTATTGCTTTGTTTAGCTTGAATTATTTCGCTAATTTAAAGTTAAAGATTGTAATCAGTTTGCTCAAGGTAATGAACTATCGTTAGGAGTGATAAGTTTAGGTTGAGCTAACGTCCATTGTAATGTTATAAAACAAGCTTTATTAAAAGTAGTGACTATTATCATTCAAAAATAAAATGAATTTGTTAATAATAATACAGGGTGTCGACTCGATGATGAGTAATAAATTCCCTGATATTCCTAGATTTTCCAGCCGATTTTCAGAAAAAAAATCTCAGGCAGGGTTGGAGTATTAGAAATAAAGGAAATCAAAAAATAAATTCAGCTTACTCATTACAGTTTAATACGTGAAATTACAGTATTATACTTAATAGGCAAATTATTACTGTATGGGTTAATAACAGAGTAAATTATCAAGCTCGTTATTTATTAACCCTTTGATTGCACAAATTATCTTGGTTCATATTAGGGGGTTAGGTTAATAGGCACAATTTTTTACAGTTTTGGATGTTCCTATTTTGGTTCCTATAATAGAGAAAATCATTGTACATATGTAAAAATCTGCCATTATTCGAGCTAAAGTCCTAAACCGCACCTATAGAAACTCCACTTAAATACATATTCTTTAGAAATACATTAATTTTTTTTAGATTCATAGGTTTTAAATATTAGCTGGAAGGTTTTGGTTAGTTTTGTTAAATATTGATACTTGATATGAGGAATTATTATTACAATAAATACGCGAATTTATTTAATATATTTGATAATAAAATATACCTCGGGATCTTGGGGTAAGAATTTTTTTTAAACATTTTAATGCTTATGCATCGGAAGGGAAGTAAAGCCGTTTGCCCCAGTCCATGAGCTGATGGGTCGATAACAAGGGTCCAGGTGTCGGTAGTATTGGAACTCAGAACGGAAAATAAAATCGACGGAAGAACAAATCTAGCAAAAAAAAAACTACAAGGGACAGCCACATGGGGTTGTGCGAACAGTTAACGTAGGACTACGCTCACACATGTTAACTATTTTCATCCAAAGTTATTTAAAATTCCCGATATTATTATGAAATCCGTTGATTTCTTCAGAAGTGTATTAGGGGAAATGGCTCTAATGTTGGCCTATGGATCTAAGATTGGGCCCATCGCCAAAAATTTACTATTTACAACTATATCTAGCTGAACGCGTCATTGAGACGGTACTTTTGGATATTGTTGGTCGCTATTGAAAATTTAGTCGTTTGCTGAATTTATGTATGGGTCCAAATTAGGGGAATTAAGGCTGACATTTCGTCCATTTCCCCTAATTGATAAGTGTCCATTTTTCATTTATAGCTAATAAGATTTTTTTTCAGTTCATGTGTAATTAAGAATAATTAGAAAATGTGTTAGAAAATATTTCAAACTAACTCTTTCTTTGAAAATTGTGGTGGCCCTGAAAAGGGCTATTTCTATGGTTTGTGGCTCTGAAAAGAGCCAGTTTGATGCGGCAATATTTCTTGATCTCAGTAATGGCTATATCAATCTTTATTCAAGGTTAGGGGGATTAGGGGCATAATGAACACACGGGGCGAAATGGACACCCTCAAAATAACAAAATCTTTTAAATTTAAACGGAAATGTAAGTTGTTAATCATTTTTACCACTATCAAACATATAATTTTTCAATAAAACAGTTGATATCCTCTTTTAACCACCGAAATATATGAAAAATTAGAAATCATAACCCAAGGGTTTGAAATATTATAATTTCTAACCAGAGCAAAATAAGGTTTTACGAACGTTTCAGAATATTTATTATCAATTACTTATTTGTCCCGAACACGTTCTTTGTATCGCTGCTGAATGTTGACATTAATCACAATATTGTTTTTTGCAATAATTTATTTTAAAAAAATGCTTTCAAATTAATATAGTCGATTAGGGGCGGAACGAACACCTCTAGTAGGGGCAAAATGAACACCACTTGATTCTGGAATCTAACCTCAACGCTCACATTGTTGACTTGTTTACATTGTTTACCTACGCAGTGTTTTGGTGGCAGTGATGGTGCGAACGTACAAAAGACAATCGGGAAGGCAGCAATGGAGTGGAGTGGAACGTCCATCAAACGAGCAGCCACGGACCATGGAATTCCAAGACCTACGCTGATCCGCTATCTGAAAACTGCAGAAGTACTTGGCCAGGAGGTGAAGCAAATCGGCTCATTCAAAACAGTTTTCATACCTCCCGAGGAAGCTGTTTTAATGGCCCACATTTTGGACTTTGAGGTTCGATGCTACGGAATTACCACCTGCGATATCCGGAGCCTTGGCTTCCAGCTGACCGAACGCAACGGGTTCGTTCAATACGAAGACACAGCTGGCTGGTTGGGATTGGCTTCACGGTTTTCGGAAGCGTCATCCCAAACTTTCGCTCTGTACTCCTGATGCCACCTCAGCTGCAAGGTTGCAAGCATTCAACAAGATAGCGGTCGACAACTTCTTCGATGTGCTGCATCGTGAGATGGATGGAGGCAAATTCAGTGCCAGCAGGATCTTCAACGTTGATGAAACCTCTGTGCTCACCGTAAGTTGTACACATTTTCAAATAAAATACATGTTTTGACTCATTTTGTATTCTTAGGTGCAAACGAAACGTTCCAAAGTATTTGCCTTGAAAGGCCGATGACAGGTAGAAGCTGTGACAACGGCGGAAAGAGGGCTACTTTCCACTGCAAGCATTTGCATGTCAGCAACGGGACAAATACTGCCACCTATGATGATATTCCCTAGGACCCGTTTGACTACCAGTCTTATGAAGGTGCTCCACCAGACACGGTATTTGTCTGCAACACTTCCGGTTGGATGACTGTGAAAGAATTCAACACCCGGTTCGAGCATTTTCTAAAGCGCACGCGTCCAACAGCTGATAATCCGGTTCTTTTGATTTTGGACGGTCATTCTTCACATACGAAGAACCTTGGCTTTATTGAAAGAGCGCGTGAGTGCCATGTGACCCCCCTCCATTGCAGCCACAAACTACAGCCTCTCGACATAAGCTACATGGGGCCGCTCAAGACGGCTTTCTCGAAGGAAGTGGAGAGTTTCCTCAAATGCAATCCTGGTAGGGTTGTCACCCTGAACGAAATCAGCCGGCTTTTTGGTTAGGCTTTCATGAAGACTTCTAACGCGGCTCTTGGTGTCAACGGATTCCGTAAGGCAGGAATTTTTCCGCTGAACCGGTTTATCTTCAACGATAATGATTTTGCGCCGGCTGACGTAACGGACGTTCTTCCAGCAGACCCAGAAACCGATCGTCCAAGCAATGAATAGACGGTGAAGTGGAGTTAACAAGCAAGCAATATGTTTCTTCAAAAACACGGACGGAACTCTATCGGGTCCAGGGTTGAAGGACGATTTGAGCTGCGTTGCAGCGTTAGAAATCATCTCAACGTTGACATCAATTGCACTCAGCGTTTGACCATTTAGTGGGATGTTCCTGACTGCGAGGGAAACATGGTCGTCACTTAGTCTCTCATCAGTGAACACACTGGCAAAATTGACAGAAAAAAGGCGACAAATATCCTGCGGAGTGGAAGCGACTTCACTGTTCAATTCCATTGACGATGGGAGGCCAGATTCTCTGCGTTGCTCGTTCACGTAGTTCCAGAAGGATTTCGGGTGAAGTTTAAGGTTACGCTGAATACCTCGTTGAAATCGCAGAAAGCATCGACGACTGGCTCGCTGATACTCGTGATTAAGCCTCACGTAGTGATGTTTCAGAGGAAGCGTGCGATGCTTCGTAAATCTTCTCAATGCTGCTCTCTTGATCGACTTCAACCTACGCAGCTCAATCGTCTGCCAGGGAGGGTGAGAGTCTTTGCGTTGAATTCTTTTCGGGACGTGTCTGTCAATGACATATGCCAAGACATGAGAAAAAGTTTGCGCAGCGGCCTCAACGTCGTCATGATCGAGAATGTTCTCCCAGTCCATGTTTGACAACACATCTACAATGCTTCGATGGTCGGCCTTTCGAAAGTCATAAGAAACCGCAGCAGGAAGACTTTCGAAATCACGAACGAGATTGTCCTCAACAGTGACAATCAGAGGAGGATGGTGCGGAACAAGCTTAACTAGTGGACAAGGTGCTGTTGAAATGAACGGAGCATTGTCCTGAGTGCTCACGAAGCAGAGGTCCAAACTACGGTTGTTCTCGTTGACTACGTAGTTAATTTGAGAAAGCGTTGCTACGCTATAGTTATCGAGAAGGCCGATAGCTCCTGCATGAAATACAGAACGTTCTGGATCTGGATAGAGGAAGCCGCTATGGGATGGTCTCCACGAAACGCCTGCTAGGTTAAAGTCCCCAAAAATGAATAGCTCATCAATTGGAGTCGCTCTTTCCATTACTGTGAAGACTGATTGACAGTGAGTCTCGATGAGTTCAAGATCACGAACTCGGTCTGGTGGCATGTACAATGCGCACAAAAATAATGTGCGATCGCCCAGCTAAAGGTACGAATCGGGTAGAGCATCTCCTTTACCAAGCTCATCTGTAATGAGGGATGGTGAGAGGTGTTTCCCCCTGCCACCACTGGCAAAAGGGCTGATCTCCGATTTGCTCATGTACCTCCGATGTGCGGAAACAGTTCTATCGATTGCTTCACACTCAAGTCGCCTCAAAATTGTCCTTGGCTCGCTTTCTACTTTGTATATACAATTTTCGCAATGTTGTACTATAACGGAACTATCAGCTCTATAATTTAATCTCCTCATCTATCGCATAAAATCTCTACTTTAACTCTGATATTTGACGTTAAGCATCTCCGACGATGTAAATCGTTAAATTCACGCATGAAGTAATAATACATGATTAATTAAAGTAGATTATTTTCGTTTTTTATTGATTCTTATAGGAACTCCCTGAAGACTCCTTCCATAAATCCATTTTAAATGCAATTGAATTCTCTTTAGAATTTCCATGCAATTGACATCAGAAATTTCATAAATTTCTGCTTAGAATAATCTTGGACTTCTCCCCTGCATTCAACTGGAAATTCAATTCGTATTCTATTTAGAATTCCCATAGTATTCACTCAGAATTCTCAAAACAAAAATCCATCACAGAATAACTTTGAAAATCTTCTCAGATTTCCTTTGAGATTGAACCCTCAAAATTCGATTCCATTACAATTATTCTTGGAATTTATTTCAAACTCTTAAGAACTCTCTTGGAAGTATCTTCATAATCACCCCAGAATTCTTTTAGAATTATCCGCAGAGACCATCTTTGGAGTTCACGGGATTGTCATGGAATTTTCATCGGAGCCCCTTAGGCAAAATTTCAGAACTAATTTTGAATTCATATTAGAATTGGACCTAGAATCCTCATCCAATCATCATAGAATTCTTCTCAGAACTCTCGTTAAAATTTACTCTCAATTATATTAGAATTATTTCCAAAATTGATTCGAAGCTGAATTTTTGCGTCTCGTATGTGTTAAGCCAAGTTTAACTATGTAGGTAAACCTGGCTTAAGATTTAAGCGGAGATGAAGAAATCGGTCCTCAGAGCACTTAATTTTACATGATACTTTCGTAGTCTGTACTTTGTTATTCTTCTCTGAAATATATTGGTGTCATCCCTAGAATCCTTTGAAATTCTCTTAAATTCACTTTGGATTTTTTTAAAGTTCTTATTATCCTTGAAAGACTTTTGATAATATATCATAGGCAAATACCTTTGGAACGTTTCCAAGATTTACAATTTATTTTCGGGGAAAGGAGGTATATTTTCCTCGATTTTGAATTGAAATTTAAGGCATTTCCCAATAGTTTCACTGGTCAGCCTAGTTAAAATTTTGAATTTTTTAACAGGTATGTATATTTTGTTAAAACTACTGTAGTCTTTCTTAGTGCCAAGTGCTCAATTTAAACATTTTGTTGATATGTTTTTATTTCACTCTATTTTAGTAGTGAAAAGTGACTTTAGTGACTTTTTTTTAGGGAAATAGTGACTTTAGTGACTTTTTGGTGTAAAAAGTGACTTTTTAGTGACTAGCTTCAAAATAGTGACCAAGTCACTAAAAAGTGACCTGCTACTAGCCCTGCCAGTATCCCTTTTGGATGGGATGCAATTTTCGCAGGGCTTCTTCTGCAAAGATGATTTTATTCCTTTTGAAACGGATAATCGCGTTCTTGGCCATATTCGAAAATGTTAACCGGACTAATGATGAATATTTACACCCTTTGTTCTCAAAAAACAAAAGAAACACTTCAAGCGAATCCATTTTTGGCTTCATCCGTATGACGAGGTAAATCCAAATGCTTGAATTGTTGTTCTGTTTTTCAATCAAGCAGTAGTATCAACCGGTAGTAACTAACGATTTTAAATTGGCTCACACTGAACTAGTCTATCGGTCCCATGTACATCGATGAACGTACCCAATTTTAGTCGAAATTCTAGTACTACACTATGATTGTTTTGATTCGCTATGAAAGTTTGACAGATAAAATGTTTCGAGGGGTGCATCGTTTAGCTTGGGACCGAAGAAAGTACCAGAGCTGAGCCAAAAAATTTAGCACGTTTCTTCGAAACCTTCTGGTCTTAGAGTTTCCTCTATGGTAGTATTGTATTTTTAACAATACAGCCATTCCATAGCGAAACGATATAGTGGTTCTCAGTATTTCGTTAGAAATAGTAGTTTTGCTCCTAATCTCAAAATATTAGGCCCATTTTTTTTTATTGTGTCATTAGGGTGACCATCTCCATGTTACGGTAATGCAAAAACAATTCACTTTTTTTTTAAAAAAAGGCATAAGTTTTGAACGACAGGGCCAATTTTAAAGATCAAAATATGAAATGAAAGGTATTTAAAAACACGTTTTATAAAATATAAAAATATTTAAATAGGGATTTGGTTTTGAAAAACATTGATTTACACAACTGTATGTTGTACATCAGCGATGTTTTTTTTAAAGTTCTGTCTTTTTGAAGTTATCAAGGAGTATTGAGCAAAACTCAAAACTTGTTAAATTCAATAAAATTTAACTATATATATAATTTAGGGGAAAAATAGATTTTTGGACCACCGAAACATGGAAATGGTCACCCTAATGACAACATAAAAAATACTGGTCAAATGGAATGGACTATGGAATAGTTAACTTGAATTCCCGGAATAAGACTCCGTAGAGAGTCGAAACGTCGTATGAAAAAATAGTAGATTGTTGTGTTTTCAATCCCAGACTAAATCCAACTCAAATAGAAAAAAAAAAAAAACTGATACCACTGTCCGTCACTTCACTTCGTGGAGAGCAGAGCAGCACTTAAATGGGCTCGCGTTTTACACACTACCTTGATAGGGCAATTAGATGTGTAAGTGCGTCGTCTCTCGTACTTTCTGTGTCGCAGCAGCAGCTGCTCTATTGCTGTTCTGCTTTCGATATACTAACTAAACCCAGCAGAAGAACCACCACCATCACCAACATCGCATGAGACTATTGCATCGTTGTGTATGTGTGAGAGAAAAAATTATCAATTTCATGCAGATTTTTCACATTTCAATTTTTCCCAAATTCTATTAAATTAATTACTGACTATGAATTTCACACCCAATCCATGCAAGTGGGAGCCGCACGTTATCTTACCTGATTTCGATTAGAAACGACCTGGCTTGGAACAATTACGTATCTCTCCTTTGATCATCAGACGAAATTGTGGAAAATCCTTCCGAAAAAAAATTGCGATCGAAAACACGTCAAAAACACACTCGATAACTTTTTTCTCTTTCTGTAACAATTTAGTGCGCTCCTGGTGCTACGTATCACTGGGCACACTTTATTCCTCTTTTTTCGCTACTAACTCGCACTTTTTCTGCACACGAAAAAGCCTGTATGCTTGTGTTCTAAGGAAAAAAAAACTTTTCTCGAATCCTTTCTTCTCAAGACGTCGTCGTCGTCGTCGTCGTCGTCGCCGTTGTAGGCATAGGCACACAAAAGAAGACTGAATTGAAACCGAAACCAATCGAACCGAAAAATCTCTCCTCCGGGCTGGTTGCTAACTTACTTTTCTGCCTTTATTGCTTGACTGCTGCTGCTGTTGCAGAGGGTTTTTTTTTTTCTTCTTACTCGAACACACTATTTCCTCCTTTTGATTTTCAGTGTAGGGTTTTAAGAGCACTGTGCGCAAACAAAAAAGACTGCTGCGAGAACACACTACACACTACGTGACACAACGAGGAGCAGGTGAACGATTGACACCAGAAAAACACCAAATCAACACCAGCAGTGAACGATTTTCCACCGAATTGAAATTGCACGACGGGGAAACCACACACCTTTTCCGAGCAAATTTTCCCTACTTACTTCTGGGGGCGACCACGGGCACAAGGAAAACCTATATCGTAGGTTGTTGGTACGTGTGTTTCGCGAAGGGAAGAAGGCGAGTGAAAAAATTAAACTGGTTTTCTCTGCTGGTCGCTCGCCGTTTGCTTTTCTCTTGGGCTTTTCTTCTTTCTTGGCTCAGGCTTTTTTTTCTTGGCTGGCTTATTATATTTGCTCTAGGTATCCAATGCTTTCTGCTTTCTGCTGCTTGCTCTCTGATGCGATGATGTGCGACTGAAACTAGACACGGAACGGACTCCTGTTGGCTTGACTTGGATAGGACTGCTATTTAGTGGCGACGAGTGAGTTCCCAGAGTGCTGGATATGACAGCTCAAAGAGACGGCACACTCTCCTGGTGCTCTGCACTACAATAGGAGCAGCACCCAATACATCGCATCGGTGTGTGCTCCGAAACATGAGGAACTTTCTTTCTCCGCGTGCATGCAGTTTTGTGTATTGGAATGCGATTCGAGCGAGAGAAGCGAACGACGATTTTTCGCGTTCATTTTCTGCAGCATGCTCCTGGTTTTGGGATGTTCATTCGGGACAACCACTTCTGTGCTGCATGTTGTGTGCGTTAAACATTCGCAGTCACACGCTCTCTTGGGTACGTTTAGTGATAGTATAGACTTTATCTGGATTTTTTTTTAAATTTTAACAACCTTCCCTTACGATTGAATGAAATTATGGCGGCGCATCATTTTAAAGGTCTAAATCGAGCACATCATGGAATAAATTACTTGTTTGTTTGGGAAAGACTTTTTTCCACTGGATTAGATTATGAGACAAAGAGCATCAATCCCAGGTGCGTTCACATCAAGAAGAATCAAAGTCACATCGCTTGTTTATCGTGAGTCTCTCGAAATTTGTCGTCGTCGGTATCCGGCTTTGAATGGTTAAAACAGCAACTCGATGATAGATAGTATGATGTGACATAAGGGGCTCTGCGACCTTAGACCAACCGTTCTTGCTCATTGAGCAGGACAGTCGAGTTTAATCTCAAGCCCCTCTACGAATACGTGGTAATAACAACAACTCGATCACTCGTGGTGTGTCGTAATATAAGGAGCTCGATTTCCCAGTGGCAAACGTTTTTGCTTACTGAGCAGAAGACCGTGGTTTCAATCTCAAGCTCCTTCTCGTTATAGAATTGTTAGGACATCAATCCAGCTTATCGTTTATCAAAACGAATCCTGCTGCAATGCATACCCTATTATCCAACATTCCAATGATTTCTCGTGAAAAGGCAGCGGATTTCTCGGCTTTCATCAAAGCGAGTGTCACGTCAACAGATTTCTATCCATTCCTTTCGTGGGCAGTCAATCATGTTCATGCTCATGCTCATGAAAGGTTTAGTAGTGTGAAAGATGTTATGAAATTCTTTTCCAAATTCTTATCGCCCCAAAGTAGCTCAAACTGTTTCAACTTCTTCGGATCCAGATTATTTTTCCACTTATCCGCTTCCGTATTCAGCTTTATATAAGTTATCGTCGGAAGATCTCCTTCCGGTAAGCAGCTGCAGTATTGAGCAGAAAACATTAATAAGGTAGAGAACTACTTCGGCTTAATCGCCCATTTTGGGCCTAACGATCAGAAAACTTCAAATAAATCCATGATTTCAGAGTTAACAAGTTATTGATGCGATTGGTACGATACCTTAGTTAATAAGCTACGGAACGAAGTCATTGAGAACGCGTGATATGAAGGTTTGCACCCATAATTCACAAAAACAAAAGAAGCTCTCCGATCGAATCCATTTTTATCTTCATCCGATAGGCCGAAGTGAATTCATTGGCGTTTCAATGGCATTACAATGCGTTAGGCCGAAATTAGAATCCGTAGGCCGAGTTTAGCGTCAAGAAGCAGTGTTAGACTTTTGACAATATCTCAACGAATGGTTTCTCTTTATCAAATTTAACGATACGTACGGAAAGGTAAATAAATTTGGAAGCCATCGGTAATAATAAAATTCCGTTTGGTGCTAAACTGCGCTAGATTTAAAAAGAGTAAGTGCGGGTTGTGCTTAATAGGCCGAAAATGGGGTAGTTAACCCTAATAACAATGATCTCACTGTGCACAAATTAATAATAAGTTTGTTCCTACACAGCAAAAAATATTTCAAAATTGAAATTGCAATATTAACACACTAAAATACGAATGTAATGACGCAACAAACGAGAATTTTGCAGGTATGACGAGTAAAATTACATCGGTGTGCTAATCTAATTTCAGTTCATTCGCTGCCTGAATGCCAAATTATCGGGACCATGATACAGTCACTAAAAATCAAAAGAGATCCATGGTTTTCAGTCACATAGGAGTATTGAGTGAAAATACAAAAATTGATTACTTCAAAACAATATAACTCAACACGGACAGAAACTTGTTTGCATTGAACCAAAAAAAATCTTTTTTTGTGTTTAAACAAGCCATTCCGGTTGCAATTATATTGCATTTTATTGTTTCGATAATACTTATTCAAATAAATTCAAAATAAGATTCTTTTTGTTTTAAGAAGCCACTCTTCAACTGCAACTATTCTTAAAATGACAATATTCTTTTATTAAGCCAACAATTATTAATTTTAATTTAGCATTTATTGGTCCATGGACCATGAATGCAAAAATAACTACCAACCATTCCCTCGTTCCCGGACAAAAATGTAAAAAAATAACACAAAACCGTTCTCGTTTGATTCAGCTCTTTCCCGCATTCGACGTAAATTTTGTGTTTAACAGTGAATTTCGGGAAATAAGTTCAAGATTTCCGAAAATCTAAGGTAGGTAAGTAAGTATGCTGCAGTTGCTAAATATAAACAGTTTTTCTTTATTTTTCCTTGTTTTTTTTTCCGTCGATCTTGTTTTCCGTACTGAGTACCAATGCTCCCGACGCCAGGAAGGCAGCTCTCACACCTGGACCCTACCTATCGACTCATCAACTCATGAACCTCATGAATTTTATGCCTCAGAAAGTTTTTTTTTAATTCAACTGGAATTTTGTTTGCTACTAAAAGAAAACAAAACATTATTGAACATAATTTTATTTCTACTGCGTATATTTTCAGGCATAATAAAATAAATAGGATTGAATCAACAAGAAATCTCTTTTCAAAACAAACATATATTTTTTGACCCAGCTGCTAAATATTACAGCTTACGTCAAAACCATGAAAGATCTTGTAAATTCGAAAATATTTTCTTTTTAATTTAACAATCCATGGGTTTTTAGAAACAAAGATACTGGATTGTTGAAATAACAATGATTTCTTTTTGCAGTCAAAACAAAATGAAATTCTTATTAATTTTACGTCAAATTTTATTACGCTTTAAATATTTTTATCTGTGTGATAAATGAAAAAGACCCATCGCTGATTTATTGATATGTTGTGCAAAAAAACCAAAATTTCTCTAATAATTTTTGGAACAATACTAACATTTTTTGCGAAATTTCGAGAACCACCATATCGTTTTGTTATGGAATGGCTGTATTTAGGGTGGGTCACCGTGGTATGGAAAAACGCAAACTTGATCTCATTAAGTGAGAACAACTCTTTTGGTTCCATTTGAGGTTCCAATCCACTGGGCGAAATTTGGGGCCGATTGGTCGTAGTCCGGCGCTCCGCATTGCGTTTGAAATTTATATGAAAATTAGTATGGGAAAACCTGCTTTTAAGCATTTTTATACCTAGAGATCACCATTTTGCTTGACCTATGTAACTTACCATGTACAATAATATTCCAGGAAGTGCCTAACAACTTTGCTGAAGGCAATACGTTGCTAGAATGGCTCTAAAACAAAGTTATAACTGTTCAAATATTTATGGAGTTAAATTCCAAAAATCACCTTTTCTGCCAGTGCTGCCGATGTACCAATGGTTGTCAGATTCCAAACTGAAACAATTTCGAAATTTCTTATCTTATCAATTTGGTATGTTCTGATGAATTATTCAAAAACAATAGCTCTATCCAGAATTGAAAAAAGACCAAAAAATCAAATCTCACCAATGTCCGAGATCACGCTTGATTTGCGTAGACAGAAATCAACAAGCCAACATCTGCGGTTGATTTTGCAAGCTGTGATATCGCAGCTCGGAATATCAAGCTAACAAAACTCACCAACTGCAAATCTCACCAAACTCTGTTTAAGATTGATGTTTAATGAGTTTTGCTGTACACCCGAATGCAACCGAAACATCCATAATGGCTGGCAGCAGTCCCTTCGTGTCTGTCATCGGTGAAAAGTAAAAAGAGATAGCAAACTACACTTTCTCTTTCTAAGAATACGATGTGGAACGGAATCATTTTTGTGTCGAGTCAGCTCTCAGCTCGACTTTTGCACGTTGTGAATAGTCTCGCAATAGCAAAGGAACTTCTAAAATCAATGCCGCCTTCTGTCACCATTTGCAAGAGAGTTCGTGGGGCAATATCAGGCGGGATTCATGGGTGCCCGCGCTACCACGCACCAAATTTTCACGATTCGGCAGGTTCTGCAGAAATACCGCGAATACAACGTGCCCACACATCATTTGTTCATCGATTTCAAATCCGCATACGACACAATCGATCGAGACAGCTATGGCAGATTATGCACGAGTACGGATTTCCGGACAAACTGACGCGATTGGTCAAGGCGACGATGGATCGAGTGATGTGCGTTGTTCGAGTATCGGGGACATTCTCGAGTCCCTTTGAATCTTGAAGAGGGTTACGGCAAGCTGATGGACTTTCATGTCTGATGTTCAACATCGCGTTAGAAGGTGTGATCAGAAGAGCTGGGATAGACACGAGTGGCACGATCTTCAGGAAGTCCATCCTGCTTGTTGGCTTCGCCGATGACATTGTCATTATGGCACGGAGCTTTGAGATGATGGCGGAAACGTACATCAGACTGAAGGCTGAAGCTAGACGGATTGGACTTGTCATCAACGTATCAAAGACAAAATACATGAAAGGAAGAGGTTCTAGGGAAGACAATGTTAGCCTCTCACCCCGAGTTCAGATAGACGGTGACGTAATCGAGGTGGTCGATGAGTTCGTGTATTTGGGCTCACTGGTGACCGCCGAAAATGATACCAGCAGAGAAATTCAAAGACGCATTATGGCAGGGAATCGTGCCTACTTTGGACTCCGGAGGACGCTCCGGTCGAATAAAATTCGCAGCCGCACGGAGTTGACTGTCTACAATACGCAGATTAGACCGGTGGTCTTCTACGGCCACGAGACCTATGCTCGTGGAGGACCAACGCGCCCTTGGTGTTTTCGAACGGAAGGTGTTGCGTACCATCTACGGTGGAGTGCAGATGGATGACGGAACGTGGAGGATGCGAATGAACCACGAATTGCACCAGCTGCTGGGAGAACCATCCATCTTCCACATTGCAAAAATTGGGCGACTACGGTGGGCTGGGCACGTCGTAAGAATGCCGCACGACGACCCAGTGAAAATGGTTCTCGAAAGCGACCCAACAGGAACAAGAAGAAGAGGCGCGCAGCGGGCAACGTGGATCGACCAAGTATAAGGTGACCTGCGGACCCTTCGCAGACTAAGAGGCTGGCGAACTGTGGCCATGGATCGAGTAGAGTGGAGACGACTTCTTCGGACAGTAGAGGACAACAAGGCCTTAGCCTGATTGGTAAGTAAGTTGTAAAATCAATATCAAGCATGATATTTTGTTCCAATATCACGCGTGATATTGAGAGCTTATGAGAGCGGATTTTTTTTTTTATTTGAGTGATGATTTTGCCAAAACTGGCTCTATCTCATATGCGTAGTTTTGAAAACTAGCAGGCCCCTTGGCGAGCAAGGGGTCCATAAATTTGAGCTAAGGATAGTGGCAATCTCATGTTTTCATCAGTTTGAACCAACCAAGCGGATATATTTTAATATTTCAATACTCCCAAGTAACATCGCGGTTTTATAGCATTCTACAAGTCTAAATCATAGTCTACAGAACCCTCATAAAACCAAAATTGTTACTTGGGCTATGTGTCAATGGCGGCCTGGTTTCAACGAGAATTACTCAAGAGAAAAATACGGTAAACTCATTCTCTTTTCTTCCTGCTAAATCCAATCCAACCCAATTCCCAATAGTTGCTTGAGTGTTTCCGTAAATTATGGACAGTGAAGGCCGGCGCACAATGGATAAGTTTTCATGTTTTTTGACTGTCAAAAAACCCGGAAACTTGTATATTGTACACCAGCCTTGACTTCCGTCAAGGTTAGTCAGGGTACGTAAAATCCAAGGACAGTGCTAATCTGTGTTCGAGGATGCATGTTTATGATGAATTGCATTATTCAAAAGCAAACCATTCTTGAGTGATGATTCCAAGTATTCTAATAAGTCCTATTCATTTAATAAACTGAATACTTTTAACAACATACTCTGAATATGGAGAACTCAATGACACAAATGTAAATATTTACTCCAACGAGAAAACGAAACGGTTTTGAAGTGAGGGTTCGATTCTCGCTCGAGCCGGTGGAACTTTTCGTAAAAGTAAATTTCCCTACTGGTTCAATGGATGTTGTGTGTTGTTTAGTGTTCAGTATGTGCAACCTCTGGGTGAATTGTCTTGAAAAAAAACGAAGAGTTTGACCAAGTTTGACAGCCTGCCTTGTCGCTGAATGTGGTGCTGAAATTCCAATTAGGAAATACAATTATGGGATTTGAGTCTACAGCTCTGATCAAGCTATATTACAGAGAGAGCTTATCGTGATAGTAGTAGTAAGCGTTTTGTCTTTTCGTTGGTTGCTTTATATGTTTGGATTCGTTGACCAGCACTAGTGTAAACCGGCCATTAGGGAAAACTAGAAGGATGTTTGTATATCACTCTTTTCAAGAGCAAATTTTCAATATGTCGGAAGTAACATTCGCACCGATCCGAGAAAAATAAAGTTTTGTTTTAATGGCCGAAAAGATATTCCTATTACCAATTAAACAAATATAATCTCATAGTGATTACAATGTTTAACATACTAAGCAGGGTTGGTTGGAAATGCTAACATGAAGCTTTAGTGTGATAATGTATTACCTAGAGAATGATCTTTTAGAAGAGAATAGGTGGATAGTTCCGTTAGAGTACGGCAGTATGAAAATTGAATAGAAGTTGAAAATGAGCGAAGGGCCATTATTGCGACAGTTTTTGAAGTTAGACGCACATCTTTTGCCTAACCCGTACGATGTACGCGGAGACTTGAAGTATGTCTCCAAGTCTACAGGCAAAAAATGTGCGTCCTTCTTTTGCTCATAAACTGACTGCGGCTGTGGAATAGTTCTAGCGACGTTTTCATCATTACCTAAAGCCCGACGTTGCGAGAGCATTTCCAGTCGATGGTGTGTTATAAACAATAACACTTTGAATATATTAAGCAGAGTTTTAATCATACAAAGCAGAGCGCTAGCTTTCATGCTAAAAAATATAGGTTTTAACGTATTTTACAGGTACGTCGTTTGGTGTTACTTAAGTCAAAGTGTATTTACCAGGATAGTCGGGAGAATTATCAATAACGTCTCCTTACGTGCAGCTTTAGGACAACCGAAATCATCTTAGCAACAAAAAGTTCGATTATTTCACTTATGAGAAAGCAAAACGACGAACGTAGGTACACTTTTTATGGGTTTCTCTGCGCTGTTACTCATGACAAACGGCATCTCCATAGAAATCGGATGACTTAAGTAACATCGAAAAATATTTTGATCGGAAGGTGATTACGTCAAAAAGCAATTTGACTGGTGAATAAATTTAAAAATGGGATGTGATCTTATATTCGGAAAGTATATACATAGTGTAATAGCAAGAGCATCGATTGACACTGATAGCTCGACTTTGTTTACCTTTGTTACTTTCGATGTAATGAAAATTTGCTCTTGTATTATTCAGGGGCCTGGCTGGCGGCCATGTTTTTGATGTTTTCATCTGCTCTTGTCTTTCTGCTTACAACACGATTATGTGTCCCTTTCCTTCAGGATTTCGTCAGGCGGGCCGTATTTAAATAAGGCCCGGGATTTTGCTTACTGTCAAACGTATAGGATTGGTATGGGGTAGCCAGTCCCCTGGTATTATTCTATTAATCTTGTAAAACATTTGTAAACAATGGCTTCAAACGTCGAATATTCAAAACTCTGGATCGCCTGCGCGAACTAGCATCACCATCAGGTAGGTGAACCTGACCTTTACCTGATAAATGTGCTAGAATCAAGGAGGTGGTACCACTATCTCTATTAATAACAAGTAGACATAGCGAGCATAGTCGCGGGCCCACGGTCTGGGCTTGCTTGGATTGATATGTGATCACGTTTTTATGCTGACTACGAAAAGAAGGTGGAAACTATCGATTTTAAATTGGATCACTAGTTGACTAGCCTGTTGGTTTCAAGCAAATCGATTAAAGTACCCCATTCTAGTCGAAATTCTAGTACTACACAATGTTTTTTTTTTATTCGCTATGAATGTTTGACAGATAAAATGAGGGGTTAGTGGATTTTACTATGTTTCGAGGGGTGAATCGATTAGCTTGGGACAGAAGATATTACCAGAGCTGAGCCAGAAAGTTAAGCATGTTTCTTCGTTACCTACTAGTCTTAGAGTTACCTCTATGATGATAGTTCTTCTGACCGTTTGAATTTACTCATTGACTGTTCTTTTGGATACCATAAAACAACAACTGTATGTCTATAGCAAACATCACACGGTCAAAAATATTGTCAATACTCAAAAGTATTGGTGAAAATATTGACGACGAACATATTGATGAACATATTCAAAAAAGTTTCAATATTTCCCCTCATTTTCCCTTCTGTTTGAAGACAGCAGCAGATGCATTGTAACTGGCGTGTACTCATTAATGAGTAAAATAGTGTCCATTTTTGATAACTATATAAAGCTATCAAATAATGGGTGAATGTCAATTTCTAATAATGAGTACTTTTTTACCCATTTCTCAGGTTGCTTCGGACGAAATTAAAAAGTTATTTTTTGCTCTTTAATGTGTGAAAAGCAATTTAGATAACATCTTCAGGTCCCGCTTATGTCGTAAGGTGTCTTTCATGTCGAGGTATAGTCTGACCGTTTCTAATCTGAACACTTTTTAATTTGAACCTCCTTAATTTGCACGCCGTGCAAACTTAAAATTGCTCAACAGTTTTTTTTGGAACATTTCGAAACTGGTTACTAGAAGTGCACATTAAAAATGACCCCCGTTGTTATGAATGAGTGCCGTTCAGATTAGCGGGGGTTCACGGTAATCTCAAACTTGTAGGGACAAAACTAATTCCATCAAACAATAGATCAAATTACTGGTCGCAGTAGTGTTAGGTCCCGAACAGAGGAAAAAAAACTCCATCGGCAAGGTAATCTCGAGAAATTGGCCGAGTAATATCTGTTCTACGAACGATGGTAAGAGCGCAGGGTGGTAGCATATGCTAAAAAAGATTGTATTCTTGATTATTCATTGTGTATTTTTTTATTAAATAATTCATAAATCATAAAAATTCAAATAGAAAAATCCTTGCTTAAAGATTTGGAAAAATTGATACTTTGTACCATTTTATAATGTAGTTTTTTTACTAAAAAAAAATGGTAAAAATGTACTCATTGATTTGAGGTACAAGCTCTTTACCCATTGATGGGTAAAAACGTTTTACATATTTAATTAGTTTATCCAATTAACTTCAAAACGGACACTTTTTCACTCATTAATGGACTATTTCCAGTTACAGTATTGGGCCTGTTCTTCGGCCAACTTATGTCAAGGTGGTTATGATTTGACTCGGAATATTCCATCGGATACAACAATGTTAGTGAGGAGTGACCCCCGAAGATTTTTTGTTGAAAATATTGGCATGAAAATATTGATATAAATATTGACGACTCTAAATCAGTCATGTAGGGTCTCGTGTGGGGTGCACTTATAACTTGACTATACGTCAAATTTCAGCCAAGTGAGAATTTACTTGCATACATGTTCGTTTGGCCGTTAAGGCTAGAGGTTGCTCGAATCGAGTATTTTTTACCTGATACGGCAATCTGTCATACGCATTCGTTGTTTTGGTTTTGTCGAGTTGTTTCCCATTTTGGTTTTCAGTATAGTTGTTCAGGTGGTTGATTTAAATCTACGTTTCGATCGCTTCAATATGTTATATATGCAAGTAACTCGTCAACTACTGATACTATCTATATTTTAGGTACAAGCAGGATGTTGTGCTGGGCGAGAAGATATCTTTTAACTCACGTAGGTAGAGCAAATTTAAAGCTACAAAATGATGTCGTTTGAAGAGTAACTGATGCTAATAATAATTAAATTAATAGATAATGTATTGGTATTAAACAAAAAAAGTCCCGAATAAACAAAAAAGAACATTTGATAACGGCACAAAAGCATTTATAAACAAACTTTCTAAGGCCGTAAACACGCGAACCAAAGTACGCCTACGAAACCAACAACATCATCGGATAGAGACAACTATCACCTTTTTGAAAGTGGTATTGGTTTACGTGGTCGTACTTTGGTTCGCGTGTAAAGGGCCTTAGAAAGTTTGTTTACAAATGCTTTTGTGCCGTTATCAAATGTTATGCCTGAAATTAAATGTGTTTCTGTGCGTATTTTGGGATTCAAATGAAGGAATAATGCATTTGAAAATCAATCTACTGACAACCAGAATGCACGTATATTCAAAGTTCGTATACAATCAAACAATTCGTATAGAATGCAAAAAAAAAAAGGCTTATACGTACAAAAGTAGAGGCTATATACGTGCACATTTTAATTTAATTTTAAACGAGTTGATTTTACATCATATACGATTTAATCTGTAATAAAAAAATTATTTTAAAAAGTCTTACGATGTAATCCAATTTAATTTGTGATACAGTACGGCGGAAAAGTTAGTCATGTCAATGTCAATGTCGGAAATTTGCATTCTATACGATTTTACTTAAACATAATGCGAGGTATGCCATTCTTATATGCGATGTTGACATAAACTGTAGCAATTTACAATACTGTCTGTACATTGTTATACGACTTCTGGTTGCCTGGGCCATGCCTGAAGAGCACTGAAGAAAGTGGGTCCGTAAAAATCAACAGTTACGTTAAAATTACGCTAGACCAGTGCTGTGTACATCAAATTTAAATCGTGTGGTATGATTGAACTCGTAATTCAGTCCCAAAATCAATGTTGGTTAATACAAACTTAGAAAGTGTTAAAATATTAGACATGAATGCGTTGTGAAAAATAGTTGATTTTTCATCTTACCATTCATTGCATTCATTGTTCATTGTTTGTCATAAGCTGGATTCCCAATTTAATGGCTTTGAAATTAAGTTACAGAATAAGGTGCACTACGCCTCTTTAAATCACAGGAGATGAAACTTAATCCACCCATGAGGGACAAAATCTCTGTACTCTTGCGTTGAATTTCCACTACGAAAAAACGTATGCGGTCTCTGGAAATTGTGTACATTTCAATCACATTACATCCCAGCAAATATAACTTTTATAGTGTGAATCATTCCTGTTGAGAAAAATATTATGTGTATGCTTAGCATTGGTTGATGATGTTAATTATTTGATTTTCAAGTAACGTATTGATGATGCACATAGTTATCATTCCATTGTTATAATTTTGTCAGACCCACCAACAAGTTTCAAAATGTATCAATACCCCTTACAAGTTTCACTTCACGTGGTGTCAAAGACTATGGCTTTGTAGGGAATCACGCATAATATAAGAGTAATAAATACTGAAAAGAATGTCACACGGATTAATGAGTATTTGATGCAAGAATACAAACATAACATACGGATAGGATCACAGGGAAAGATGACGAAGATAATTAGCTGTCAAATCCTGAGCCAATCGAACATTCCCATTGGAAATGTTCCAAGAGTTTCATATTCTTACAAGATCAAATTTGAGAGTATTGCAATCGAATAGAAAGTTAATCACCTTTATTTAATATTTTGTTTTTTACCTTTTCACTCAATTATTATTTTGCTTGTATATCAAATCGAAAAGAAAAGTCGTGTGAAACGCTATCTTCTGGCAAGGGCTAAAATATAATTTACATACAAAACACTGTTGCCGAATTGTATTTTTCCCCATCCATCTCTCCCCTCTAAGGATTACTAGTTTATACTGATTTCATTTTTAATTTATTAACGAATTTGAGAGTACTTTGATCACTTTTGAGTAAATATGAGTTGCTCAAATTTATTCGCTGTGAAAATATTAACTCTGAGTACAGCCGTCTGGCCCCTAGATTCTTATTATATTTATCTCTACTGAAATCTAGGCCCACATTGCGCATCTCGAAACGAAAAACTTTTTCATACAAGCGTTCGTTCCATAAGTCTTTCGTTTCGAGATTCATTTTTTCTTCATGTGCAGCGTTGGAAAATTTAGCTAGCCCTTTTTAGACTAGATACTCCCGATGACTAATACAATACAACAGAACGTACGGTACAAGATGTCCACGTTTCATTCAGAATCATCTTTTCCCTTAAATTAGCACAGTAGGCCTGGCCGTTTTGATATATTTTGCGCATCTATGATCTTCAACATATACCATACATAGACAAGAAAAATTATTGAGGTATATCTATTATTTTTCAGGATGCTTTCTTGAACTGACTGTGTTGGTGTTAGATTAGAGTAGATTAGAAACATTTCAAGAAGGTCCTGAAATTAATTTAAAAAAAATGATGGGAAGAATTTCAACGAGTTTGTGTCGTAGAAATGCCAGTTATTTTGTCTGGCTGAAGCCAGAGATACTACGTCCCTAATGATCTTCCACGATTCTCGAGTCCCAGTCGCACTGTTCATCGTTCCTACCCCTCCATAAGGTTTCTTGATTCATGTTTTCAGCTCCAAACTACCTGCAAGAATTCGCACCATCTACGGTCTTATCGCTGCCACATCATTGAACAGCTTGTCCATCATTCGGGTTCCGCCTACACTCTTCAGTATATGTTTCTAGTTCCATGCTCGCCGGCTCACAAACTAGGTTCAAATTCTATTAGAAATTCCAGTTATTTTTTAAGGTAACAAACACTGGTTTATGTCTCACCGAAGCCAGAGATACTACGCTCCTAATGAACTTCCTGGTAAACATTCCAACCGCATCACGTGGTTCTGGATCCATGCTCTCTGGCTCCAATACTAGCTACAAATTCCGGTAGAAATGCCAGTTATTGTATCAGGTAACATCCACTTTGGTCGTGTCACGGTCGCACTGTTCATCATTCCAACCGCTTTATATTGTTCCTGGATCCATTCCATCCAGTACTAAAACTAGTTGCAAGAATTCGCACCATCTACGATATCATCTCTGTCACCATAATTGGGTATTTGGGTCCCGCCTGCCGTCTTCAGCATTCCAAGAGCTCTCATGATTCTGAATCCATGCTCTCCTGCTTCTGATCTAGCTAGATGGTCTGGTAAAAATGCTAGTTCTTCGTTACCTGATAAATTTGCCCGAAATCATGGATACTGAACCCCTAATGAAGTTAATCAATAGTTCCAGTCTAGAACTTCCAGAACTTGCACTACCTACATCTTCATCGCCGTCACTAGTAATGGACATCGCTTGTTTCATCTATATTGCAACGCACACACCACACCATCTGTTTGTGTATTGTTATAGATTATGTGTATTGAATTAGATTATAACCCAGACAACCAGAATGCACGTATATTCAAAGTTGTTTTCGTGATATACAAACATATATACAAACAAACAAATCGTATAGAATGCAAATAAATGGGTTATACGTACAAAAGTGGAGGCCATATACGTGCAAATTTTAATTTAATTTTAAACGAGTTGATTTAACATCATATACGATTTAATCTGTAATAACAAATTCAATTTGAAAAGTCATACGATTTAATCCGATTTGATTTGTGATACAGTACGACGAAAAAATTAATCATCGCATATAGGTCGGAAATTTGCATTCTATACGATTTAACTTAAACATAATGCGATGCATGCCTTTCTTATATGCGATTTTGACTTAAACTGTAGCAATTTACGATACTGCCTGCACATTGTTATACGACTTCTGGTTGTCTGGGAAGCTACCGTCGCACTTCTTTCATAGAGCATTTCAGTTCACTGAAAAGTGCATCTGTTGTAAACTTCGTTAGAAAAGTTTGAAGGTTTTATGCATATAGGAGAAGAGGCTTGAAAGGAGCTTCAGAGAAGGAGTGGGAGCATAAAAAAATTTATTTTCTAAAATTTCCGGAACATTAACTCTTTGAGCAATAACATCATTTATAAATGTTACCATGGCGAAGTCTCTTCGTATTTCCAGTCTATCTAAATTTATTAACAAACATCGTGATTCATAAGATGGAAGTGGTAATCTCGTCCAACCGAAGTTTCGAAGGGCAAACAACAAAAACTGTTTTTGAACAGCCTCAATGCGGTTTGTATATGTATCCTGATACGGAGCCCACACTACGCAACAGTATTCAAGAAGAGGTCTCACATAGGCCACATACAATGTTTTAATAGTGTAAGGATCATTGAAGTGCAGACCAAATCTTTTGATAAACCCTAACATGTTACTTGCTTTAAATATAATGTTATTGTAGTGATCAACAAATGATAACTTAGAGTCGAGAATAATGCCTAAGCCCCTTACTTGATTACACCTTTCAACTGTTTTCTCACCAAGGGAAATTGTGTTATTTACTGTGGCATGCTTTCTTGTAAACGATAATTAATTAATTAATTTAGCTTTATTTACGAGGCTTTCAGCCTTAGGCTGGTTCGCCTCCGAATTGTAAACGATATAGAATTACATTTACTAACGTTAGGCTCTAACAAATTCTTCTTACACCAAGTGTAAAAAATGTCAACTTCTTGCTGAAATAGCTGCAGATCAGATGCTTTAGATATTTCCATGAAAAGTTTTATGTCATCTGCATATATTGAAACATGGAGCAGCTTCAAAATGTATTCTATATCATTGATAAATAAAATGAATAGTAGTGGACCAAGATGCGAACCTTGAGGCGTTTCTGTCAAAAGATAAGCAATTATAACGAAATTAAAAGGAAATATATGCCGATTTTTGTGATACAAGAAAAAAGTATCACTATTGTTCTTGTATCTTGCAAACTGCCAATGACACGTTACAACTCCCTAGCACAGACAAACACCCATAACTCTTAAAAGACAATTCTGCAAAAAATATTGTCTTGCGTATTTTCAAAGATCTAATCAACAAGATATCCCACTAATCAATTCCTCGAACAAGGCAATGGATACACTACCCTTATGTGATCGCAGTGTCATCTGGTGAGTGCACATTGAAACTGTTAGGAGTCTCCCACCAACTTCACCACCAGGGCTCAATAACTGACAAGGGTCAGCATCATTATATTGTGATAGCAAGATTCACACTTTTTTGTCCACTGCTTATCATTATCACTTTATAAGCAAAAGAAACACTTGAGAAATCAATAACACATCCGACTCACATATTGATGGGCTTGTAATGTGTTTTGCTTTCGAGTGAAAAAGTTTCCAATACCATCACCATGCTAAGCTCTAATAGTGATTGATGATTTGTGAAGCTGTTGCTCAGAATAATCTTTATAAGCATAGAAGTAAACATGGAAAAAACATTCCCTCTCCCTAACGAATTTTCCAACACCCCGCCACTGGAAATATGCAACGTAGCGAAATCATTGCTAAACAAACGTAAAAAATACAGTCTTCCTTGGCCGACGTAGCACGCATTCTATTAAAAAAATATGTTGGAATAATTATTACTTTCCTATTTTATAACGTAGGAAGGTATTTAACAACGGTATTTACGGAAGCTACCGAAACTGTGTGATGTCGATGAATGATTACACCGCTTCGTGTTTTAATTTTCCTTGTAACGTCCGCTCAGTGTTGTGAGTTCCTCCATGCATAGATTTTGGTGTGCGTGTTTTCTTCCAACGTTGCAGTTCAACGTTGTCTCGTCACAAACCGATTGGCGCTGTTATCTGTCTCTCTAAATTCCAAAGAGTGAAGGGGGTCTGGTATTTTGCATGCACACTAGCACCAACCGGTGGAAACTAACGATTTTAAATTGGCTCACTACTTAATTAGCCTATTGGTCCCAAGCAAATCGATTAACGTACCCCAAGTTTGACAGATAAAATGAGGGGTTCACGGATTTGCCTATGTTTCGAGGGGTGCATCGATTAGCTTGGGACCGAAGAGAGTACCAGAGCTGAGCCATAAAGTTTAGCACGTTTATTCGGGACCTTCTGGTCTTAGAGTTACCTCTATGCTAGCACCCTCTATCATGCACATCATGCAGGTTTATAGAATTGATTTAATTCTGTAGAAATACGAATCCGTAGGAGAAATTCACAGAGGCTCAGACTTTTTAGAGATTTGTGTTGATTGTTTAAGTTGATTTTTCTTTTGCTGGAAACAAGTTTTTAAACGGGGTAATGCATCACTAATGAGTGCTCTTTCAATCACTGCTCATCACTCTAATGTGCACATAACAAAAAAATATTTATCAATTAATGTTATTCATGATTTATTGAACACTAGTTACTTAAAGTAGCTACAATATTACACTAGGGTGTTTCATTCTGGAAAAAGATTGATCTTTTTGATAGACCACCCCCTTCAGTTCAGTTCATAACACAAAAACAAACATCTATGCAAAGAATCAGCAAAATTGATCAACGTTAAGAGGTCGCGCCAACGATTTCAATTTTGTTAGGGATTTTCGTCAAATTAGTATGGGAGAAAATTATGACCCACTACAATAATTCAAACTTTTTTCTCAATGAACCGATTTGCATGAAATTAAAATATGTTATACATAAAACTATAATAAACAACATAGTTGAAGGCCAGCTTCACCGGTGGAAAACTTCCGAGTAACCGAGAAGTACTGCCGCTCTTCTTTTTGCATCGCGCACATCCTCGCGCCACGATATGACAATGCTGCTGGAAGGTGGTTCAATCGGCAGGACAAGTTTGGGTCAGAGCTCGTTTCTCAATGAGGACCCTAGCCATTGTATACATAGTATAGCACTCTCCTTGATTTCCGGTTCCTTCAGACTCTTACCGTCATCACATGCGTCGCTGTAGGAGCCCAACATGAATCCTGGCCTTACTTTTTCTCTCTGCGCTGAAAGAAATTCGCGATCTTCTGCTTCCGTAATCATTCGAATGAGCCATATCGAAAAGGTTGTCCAATCCTTCGTTGAAGGCTTTTCTTTGCTAAACAAATTTTTCGTCAATTCGAGAAATACTTTTTTTTATGATCGTGAAGTTTTTCCAAAGCCTTGATACTACGGCTGGTTTTCCTCATTGGGATTCGAGCTCTGACCCAAACTTGTTCTGCCGATTGATCCACCTTCCAGCAGCATTGTCATATCGTGGAGCGAGGTTGTGCACGATGCAAAAAGAAGAGCTGCAGTACTTCTCGGTTACTCGGAAGTTTTCCACCGGTGAACCTGGTAATGGGCTGACCGATCAACCACTTCTCCGTATCACTTCTCAACTCCATGGCACTATTGTATCCAAAGATGACAGCACAATATGTTTATACACATTGAGGTAAAACAAATCTGGCAAAGCATACTATGCCCTATCAGCATACTTGCTTTTCTGCTCAAATCAAGGATTATCTGCAATCTGAGTTCCAAAAGCTTATTTCTGTTTTCTGGAGCATCAAATTGACTTGCAGCTTTCAACAAATTTGTTTATATTATATTTATATTTGTTAGTATATCATATTTTAACTTCATGCAAATCGGTTCATTAAGAAAAAAAAGTTAGAATGATTTTGGTGGGTCATCATTTTCTCCCATACTAATTTGACGAAAATCCCTAACAAAATTGAAATCGTTGGCGCGACCTCTTAACGTTGATCAATTTTGCTGATTCTTTGCATAGATGTTTGTTTTTGTATTATGAACTGAACTAAGGGGTGGCCTATCAAAAATATCACGTTAATTCTGTGTAAATCGTGCAGCGTAATATTGCACAACAAGCGGAATTACTAATCTACTGTTTGTGCGTAATATTCAAAAAAAAATTTCTGTTTTCGTCAGATTAGTATGTGGTACAGTAATGACCCGATGTTGCCGGCCCCTCCGCGCATCATACTTTTATCATTAAATAATTTCATAAAATCGTAATTCCGAATCATTCTCATGCATCTTCAATAAGACCACTGAAAAAGTGCATGGGTTTCGCAGAGCTTTAGAAAATATTTTCTACGGGCTGACAAAATCGGGTCATTACTGTATATGTCTCCAGTGGGATATCTCCTTATCATTTTCAAGAGCTAAAATTTACTAAATTAACCTGAAAAAAGAATTTGCGTCACTGATAAGTTCAAAATATAGTAGCTTGCTTAACGCTTCAGTGGCGCCACCATGACAAATGCGAGCACATTCCCAACTTAATCCATATATGCGAAAAATGACTGTTATGTCTGTTTGTCTGTTTAATTTTCAATTTTTGGTATTAAATTGGTTAATGTAAAACCAATTGGAAAAGTAACAAATAAGTTGTTAAAGTAGAAACCTGTAGGGCCCAGAAATCACAATGAATTCTTATGTTTAATCACAGACAAACAGAAATATCTTTTCCGTGTTTTTCATCTAACGCATTCAATGGTCAATTCAAATTTTTCTTAGTTGAAAGTGCTATCGGCTGTGTTGCGCATAGTTAATTCCCTTTCGTTTGTCATTTACAGACTACCGTTTGGTTTATTAGTAATATATTTTACGTGATATCCGGGATAATCCGAAAACTTCAACTAAAAATTTCGGGAAAAATTAACAACGATTTCAATTTCTTTTCAGTTGAATTAAATTTTTTAAATAAAATTGAAACCAATTATTAAAATTAATATTTAATCGCAAATTTTCGATTTTTTTCAATAAATAAAATAAAATAAAATAAAATAAAATAAATAAAATATATATGAATACACATTAAATTAATAAAAATTAAATAAATATATATTTTTTAAGATCAACCCGAATTTTTATGAAATTTTCTTCCGTTTACATAATCTTCAACTCTACCTTTGTTCATAAAATTCTGAGATCCTTCGGCAAATTTTGTCCAATAATCTCCAGGTGCAATGTTCCATTTTCCAATAGGATCGAAAGAAGCAGAAGCAGAAGATATAATTCCAAACGTTCAACTAGCTTCTCCGTCTACGACAACTACAGTTATTCAGGTAATAAATCCTAATCAGCTCTTAAAACAAAACATAATCACACGAAACGCTTAGCTTCCAGTTGAAAAATCAATTACGAATTTTACGTCCACCACCGATCGCTTTGTTTTACGGTCCGTGTCTTCATATCGATTTACATGTTCGTCGCAATCAATGTCATCATCGGTCGCATGTTTCGGTGCATTCGCAGTAAAACTATCTACGATGAATTCTTTATGAGCCACCACCGCCCAACACTGCCGGCGAATGTGTCCTTTGCGAAAAATCACGTTCCACTGGTCGTCGTTGTGTGAATGACATGATGCGTTTGAATATGTCCTCGAACATTCTACCTCCCTCGTCGGTTGGCGTTTTGGGAAGAAAATGTCAGCAAACAGAAGAAGTGTCAAGAATTTTGCTGGTTGGATCACAACTGGTATAAAAACGACCTAATACCAACCAGACGGCATCAGTTCCATTTGCTTGCATCTTCCAATCACTTCTGTGTAGAAAAAAAACCAAACAACCACTCCCAAAATGTTCAAGATTGTAAGTCTCGATTTCAAAAATCGTCTCAAACAAATTCTAATAAAATTCATTCCATTTTTGTGTTTCAGGTCTGCCTGTTCGCCGTCATTGCCGTCGCTTTGGTTTCGGCCGAACCCAAGCCCAATTTAGTTGCCTACAGCGCTCCCCTGGTAGCCGCGGCTCCAGCAGCCTTCGTTTCGCAAGGATCGGCCGTCTATGAGCGCACCTTCCACGGAAACACTGCTCCATTTGCCCCGGTTGCTGCCTACGCCTCTGCTCCCTATGTCGCTGCTCCTCTGGCTTATTCGGCCTATCCGGCTCCTTACTACACCGCCGGTGCTCCAGTCTTCGTCAAGTGAGCTGCTGATGGATTCCAAACGATGTGAAGCATGTTCCTGATTTTCTGAGCGAAACCCCTTGCTAGTCCGTTCTGATTGTTGTGTTCAAGATTCTAGTAAAACAAAATGAAAAAAAAAAAAAACAATACAAGAATTACTAAACTATATTGATTGAAGTTGTTAATATGTGCATCCGAAAATGGTTTATGTTTATTCTGACCACAGTTAGAAAATGGGTACAACCATTCATGAGGCCTCCCTTAGCTCAGTCGATAAAGGCGCAGCTACAAAGCAAGACCATGCTGGAGGTGGCTGGGTTCAATTCCCGGTCTGGTCTAGGAATTTTTCGGGTTGGAAAATTTCTCGACTTCCCTGAGCAATAATAGAGTATGATTGTACTTGCCACACAATTATACTAATGCAGAAATGGTACAGGCATCGAAAGCTCTCAATTAATAACTGTGGAAGTGCATCTAGAACACCAAGTTGAGAGCACCCAATAAGCTAATATGCGATATGCAATAAGCTTGAAATGCAAAGAAGAAGTAGAAGAAGACAACCATTCAACAAAGGTCCCTTAGCCGTAATGAGCAGGTCCAGGCCAATTGGAAAAAACAGAATTTTTGACTTGACCTTCTCCAATTTGCATGAAACTTTGCATAATTGTTAGTTATGGGTAATCATTCACATTTGTGCTGAAATTTCATTTGGTTTCTAGATCTTTTTTTTTACAAAATTGCGTTTTCGATATTTTTCAATAATTTCAATAATTTTTTTACAATTTAGTAATTTTATGAAAATAATCCTAAAAAATGTTAAACTAACCCAAAAAAATAAAAGTGTGTTCAATATTTTACATTACTTTTTAACGAAGGTTACACAAAATAAAACTTTTTGATAAATTGACCATCTTGGATACTTGAAAAAACAAAAACGTTGAACAACTTTTCGTAAAATTTTTTAACAATTTGTCAGAATGCTTTTTTGTACGATTTTTGTGCAAAAATTACAAAGAAAAATGTACGAAAATTTAACCAAAATGTGTTATTCTACGATTGTAATTTTTAAAGTGTCCAAGGTTTTAAATATGATAATTGTTTTCATTTATTGGAAGCATTTAAAAAAAAATCATATTTTTTTGTAATTTCAATTTTTTTCTTGTCTTAGACGTCATGTCGATTTGTAGTTATTTTTCCATGCTTTTTTTTTATTGAAAATGTCGAAAATACTGTTGAAAAAAAAATGCAATTTTCAAAATGTCAGAATTTTAGCATAAATGAGCACTTCTACCCCAAATGACGCATCCATCAGACTCGACCTTCTCCAATTTGCATAAAACTTTGCATAGTTGTTTGTTATGGCCAATGATTTGCATATCTATTAAAATTAGGCCATTTATGATTATTCAATAGTTTTTAATACACCGTAGCACAAAAACGTACATTCTAATCCAATTGACGTTTGAGACAAAGTTGTAGAAAAAAATATAGTCATCTAGGAAAAGTATATAAATATATAGGCTGATGCAAATTTTATTGTTCTATGTCACCACCCACAAAAATAACATAACATTAAAGGGCATAAAGTTAGCCTCATTCAAAATCGCCTTTCGATCTGCGCTTTATCCTGAAACAAGACAATTTTTTATGTTACTAATTTATTATGTTCTAGTTCAATGACTTGATACGTTAACTTTCTTCCCCTCACTCCATTGACCTTTTTGAGTGACGTGCATCATCGATCACCGATGACCGATAATCGTTCGATGGGATTTGCCCCCGCAACCGACGTTCGGGGACTCAGTCGATCTCTACCGCTCATCAGCTCCGGTGTCGTTTTGAACAATATATGCTTTGTATTAAACGTCGATAAATGTCAATAGTTTAAGTGCAAATATAGAAATTAAGCTCAATAAATTAGTGGAATTTAAGTTAACCCATAATAAAGTGCTCGTGTAGTGTTCATTCAATCAATTGGAGTGCTTGTTATTGAAAGAATTGAAGGGGAAAGAACCGGCAACCCATCGTCCATTCAACTCGGCTCCTTCCAACTGCAAGGCACAGGTAACCTTCGACCGACCTACACATTCACCCCATCACTTTGGTCCTTCGAACCGGATAGTTGAAGGTACCATCCCAAGGGACGGACGACACGGAGAGGTCACGAAAGGTCATCCCTCCATACTGTGTGGTGACAATTGCTATTGTCGCGAGGTCACAATTGCCATTGTCGAGAGGACACGCGACACAGAAGACATCGTGGTATTGTCTGGATTGGACAATAAAACCCAAGGCGATAAAGGAAACAGCCGCCATCTCAAATGCAATTCTTCGATTAGATTTCATGGCGCAATGCTGTAGTTCTCGGTGTAATTAAATTACAAGGCTCGAATTTATCGGGAATATGTGAGTATCATTCCATTTTCCCTAATCTGTGCGAACGGTGTGACCCTTTGGTGCTCTCCTTTTAATTTTCCGGTGAGAAAGCGCAATTCTTGTAAGGAGATCGACAGGACAGTTTCGAGATTATTCAAGGCCCGATTCAGTCGGGAGCAGCTGGACTTATTTGAGCCTAGAGACAGCTCTAGCCATCCCAATCATCCAACCCTCGGACCGCAGGTACCGGTCAGGCTGCACCATTCTTCCATTCCCAACGGAAGTGATTGGATCGACCAGGAGAGTCGGCCATTCGTTTGCACGCGATTCGGAGGAGTCGCTTGGTGGTTATTCGACCTTTTACATCCCATTGCTTGGAGGAGACGCACGGTAGTTTTCCTGTAGTCGCAGCTCTTACCAATAAATTCAAGGCAAGAATTTATTGGGAGCAGGTTAGTACCTCTCCAAAAAATATTCCTCGATCCCAAGGGTGCTCCTTGTGTGTTGTTTTCTGTTTCTCCCTGGTGTAGCCATCGAACGTCATCATTACTACAGCCAAGATGTCAAGGCTGCGCACAAAGCAGATTCGTCTAAAGAACCTGATGACGTCATTCGAGGGAATTTACGCATTCAAGGAGCAGTACGACGAGACTACTCGATCCAGCGAGCTAGCTTCGCGGTTGGAGAAGTTGGAGCCACTGTGGGATCAGATAAATGAGCTTATGACGGAGGCGGAGCTGGCGGATAGTGAGGAGGAATCTATTGGGGAGAGGTATGTTAAGATTCGAATGGAATTTCAGAATAAATTCTTTGCCATAAAGGGATTTCTACAGTCTAAGCTTCGGGACCATCCCGATCAAAACGCAGCCCTGCATAATACTATGGTAAATGAGTCCGCCGCTAACCCCCCTTCGCACCCCCACGTTAAGTTGCCGTTAATTAGTTTGCCGAAGTTTTCTGGTAATGTTGAAGAATGGTTGTCCTTTCGAGATCTTTATCTGTCGTTGATCCACTGTTCTGCTGAATTACCGGAGATTGAAAAGTTCCATTACCTACGGAGTCAATTGGAAGGAGAAGCTTTAGCTGTAATTTCGTCACTTTCACTCACTCAAGCAAACTATGTGGTGGCATGGGAATTGCTGATGAAGCGGTACTCCAACAGCAAGATTTTGAAGAAAAAACAAATTCAAAACTTGTTCAACCTTTCGTCAGTGAAAAGAGAGTCATACGCCGAATTACATAAATTGATGGAAGGATTCGAGAAGGCAACCAAGGTTCTGGATCAGATGGTGGAATCAGCGGAATTTAAGGATCTTCTCCTGATTCATTTGCTGAGTTCGCGGCTGGACGATAAAACACGACGCAGTTGGGAGGAACATTCTTCCACTCTTGAGGAGGAAAAATTCAGCGATATTTTGGAGTTTTTGAACAGGTGCATTCAAGTTCTGGAGGCACTTCCGAGTAAATTGGTATTAATTGGCTGTAAATTGGGAGTAAAAATCCACCCATCAACAAAAAGGTTTTCCCATCCAAGGTTGTTAATCATGGTTCACTTCCCGGCAATTCTTATCCAAATAGGTGTGAGTCTTGTTCTGAAAACCACCCACTTTTCACATGTCCTGCTTTCGGAAGGCTTCGAGTTGAAGACAGGGAGAAATTACTTCGTCAAAATAACTTGTGCAGAAATTGCTTCAGGAAAGGGCATCAAGCTCGGGACTGTTCTTCCAAATTTTCGTGCCGTCGTTGTCAGGAGCGCCATCATACACTGGTCTGCTACAAACCGGAAGAAAAGTTTCAATTAACGTCGCAGCCAAGCGTACGAACAGAGGAGTCTACTGAAGGAGAAGGTTCGGATTCTGAAACATCAACGGCTGTTGCGGTATCTGAAAGGCCTACAGTTAGCAGCAACATTGGGAGATTGGCGCGCAGAGTTCTTCTGGCGACAGCAGTGGTTTTGTTAGAAGATGATTGTGGAAATAAGGTCCCCGCAAGAGCTTTATTGGATTCTGGTTCCGAGTGCAACATTATGTCTACACGCCTCTCCCAGAAATTGCGTGTTTCGAGGAAACGAGCAGATGTAAACATTTCCGGTGTCGGTCAGGCTCCCACTCAATCGAAGGAGAAGGTTCAAGCTACAGTTCAGTCTAAGCTGACAAAATACTCGCAATTTATGGAATGTTACGTGCTACCAAAGGTTACTGAAGATCTACTCGGCTTTCGTTGCAAATCGTGTATCCTTCATCCAAAATCATACCCAGAACTGTCATTGGAATCATGTTCCAGGCGTAAAAAAACCCATCCGACCAATTGTCACGTGGATTGGACCCAGAACAAATCATGGAAAACCCCAGTTGGTGGCACGGTCTAGCATGGCTTACAGAGAAGGAGGAACATTGGATCAATCACATTACAATCAGAACGGAGTTCACGCTCAACGATGCAGAAGATGTTGAATTGGAGAGGAGAAGAACTGTGGCTGTTGCTTTACAATCCCCGCAAGAAGTATTCAATATTTGGTTTTTTGGTAACTTCACTAATTATTTCACTCTTCAGCGAGTTACTGCTTACTGCAGGCGATTCATTTACAACCTACGAACTCCTTCCATAGAACGAAAACGCTCGTTCCTTACAACCACGGAGCTACGTGATGCTGAAATCTGTCTCGTGAAACTGGTTCAGCAAGAAACTTTCCAACGGGAGATCCAAGCATTATCCAGAAATGAACACGTTCATCGGTCGTCCAAACTTCGTTGGTTCTACCCTAAACTCACCGAAGAAGGAATCATTCGTGTTGGAGGTCGACTGGAGAACTCGAACAGATCGGCAGAAGCAAAACATCCGATGATCATTCCAGGAAATCATCATTTCTCCAGGCTACTTGCAACGTCCTACCATCTTCGGTTATTACACGCAGGGGCACAATTAATGCTCAGCACAATCCGACTCCGATTTTGGCCATTGGGAGGTCGGAATCTATGTCGCCTTACAACGCATCGCTGTCTAACCTGCTTTCGAGCGAAACCACAACACCAGCAGCAATTCATGGCACAACTACCGGCTTCACGAATACCTGCAGCGCGTCCATTCACTACCACTGGCGTTGACTATTTTGGTCCAGTGTACATACGGCAGGGGTACCGAAGGGGGCCGGTGAAAGCGTATGTAGCTGTATTTGTCTGCTTTACAACGAAGGCTGTACACTTAGAGCTGGTGTCGGACCTATCCACTGCAAGGTTCATCCAGGCTTTACGACGATTTACAGCTCGGAGAGGCAAATGTTCTGATCTCTACTCAGACAATGGGACTAATTTTGTTGGCGCACGCAACGAATTGAAGGATCTTCTATGCAACTTGAAGAGTAGCAACTATCACAGTGAAATCCAACAAGAATGCAGCAAGGACGGCATGAATTGGCACTTTATACCCCCCGGTGCCCCTCACTTTGGCGGCTTATGGGAGGCAGCAGTACGATCCGCCAAAAAGCATCTAGTTCGAATGATAGGCAATTCCTCCGTCTCCCACGAAGATTTCCTAACGCTTTTGACTCAAGTCGAAGGTTGTTTAAATTCCCGTCCGCTCACTCCACTCTCCGATGATCCCACGGATCTCCAACCGCTCACTCCAGCTCACTTTCTCGTCGGATCGTCCCTCCAAGCGCTCCCAGATCGTGAATACAGCTCCGTCCCAAGCAATCGGCTATCTCATTGGCAAGCGGTCCAACAACAGCTCCAACAGTTCTGGCGTCGATGGCACACCGAATATTTGACGCAATTGCAAGCTCGTGTCAAAAACTGGCAGCCTCCGATAAAGATTGCACCAGGGAGACTTGTCATCATAGTAGATGAAAATCAACCATCGATGAAGTGGAAAATGGCCCGTATACACCAAATACACCCCGGCACCGATGGCGTAGTTCGAGTAGTTACTCTACGCACTGCTACCGGCTATATCAAGCGGCCTATTACCAAAATCCGCATTCTCCCAATCCAGTCAACGAACGGTGGCGAAGAAGACGGCGACCAAGAAGATTAGCTGAAATACGGTGATTTCAAGGGAGGTCGGGATGTTCATATGTACGACGACTTACCCTATAGTGGAGCACGTTATCGGCTGAGATGCTGGCAGTCCATCTCATCTCACATCTCACTACCATAGTAATCGTGATTCCTCCTTTTTTTAAATAAATCCCAAAAAGTGTTAAAACATTAAATAATAAAAAATATTCTTGATTCACGTTTATTTAATTTTTTTTTCAAAAAGGAAAATACAAATTGGAAATTATAGGAGTATTGAAAACCACTTAATATTTTTTTTCAAAAATCGATTAATAATTAGTTTTGGTCATATATTTTTTTAGTTCGCTACGATGTGACCATCTTAATCGATTTTTCTGCAAAAAATACAAAACTATTTCACAAAAAAAGGTTAAAACTCTTTTCCAAAATATTTGTCCTACAATTTTTGTCAATTTTTAAGTGTCTAATGTTTTAAGTATTCCAAAAGTTTACCTTTTTCCTTAGCCTTATTTAAAAAAAAAATCAAAAATATTGTATTGAGACATTTTGTGTTGTGTGTAATTTTCTAGAAAACTGTATTTTTCGCTACTACTAAGTCTCAGACGTCATTTCGATAAGAAATGACGTTTTCGTGCTACAATTTATCGAAAAATATCGAGAACATTTTTTTTAAATTCCAAAGTTAAAATGGCCGAGCTTTAGTGGAAATGTGAACGATTGTCTATAACTAACAATTATGTAAAGTTTCATGCAAACCGTAGAAAGTCGAGACTGATCAATTCGTCATTTGGCGTGAAACTGCTCAATAAGGAAATGAAAAATATGTGTGTCTAATCCAGTATTTTGGATAAATAGGGTCTTGGGGGAAGTTTTTTTTTTATTTCTATTCGCTAATATTTTGATGAGAATTAAATTGGGGTGGCACAAAAACTATTATATTTGTTTCAGGCTGTGGAGTTGGATTCGGATGCATTTATGAGCATGAGGAGTTGGAGTCGGAGCCGACTAAAACTTTAATGAAATTTAATGTTGAACTAGACTTATGCCAGGATGATTCTTGGCATCATAAAAAAAAATAATTATCTTTATTCCCTTAAAGGTAATTACATTTAACTTTTAACACTAAATCTGACCAACAACTCTTCTCAACTAGAACCTAACAAAAACTACACTCGCTCCTGCCTCTGCAACTGGTTTTGTTTGTTGTTCCTGCTGTCTCAGCAAAACTCCTCTGGGTGGTAACCGATCGTCAACTGCTATGTTGACAATTGCTGGTCATCGAATTCTTCGGTGTCCAAAGTGCATTGTCGAGTAAGCGTTGGCCTGTTTCCATCCATGTGGTGTGATATGCTGATTCTTGTCGCCAGGTGCCTCGTGCATGGAGTCGAATACGGGGATGTTGTTGAGTCAGCGTCTAGGCCACGGTCGGTTGGTTGGTAGACGTGGGTAGAGCATCGGTATGTCCATAACTCTAGATCGCTCAAAAGGTTGGTCCATGAGCAAATTTTTTGGCTCATAAGGCATTCCAAATCCTCTACAATATACAAGGAAAGGATGCTGGGTTATTTTTTAAATTAGATCAGTGAATTCATTTACGTGAGTGATGATCGATGATGTACACGAGTACTGCAGACTTCATCAGTGCCAAGTACTGTTTGAAGTGGTGTTGAGTACTTGGCACTAATGAAGTCTGCAAGTAGTAGACGAAATATGCGTATCTTTTGACATAAGCAATTATAACGGATTTTAAAGGAAATAAACCAACACACTCAAAGCTCTTCAAAAAAGGATTTTTATTGGTATTGCTTTTTACGGATCCCTTGATACTTGGGCTTCGGTAATGTGAATACGATGTGCGATCAGCATCCTTATTATTGGAGCTCAGGTGTCACGGTATCCAGAAAAAGAAGTAGCTGCAAAATCTCCATCCATAAATAAGCATTCGTGACTGCAGGTAGTACTTGTTCATGCAGATATGAATTTTCACAATAATAATGTCTGGTATGATACGAATGTGGAATGCAGGATCAAACTTTTTCCTTGATACAGCACAACTATCGCCCTATCCGTGATTTTGGAAGAAGAATGACCGTCATAACCGTTTATGCTCGAAATGAGATGACGGTCAATTTACATGTATGTTTATTTTTCCTCGGTGATATGATGGTACCACATGACAGATATCAGTGATATTGCGAATGAGTGAGACAAGCAAAATGACAATATCTCACGGTTGTTGTGTCAAACTGGTGAGAAGGGTTCTCAGTTGCTTTGATTGTTAACCGTAGGATTCTCTTTTATCAATCTAAAGGCTGTCAGTACCGTGATGCAACTCAGCACTGGATTTAGCTATCACTTTTCCGCAACGCGTCTGATCCGGATCTAATGTGCGTGGGTCTTTACTCGATAAAACTGCGGCTTGCGTTGCCGATGACGATCAAAGCTTTACTTACTGCTTTCATGTTCGTTGTCGCCGAGCTTAGGCATCATGTAATTTTACATCTACTTGGACATAACAATCTGTCAAGAATTTGCTTTTCGGTCACGTTTTTTGACATCTAATTTTAAAAGCATGTCATACTTTTCAGAAGTTGATGTGGTATTCAATTGTAAGACGCTATTTCACATCTAGATGTGTTTATAATTAAATTTCAACCATTATTGTTTTGAAGTGCTTCTATGTGCACATAAAATTAAGTCGTTTATCGAATTACATGACAAAAAAATTAGATTGATTGGCCGATATGTAGTTGACACGGATAGAATCCTCTGGAAAACACTGAAAGGGAGCATGCATCAATGCATCAACACCCCTCCCACTTTTCGTGACGTTTATTCCATATATAATGTATTGCTTGTTACACATTTGAATCCCACATTTGAGATTTGGATGTGTCACACCCCCAGCTTCAATCAAATATTATAATCAAACGGATCGCTTCAATTGGGATTATGTCCCTCTCTGGTATAACGTCTGGAGCTGCCTATAAGCATGGTAAAGTTTTTTGGCAAATTTTGACGTAAATTAGACCGATGGAAATTTTAAAAATAATCCAACTCTGCTAGCAAACTTATTTCTGACAGATGAGGAATCAATTTTGGCAATCACCTTCTCAAAAATCGGTTGATCAATTTAAAGTGAAAACTCGTCAAATGGAATACAGTCTAAACACATTTTGGTCACTTTTTTTTTACACTACCCTATCCAGTACCGTCTCCGAATTTGGCCAATTTGGTTCTTAGGCTGTGAGCCAAATGCCAAGGTAAATTTAACTCGTGGTTAATAGTGACAGGTGCAAAGTTAAAGATTTACAATGCTCTCCGAGCGTGCTTATTTCTGAGAAGTTAGATTTTGACAATCGTGGCTAAGTTCTGCTGAAAAACCGGTCGATCGATAATAGAGGGATTATCGAAAATAACTTTCGAACATTCAAAACAGTCGAAAATGGAAAATTACTTCCGTGTCACTTTTAATCACGAGTTAGAATTTACTCAGCAATTGGTTCCAGCGTGACCGGAAACTGATCAAAGAAATTTTTTTGGTGGCCTTTCTCAAGGCCATCCAGAAATGTGTCCAATTTTTGATAGATGTCGCACTACACTGGATTCCCCAACAAACGATTCAAAGTCACAAATAAGCAAACACATTGAATAAATGCTGTATAATAGTGTACAATGTTGAATAAAACAGGATGTCGAATTATGTGCTGAAAAAAGCTCATTGAGATCGATAGATCCGCCTTTATTCCACCGTTTGCTCTGACATAA
This sequence comes from Ochlerotatus camptorhynchus, assembly GCF_037179485.1. NCBI lineage: Eukaryota > Metazoa > Arthropoda > Insecta > Diptera > Culicidae > Ochlerotatus > Ochlerotatus camptorhynchus. The sequence continues at coordinate 2,138,998 of NW_027041118.1, read as the reverse complement.
TTAATTTCCTTATTAAAAGCTTTATAAACGTTGACTGTCTTCCTGATTCAGAACCAGAAGTTTGGTCTAATAACAAACTGAATAAGTGCTATGTTCACATACATTGTCGCTTTAATTCGACTGTTTTCAATTGATTTAATAAAATGCTTTATTAAACGTCTTATAAATGTTTTCTACCTCCATTATTAGATTTCATTACATTGCTTTACAATATTGCTGTATAGAGGTGAATACAGTCAGCAAAATAGTTCTTATACCACCCAACAAACACTTCAGAGTCACAAATAAGCATATATATTGAATAAATGCTGTATATGTACAATGCTGAATAAAAAGAGTTATGTGCTGAAATAGCACATTGAGATCGATAGATGCACATTTATTCCACTGTTTCCTCTGATCTGATTAATTTACTTATTAAAAGCTGTAAAAGTGTCAAATGTCTTTCCAATTCAACGCCAGAAGTTTGATCTAATAACAAACTGAATAAGTGCAATTTGTACATACATTGACACTTTAATTCGACTGTTTTCAATTGATTTAACAAGATGCTTTCATTACATTACTTTACAATATTGCTGAATAAAGGTGAATACATTCAGCATAATAGCTCTTATACCACTATGCGTCCATGTTGTAATCACATGATTTGTAAATGCTTTATAAACGACGTATTAGATTCATTATTCGACAACACTGATTCAGTCTAACAACACGACGGAATCAGTAGAGTAGTGGTTACCGTTTCCGCTTTACAATTAGAAGGTCGTGAGTTCAATCCCAAGCTCAACCATTCACAAGTTCTACGTCTAATTGATTTAAATAGCAATCATCGACATGACTCACGACAATGAATGCATTGATTTAGTTTAAAATATGACCAAGCATAATTTCTTTCGACTAACATTGTAACATTGGTCTAATTTAAACAACGATGAATGAATTAATCATTCCCACAGGGCCTTGAAGGAGCTAGAGTTGCGATCGGGAGTGCTGGTAGGTATTTACTTTCAAGCGAGCTTTTATTGATTATTGAATTGCCCATATGATGAATTCTAGGATAGCTCAGATGACAAGGCAAGCGGTTGGTGATCGGAAGGTACATGGTTCGAATCCCATGCAACAACATGTATAAGTATTTAATAAATTTTCTTATATCTGTGTGGTGCGAGCCACGTCAGAAATAATGAAATACAATACACTTAAGAAACACACCCTTCCCCGTCTCTCTTATTTGGTTAATTTTCCCACAGTTGAATAATCGTTTAATAAATGTATAATAATGTCTAAATAAACGTTACTTCACATGAGAGTCAAGCGTTATACAGAGCATCACTGTTTTAAGGAAGTCTAATAAACGCTGTATAATCAAAAATTTTATCGTATAAACTCTGTTACAACTCATATGAGTCGAATAAAAGCTTATCGACATACCATATACAACACCAAGTAGTTCAATGTTGTGATTGAATAAATTCTCCAGATTTGTGTGAACAAAGCCTGAACAGTAGTTATTATTAAAAATAGTACAAGTACTATTAAGCTTTCAGTTGAATAAAATGACCAAGAAGTCGTTTCTTCAATAGACGATTGTTTGTTGGGTTTCCACCGGAATGGTTTGGAAGCTGTTTGGGGTCATCTGGAGAAGCCGACTATCAAGATTATTTTTTCTCCCCAAAAATACTTAACAAACCGTTGTCGTGTTAAAATTTCGGAAAAGATGGTGTGATTCCAAACAGGGGTTCCTTCTGCCTTTAATACATAAAAACGATATGGATCAATGGTGTGGTATTAAACATTTTGAACTAAAAACAGGTTATCGTACCATTTTTTCCGCAAAGAGTCATCCAAGATGAGTTTAGTATTATACAGTGACGTTGTAGACTCATATTGGGTTTATCAGCTTGACAAGCAAAATTGTATCTACAAATCCTAGGACGTCATAAAATCACAGGTTCCTGTTCTAAATGCATTCAAGTCGTTCTATGGAAGATTATGAGATTGAAATTCAAGTGTCTAATTTTGATCTGTATTTGACTACACAATTGTTACAAAATACTGCAACATCACAACACTCAAATTGTATACAACATGTTTTGCCAATCTATTTCTTAGTGAAGGATTCAACCATTTACAGCACGTACGGGCTGTAACGATAGGCAGCATATGGAGACGCGAATGGAGCGGCATAAGGAGCAGTGGAGTAGGCAGCATATGGAGATGCGAACGGAGCGGCATATGGAGCTGCGGAGTAGGCAGCCGCGTAGGGAGAAGCGATGGCACGAGCGAATGGAGTAACAGCAGCAGCACTGTAGGCCAGAGGAGTGGCAGCAGCCACGGCTGGGGCAGAGTATGCCAATGGAGCAGCAACGGTTGCGCCGTAGGCCAGAGGAGCAATTCCTGCGTAACTGCGGCCGACGACCTGGGCACTCTGGGTGGTCAGGACACCTTGAGCTGGAGCCGCCACCAGTGGGGCAGAGTAGGCAACGGGAGCATATCCTGGCGCAGCACAAACGCACGAAATGGCCAGGGTGGCAATGCAGATCTAAAATTGGAATAGGTCAAATTATTGAACTTGATGATGAAAGTAATTCTGAGTCAATTGTACCAATTTGGTGAACATCTTGAAAATTGGTTTGTGGATAGCTGTGTACTGTTTGAAGAGTGTATTTGAACTATGATCCTACTGCATCGGAGGTATGATTTTTATATTGTAACGGTTTTTCTAAATGACCACACTTGCTTTACCCCCTCTCAGTGGATTTTTTTTCGGATTCGTGCTCTAATTTGGGCGATTTTGCTTTCGGTCCTCTTATTTTTGCATTTGGACTGTTACAGTATGACGTTGTTGATATTTAAATTGATTCGACATGTGATTAATTCAAGTTTAATTTTCTGTTCCTCATGCCGTAGTATCGGATAAGAAAACAGCTTTGCAGTTAGCAAATGTGATATCAATGCAGAGCATGTACGAGTATGATAAACATTTGAGTTCAGTTATTCACAAGAAAAGTGATTATTGAGGTCAAGTTAGACTGAAATTTATTTGACTGCATGTATACCGCCTGATCCTTTCCAATCATCGGGTTTGCCACTTGTAACACTTTTTATCAATTTAGACACAAGAGAGCGCCACCACATAAATCTATCAACAGCACAACTAACCATAGTCCAATTTGATTATTCGTACTCAAAATAAGTTTAAATGTCCTCAGTGTCACACCTGCCACAATAAGCGCATTGAAACCGTGGACGGGGGTATATCATCAAAGCAAAACGAAAAGCGCAATATTTCAAGTTCAATTGCTGTACCACACAAACGCTGGGTGGGAAAGGGAGGAAGCGAGAACCATCGGAAAATCCATCACTATATAAAAATCGATTCACTATTGGAGTAGAATCATAGTTCAATTGCAATCTTCAAACAGTCCACAGAACGATCGCCAAACTCAATCAAAATGTTCATCAAATTGGTACGATTGGGTGAAATTAAGTTCTAAACAGCTCCCAGATCATTAATTTGTTCAATCCCATTCTAGATCTGCATCGCCGCCCTGGCCATCTCGTGCGTCTGTGCCAAACCGGGAGTCGTCGCTCCGGTTGCCTACTCTGCCGCGTTGTTTGCTGCACCGGCTCCTGCTTTCGCGACTGCCCAGAGCTCCCAGGTCATCACTCGTAACTACAACGGAGTTGCTCCTCTGGCTTACACCGCCGCCGTTGCTGCTCCATTAGCTTACTCTGCGCCAGCATTCACTGCTGCCGGTCCTCTTGCCTATACTGCTGCCCCTGCTTATGCTGCTGCTTATGCCGCTCCATATGCGACTCCATATGCTGCCTACCCGTATAGCCCATACGTGCTGTAAATATTGTTGATCGAACTCAAAAGGACTAGAACTAAACATGTGATAAAGTGAATGCGAGAATTGCTACACTCAATATTGGTGGCGATAGTTTGTTGCAGTAGTGAAATAAGTGTGAAGAAATACAAATCTTGATGAGAGAATTGAATTCCGAATTGTTGTTTGTTCATTTGGGCAAAATGTCTTTGTTTATTTTAAACTACAGCTTCATGTTTCAACTGTAATGTTACGCCTAACATTGTTGGAAATGGATATAAGCAGTTCCAGACATAATAACAAGAAAGAAAAAAAAAATGGACTCGACCTTCTCCGATTTGCATTAATTTTGTATTGTTGTATTGCTTGTTAAGAGCAATGAATCCAATGTGTGCTAAAATTTGGCCATTTTGAATTTTGCAATTATTAAAATATTGCTAGCTCGATAATTTCCAGTAATTCGAAGCATGAAAATGTCACTTAAAATCGAAATGACGTCTGAGATAAAGAAAGACTTTTTTTTTTGAAAAATATGAGCTGCATAATAAATAAAATTTGGAGATTATAAAACTATAAATATTTTTAATTTAATAACATGTCATCGTTAAATATGTAAGATTCTGATTTATTTGATTTTTTTCATCAAAATTCTTAAAATTTTCACCGTTTATATTCTTCCAAGACTTTATTTTCCCCCACAATATTGTCTCAGACATCATTTCGATCAGAATCACTTCACTTAAAAATGTTGAATTCACCATTTTGGAGAACAAATCTGAGCTTCAAAATGGCCGCCTTGAGTCTGATCGATTATGCTTGTATCTCCTCGAGTATCTTTTGATTTTCTTTCAATGAACGGTGGGTAGTAATACACACTTGGAAAGAATCATGAAAATTTAGGTGCTCTGAGACTGACATAAAATTGAGTCCTAACAGACGTGAAATTCAACTCAATCAAACGTACTTCTCGTCGAGTAACGAACTTTTCAGTCTCGGAGCACTTAATATAACATGAAATATTTGTATACGTCTGATCCTTTATGTCAAAGATGGAAATCATGTGTGAAATTATTTATTTCTAAGTGTTTACCATTGGGTATGAATACCTTTGAAAAACCGATTTTCAATCCGAGGCTCAAATGGACGAAAGTCATATACGAATTCCAATAATGATGAGTTCAAAACATGTCGATGTTTTTATTTCACATACATGTATATGGTAAAAATTTACAACCAAACAATGTTTGAGAAATATAACAGAAATCCAACACTCATTCACTACTCAATTAACTCTTCCGAAACCAGATCGTCGTCGTCATGGCCCAGGAAGTTTCGGACGATGGCTCTGGTGCTGAGTATCACCAATTTTTGGATTATTCTCTCGAGCCTCAGAACCTGTAGGCAGCGTTACCAGACCTACCGATTAATCGGCATTTCAACCGATTTTTAAGCTCCATCTTGATAAATATTTGAGGGCAAAAATAATACAGATTTTCTGTTTTTCATACCGATAAATACCGAATTACTGAGTTAGAAGCTTTTCTCACATTTGGCGATTCAAATATGACATCCATGGCAAGAGTGGACGCCATATTTTAATCACCCCCGATCGTTCTTTCGAAGTGGTTATTCAAGGTCTGGTGAAAAAATTGAACAAATTGTTCCAGGAAAAAACATCTGAGTTTTCAAGTCTTAATACTGAAGTTTCCAGATTGTACATATCTATTCTATACAATTTCATCAAAATCGATTACATGCTACAACCACAGACAAACAGACATAACACATTGAATATTTCTCGCTGTAAAACATAGTCGCTAAAACATTACCGCCATCTGTTGAGTACACTGTGGTGGATACTACGCTGAACAGATGGCGGTAGTATGTAAACGTCAAACGCAAGGGAATTGAATATGCGCGCCACAGGTGGCAGTACTACCAACTGAGATACTTTTAAATTGACCGTTAAATGCTTGTTCGATGAACAACTTATGAATGTTATAAATATTTGTCTGTGCTACAACTATCACTAAACAATCAAATTGGAATAGAATACCGCTCTGATTCATATTTTGAACACTTATCGGCTGGTTATTTAGATTCATTTGTTCGATACATTTCTGAAGTATGCTTAAGTTGAACTATCTGAGATGATATTTTAAAGTAAATATCAAAACTATTCAAACAAAAGTGTTATTTAACAAAAAAATTAATGCGTTAATATTTTCGCCCGCAATGTTATCATTCAGGGGCGATACCTATAAAATATGGTTGTAAAAGCGCGTGCTGACTACAGGAATAAGCGTGTATAATTGTTAATATTTTTATCATATAGGTGTATAGGTATTTCAAGATATGATTATAAAGTGTCTGAAATATGCAGATTTTTGAAATATGAATCGGAACGTTAGCTAAATAATTATAATAGATCCCCAAATACTAACAATTCAGAATTATAATTGACTTCAACACCTTTGTTCTAAATGTCCTAATGTACATGATTTAGTCAAGTCACGAATCCAACGAACGTTTGCATATAGTTTTTCTCAATTTTGATATCGTACGTTCGAATTGATAGTGTTACTACTCAGCTCTAAGAAATTTCTGTGGTCTTGCAGAATATATAAAAACAGCAATCTATTCAAGGGATATATTCACCAGGAGCTGCCCCTAAATTCACATTGAATTCTAATAAGAACTTTCTTTAAATTCTTCCCCGATTTCACTATAATGCTATGATGGTTGATGATGATGATGATGATGATGATGATGATGATGATGATGATGATGATGATGATGATGATGATGATGATGATGATGATGATGATGATGATGATGATGATGATGATGATGATGATGATGATGAAGATGATTGATTAATATATTAATATATTAGTTGATGCATTGCATAAATTGCCTGTGTTATATATATGCAGAATGCATATACAGGGCGGCCTCGATTATCCGGAGTCTTGAAAAAAAATTCACTCCGGATAATCGAGCCCTCCGGATAATCGAGCCCTCCGGATAATCGAGCCATAAAAAAAATATTTTTTTTGGTCTTATATGGTCTCATTTAATGTTTTTAGTTGTCCCATTGAATGTTACTGAAGGATTATGGAATCGGACCACTGGTTTCGTAGATATGGCCGGAACAAGTTTCGGTGTTTATGGGCCATGAGGCTAAATTTGACTTGAAAGGAACAAAACCCATTAAGCGACACATCAAATTAAATCAAAATTTGATATCAAGATCAATGGTGGCAAAAATTAAGTACCTTGGACCATATTGGCCACTTCCGGGCAAGTTCCGGGTGCCTCCGGAAAAGTGGCCAGAACCAGACTTGAATAATAACCTATCATGCGACACATCAGATTATATCAAAATTCGAGAACCAGATCAATGGTGGAAAAAATTAAGTACCTTGGACCATATTGGCCACTTCCGGACAAGTTCCAGGTGCCCCGGGAAAGTGACCAGAATCGGACTTGGATAACAACCTATCATGAGGCACAATAAAATACATCAAAATACGATAAGAAGATCAATGGAATTGAACCCATGGACCATCGGCTTGAGAAGCGAACGTGTAGCCAACCACGCCATGGGACCCCTCAACTTGAGAAAAATCGTAGTCTTGCGACTCTCACGAGTGTGTAGAGACAAAATTGAGCTTGGCTAAAAATCACGGCCACCGTGAAGGCACCGTATTTGACGCGGTTCCTAACTTGACGCACTCGATCAATTTCGACAATTTTCCATTAATGTTTTTGAAACGTTAACATTGCATATATTAGTTTAGAGCACCAGGGATGATAGTGTAACAATTCAACTGATGGTTGCTGATAAAGCGGCTGCAGGCGAAAATGAAGACGAGAATGCGGAATTCGATGTCATGCCTGATGCTGGCATAGTCAATGCTGTTCTTAACCATGATTCACATTTTTATGAAGGAAAAAGCGTGACTAAAACCACTCTGGATGAAACTGCAAACATTTCTACAGCAGATGACAACCAAGATGAGGAGTACGAACCAGTTCCAGATCAATCAGCGCTGAACAGTATTGACACTATCATCACATGGGCTGAGGAAAACCAATTGCCGTTGGAACGGCAGTTTTTACTTCGTGAAATCAGGGGACATATTCTTGATAAAATAGTCAATAATGATTGATTTATGATCAAATTTGCAATTCTCTTTGTTTTTACTGAATCACTTTAGTGATGAACTACTGTTTTTACTGAAGTGATGAATAAATGAATTGAACTACAAAATAAGATAAGAAAATTGATATAAATTGTCAGGTATTAAGCAACCAAAAGACTAATTTTCACGAAACCGCCCTCTCCGTTACTCACGCCAACTTTTATAACACGAGTACTCGCGCGTTGTACTTTGTACAACAGTGTGAGTTTTCCATTGCCATTTTGCAGCCGAGCTACCAATCGATATGAAACCAACGGGTATTCCTTAAAAAACTTGTTTTTAACTAAACAAGCTAAAATTTTATCACAGTTAACCCACAGAAATGAGGATAATAGAGAAAATGTGAATGGAAACCGCACTTCACTTCACTCACTTCGCGGCACTAGTATACATGTAAAATTCTCGCATATATAAAATATTTCTAGATCCTTACCATATAAAAAGTTACTGTCGCCGGCAAAGTTTTTCAGGAAGTCCAGATCTTTTCGTTGGTGCAGTAGTTCAGAAAATTCTAACTACGTGGCGCTGCAATTTTCGCATATACAATAGCTCGAGATCCTGAGCAGATAGAAGTTACTGTCTTAGGCAAAGCTGTTCAGGAGATCATAGCTTTTTTGCTGATTAACAGTAGTTCAAAATCTTCTCACTAGGTAGTGCTCGTATACATGTTAAGTTCTCGCATGTGATACATCACTAGATCCTGACGAGATAAAGAATAAATGTCTTTGGCAAAGTTTTTCAGGAAGTCAAGATCTTTTCGTTTGGGGGACAGTTGTTCAGAATTTTCTCCCTACTCGGTGCTAGTATACACATGCAATTCTCGCATATACAATAGCTCGAGATCCTGAGCAGATAGAAAGTTTTTGTTTTCGGCAAACTTGTTCAGGGGGTCAAGACTTTTTGGCTGGTGGACAGTAGCCTAGAAATTTTTCACCACATGGCGCTAGTAAACGTGTACAATTCTCGCGTATGCTAAGCTCGAGATTCTGAACAGGTAGAAAATTACTGTCCTCAAAAAAGTTGTTCATGAGGTCAATGCCTTTTTTTTGGTGCACAATAGTTCAGAGTTTTCACACTACGTGGCGCTAGTATACACGCGAAATTCTCGCATGTAAAATATCTCAAGATTCTGATCAGATTGATTTCTCTAGTGGACAGTATTTCAAAATTTTCTCACTACGCAGCGCTAGAATACACGTGAAATTCTCGCATGTGGTTTGTTTCGAGATCCTGACCAGATAGAAAGTTACTGTCTTCGACAAAGTTGTTCAGGAGGTCAAAGCATTTTTGGTTGGTAAACAGTAGTTAAGAATTTTCTCACCACGTGGCATAGATGTACACTTCTCGCATATGCTATATCTCGAGATCCTAATCAGATAGAAAGTTACTGTCTACAACAAAGTTATTCAGGAGGTCAAAGTCTTTTGGCTGGTGAACAATAGTTTAGAATTTTCTCATAAACTCTAGGCTTTAAACTCCTGAACAACTTTGTTCAAGACAGTAACTTTCTATCTGGTCAAGAACGTAAGATATTTTATATGCGAGAATTTCACATGTATACTAGCATCATGAAGTGAGAAAATTCTGAACTACTGTCCACCAGCCAAAAGACCTTGACCTCCTGAACAACTTTCTATCTGATCAGGATCTCGAGATATAGCATATACGAGAAGTGTACATGTATACTAACGCCACGTGGTGAGAAAATTATTCACTACTGTTTACCAGCCAAAAAGTCTTGACCCCGTAAACAACTTTGCCGAAGACAGCAACTTGGTTGAAAGGAACCACCGCCTAGTGAGAAAATTCTAAACTATTGTCACCCAACAAAAAGATCTTGACTTCCTGAAAAACTTTGCCGAATATATTTACTTTCTATCTGGTCAGGATCTAGAGATATTTTATATGCAAGAGTTTCACATCTATAGTAGCGCCGCAAAGTGAGAAAACTCTGAACTACTGTCCACCTGTGAAAAAGCCTTGACATCCTGAACAACTATGCCGAAGACAGTACCTTTCTATCTGGTTGGGAACTCGAGATATTTTATATGAGAATTTCACTTGTATACTAGCGTCGCGTAGTGAGCGAATTCTGAACTATTGAGCACCAAGCAATAGGCTTTGATCTCCTGAAAAACTTTGTGAAAGACAGTAACTTTTTATCTGGTCAGGATCTCGAGATATATCACATGCGAGAATTTCACATGTATACTAGCGCTACGTAGTGAGAAAATTCTGAACTACTGTCCGCCAGCGACAAGGCTATGATCTCCTGAACAACCTTGTCAGAGGCAGTAAGTTTCTATCTTGTCAGAATCTTGATATATGATTTCATGTTGTAATCAATTAAGTCAAATCCCACGTAGTATGGTCACAGTTTTCGCGGTTTCCATTTACATATTCCATATTTTAGGTGTTAACTGTAATCAAAGTTTAGCTTATTTAGATCAAAACAAGTTTTTTGAGGCATACTCGTTGGTTTCAGATCGATTGATAACTCAGCAACAAAATGGCTATGGAAAACTCATGTGTGTTGTACAAAGTACAACACCGCGAGTAACGGAGGGTTAAAGGCCATTTGGTACATTTTTTTTACGGTTCTTCAAAAATTTTGTTCGGTTGCCATCCCCTCCTCCCCCCGAAACGTGACGTAATTAGTGAACGGACCATCATGCGATTCAGTTTTTGTATGTTGTTGTGGCGCATGATATATTTGATTCCTTTCAGTTAAGTTAATCCAAAACCCCTTAACGCTGGATTTTGTAACAAATGCACACAAACACTTAAATATAGACATTTCCCGATCTTGTCAGACTGAGTCGAACGATGTATGTTACTCGTCCTCGGATCGAAAGTCGGTTTTCCAAGCGGTTTATGAAAAATAATTTGCAAGATTGGTAAAAAAAAATATGACTCCGGATAATTGACCCATTATCTCCGGATAATCGAGCCATTTTCTCCGGATAATCGAGCCCCGGATAATCGAGCCTCCGGTTAATCGAGCCTCCGGTCTGTCCGGCCTGTATATCATATACATATATTAATATATTAATTAATATCTCCCTAATACTAACTTCAATCTTGATGCTGTCTTAAGGAAAGTTGTTCCTTATAGTTTAAGCTAAGTGTGCTGCAATTCTGAGCTTAATAGAATTTGCTGAACCAGTTCTATGCACGAAAGAGCAAAGGATTGTTATTTCTCCATACATTTCAACCAATATTCCCATATAAATTTTAAATCAAAAGCACCAGCTCGTGTTACATCTGCATGAGCTGAAATTTTCAAAGAGTTATTTTCTCACCTAAAGGCACAAGTCTAGGGGTTAACCCGTTGAAAAAATATATAAAAAATTGCCGCCATATAAATGTTGGCCAGTCTATTACCACATGACTTGATAAAGATTTGTTTTCTGGTTGTACTCATCATACTACTGTTTGAAGGGCCAAACACGGTGGGCGGACCCGTAAGCAGAGACACTTACGCGAAATCCACAAGAGTAATATAGAATCTCCTTCCAAACGTAAGTTCATACATCGTGAACCCAAATCAAGCCACCGGGTAGAAGAATATCTCAATGGGCAGGGAGAAGAGCCCACCCTCAATCCAAGAAATCTTAGCAACAGGGAGTTGGCAATCCCACTCTCCCCATGCAAATCGCTTCAATCGGGTGCCCTGATAGTGTCTCTCGGTTCCCGATAGTTGAAAAATTTAGTTGAGCAAGAAGCACCTAGCTGTAGTTATGGCATTTGCAAAATTATTTATAATCTGAAATCTTGCAAAAGTTTTTTTTTAAATTAAGAAGCTTTTTAGTCAATGAACATTATAAAAAAACGTCGAAATGATTTAAATATTGTTAAAAAGAAAGTAAAAGAACTATTTTAAATAATGCTTACAGCTGAGTACTCCTTTTTTTTATAATGCGTTTATTTTTCCAGGCTCATTTGCTATAGCTTTGCGGAGCCAATATTCATTGATTAGATTACAAAATTACTTAAAACTAACGCTAGTAAAGCGGGGCCGATTACTCGCGGCTATCTCGAGGTTAGGGATGACAAATTGTAACAAATGGATGGCAGGATAGGGATTGTGAACACAAGGTTTGGAGAGCAATGTGCTCTTGATCTCGAACTAAGCGACACTCTGATGAAAAAGACAAACATGGGGGTACACCGATGGGCAGCTAACAACTTGAGAGAACACAAGATGACACTAACTACTAAATCCTCAGATCTATCCGTTTTAAAAACACATAAATTAAATTCAAATAGTCGAGATCTCGGCTCGCCAAGACATCTCAAACGGGTATCGCGGGTTGTTTTCCTCGGGCCCTGAGGGATGTGGTTAAATCAGATCTGGCAACACGGTGTAGGGTACACGACCAAACAACATGCTCGATATCGTGATAACCACTGCCACACGGACATAAATTGCTGTCTGAGAGCCCAATTCGATAGAAGTGCGAGTCTAACGAGCAGTGATTGGACATAAGCCTTGATATAACGCGTATAAAGTCGCGGCTCATGTCCAACCCTTTGAACCATGGTTTGTTCGACACCTGTGGGAGAATAGAATGTAACCATCTTCCCAATTCACCATCATTCCATTTGTGTTGCCAACTGATGAGGACTTGCTGACGAGCAATGGAGAAAAATTCGTTGAAGGCGATTTGTCGCTCAAAAATATCGCCTTCCATAGCGCCCACCTTAGCCAACGAGTCCGCTTTCTCATTACCCGGAATTGAGCAATGAGATGGGACCCAAGCTAAGGTGATAGTATAGGAGCAGTTAGATAAAACACTCAGTTTAGATCGTATTTCAGGCAGGAAATACGAGGAGTGCTTCATCGGCCTCATTGAACGAATAGCCTCCAATGAGCTAAGACTATCCGTAAAAATGAAATAATGGTCAGAAGGTAGTGAGGCAAATCGCTCTACTGCGTAAAATATAGCTGCGAGTTCCGCAACGTATACTGAGCATGGTTTCTGCAGTTTAAAAGAGGCGCTATGAATACACCAAATCCAGTGGAAGCATTTATGGTTGACCCATCTGTGAAAAATCTTTTATCGTTACTTACATGGTGGTACTTGATTGCAAAAATTGAGGGAACAACCATCGACCGATGGTGATCTGATATTCCATGGATTTCTTGCATCATGGTCAGATCAAAATTTACAGAGGAACTATAGAAGGCTTGAAAGCAATCACGATTGGAGATTAATGAAGAAGGGCCAACCTCCAGCGTCATGTACTCATAGTACAAACTCATGAATCTTGTTTGAGGATTTCGGTCGAGCAGCTTCTCAAAGTTTTCTATTATCAATGGGTTCATTACTTCACAACGGATAAGAAACCGGAAGGACAGTTCCGCGAAACGATCTGTCAGTGGGAGAACATCCGCGAGTACTTCGAGGCTCATTGTATGCGACGAGTGCATACAGCCAAGCGCGATTCGGAGGCAACGGTATTGAACCCGTTGTAGCTTCAGGATGTGTGTTTTTGCAGCGGATTGAAAGCAGAAGCTACCGTACTCTAGGACCGACAAGATGGTTGTTCGATACAACCTGATCAGATCTTCCGGGTGTGCTCCCCACCAAGTTCCAGTAATTGTACGAAGAAAATTGATTCTTTGTTGGCATTTTTGTTTCACATACGCAATATGTTTTCCCCACGTGCTTTTGGAATCGAACCAGACACCTAAATACTTGAAAGATATACTTTGAGTGATTGTTCTACCCTTTAGTTGAAGCTGTAACTGTGCAGGATGATGCTTCCTAGAAAAAACAACCAACTCAGTTTTCTCCGGAGAGAATTCGATACCCAGCTTCATAGCCCAAGTAGACAAATTGTCTAAGGTATCTTGCAATGGTCCTTGCAGGTCCGGTGCACTTGGCCCTATAACGGACACAACGCCGTCATCTGCAAGCTGCCTTAGCGAGCAATTTTCTTCAAGACAACCATCAATGTCTTTTACATAAAAATTGTAAAGAAGGGGGCTTAAACATGAGCCCTGGGGGAGACCCATGTAACTAATTCGTGAAGTTGTCGAGTTTCCATGAGAGAAGCTCATATATTTCTCAGACAACAAGTTGCTCAAATAGTTGTTCATAATTGGTGAAAGCCCACTATCGTGGAGTTTATCCGAGAGGACATCGATACAAACAGAATCAAAAGCCCCCTTAATGTCCAAGAAAACTGAACCCATTTGCTGTTTTTGCGCATAGGCCAGTTGAATTTCAGTTGAAAGCAACGCAAGACAGTCGCTCGTTCCTTTGCCTCTTCGAAATCCAAATTGCGTATCTGAAAGTAAACCATTCGACTCGAAGCATTGGTCTAGACGAAAATGAATCATTTTCTCCAACAATTTCCGTATACAGGACAGCATCGCGATGGGACGGTACGAGTTATAATCCGACGCGGGTTTACCGGGTTTTCGAATGGCGATTACTCTTACTTGCCTCCAGTCATCCGGAACAATGTTGTGCTACAGAAATTGATTGAATAAGTTCAACAAGCGTCTCTTCGCGACGTCTGGGAGATTTTTAAGCAAGTTGAACTTGATTCTATCCATTCCTGGAGCTGAGTTGTTACATGAGAGGAGAGCAAGTGAGAATTCCACCATCGAAAACGGGGAATCTATTTCGTTACTACCCGACGGACGATCATGAACGTTGGTTTGAACCGACACCGAATCCGGGCAAACTTTCCGCGTGAAGCTGAATATCCGACTGTCTGAGTACTCCTTGTCTTCGTTGACCGGAGATGACGCGTTTCGCATTCTCCTGCTGACATTCCAGAGCGTTCTCATGGAAGTCTCGCGCGACAAACCATCGACGAACCGACGCCAGTAACCGCGTTTTTTGGCTTTAATCAAGCCCTTAAAAGTGTTCTCGAGGTCGGTGTACCGCTCGAAATCCTCGACCTTACCGTGTTTGCGGAAGCGTTTAAACGCGGCGGACTTCTCGCTGTTCGCGTCGGTGCAATCCACGGAGTGAGAGGTCGTTTGCGAACGAAAACACCCGGAACGCGTTTCGTCTGTGCTTGAAGAGCACAGTCAACGATAAGTCGCGATAAAAAGGAGTACTCATCCAGCGGAGGGAGTATCTCAACCGAATCAGTACCACCGAGAACCGCGGACGTAAATTTTTGCCAGTCGATGTTTTTCGTGAGGTCATACGCGATGTCAACCGAGCGAGTGGAAGATGAACCATTGGTAATAGAAATTTTGATTGGCAAAGCTGAGTACTGCTTGTATTTAGCCAATTTACTGCTTGTATTTAGCCAATTTAGAAACAACCTTACCTTACCAACCACTTACCTATGTTGTCATTGACATTATTCCATGGACGGGTACCTACTTCGTTGAAGTAAGTCAATTATCTTTGTGTGATGATCATAGGCAGTGCCCATTTCCGGGTATTTTATGAATGAACATCACTCTATTGTCGTATCGCATGTGCGCGGTTTTTCTGCTCTCCTTTCACTTTTACTTTGTTAACTCCATGGTACCGGAAAAGTTATAGATATATACATTTTTAGCAATACTGTGATATAGCCACAACGGAGTGGCCGTTCAGAATACTTCAACGGATGTGAAACGAGAGAATACTTAAATTTAACACAATTTAAAGTATTTCAATGCAACACTTAATGAATTTTAAATCAACCAACCCACACATTAGAAGATATTGATTACTTGATCAACTTTCCCCAAAACTGAAACTTTCTAAATAGTAATGATCTCAAGAAATATTTTGAACAGGAAATTGACTTGCACATTAGCGCCGCATAGAAAGCTAATTCAGTATTAATATTCACTAACCAATCAGCCTTACCCTTCAGTGCAACTTTGTCGAAGACAGTAACCTTTTATATGGCGAGGATCATGGGGTATTTCATTTTACCGCCTTACCCCTAGGGGTGGCCAACCATGCTTCGCATGATTTTTTTTCCAAAAATCAATGTACTTTAAAGATCAATATTCACTAAATTCATTGCGGAAATTTTATACAGTTTTGGCTAAATTTTTCATCAAGCTTAAGGTACCCGTCAAACCCCGTCGTCCTCTACAGATTATCTGTGACAGAGTGATCATGGTCTGTTGACAAATTCTTGCAATTTTTTATCTGCGAATGTTCTGTAGAACACAGATATTTTGACATTCGGCAGATTGTTTGCGTTTTATTTCCAGTGTTCGATTTCATGGTAACATTTTTTTCAATATTGAGAACAAAGTAAACATTTTAGAAAACTGGGACAATCCATTAAATGATAACTACTTACTAAATATGTGTCAGTCAAGTATTTGTTTACTGCTTGATTGAAAGTTTAAGTACATTATCAATGGTTAATATTTGCATCGATAATGTATTGGAGCGGGGCTTATCATGTGTGAAAATAGCTTCGGAATGCTTGCGATCTTGAAATGGGCTATTTTAGCTGCGGTAGAGTTGTCACCTTCCAACTCCCGGGTTCAAGCTTCTTTGTAATCATAAGAAATGATTGCAGGCAGATTTTATCCATAATACCACTGCCAGACAGTGGGAGTTAGCCCAAGGGCGAATCTTCATTCTCATCTACGATTCCACATACTATTAATAACCTTTTACACATCAGAATGAATTGTGCATGTGTTTAGGTTCAACAAACATTTTCAGGCGCAAAGGAGCAACAGGATCTAGCTGATAACGTTTCTTAATTCCAAAATCTGTTTTGAATAATATGTTTAGGTAATGGGCAGCCACAACGGACTGATAAACTACTTACAGCATCTATTTATTAAATGCTTGATTTAACGATTGCCAGCAACGCCGGCTGGGCGTATCCTATGGCTTACCCTCCCTACACCCAACCGGTGGATGTAAGATTCGCTTACAATTATGTGGGATTCATCATCAGAGGATGTAAGTGGAGACCGCATGAACCGAGGATGCGATATACCTAGCTGCGGTCCGATGTAAGAAAATTGGAGACCGAAAAATGTGGAGTTGTATTAGTGACTGAAATTAATTATGTCGAAAAAAATAGAAAAAAGGTTGCCGACTGGACTCGAACCACGGACGTTGCGACTATCAGACCTGTACTTTCTCCACTACTCTCTCCATGCTTCTGAATATGGTCAGCCTAAAAGCAAACATGAAACGCTCATTTTCTCGCATGCTCGACTTCGTATGCTTTTTCTGCTGGAGAGATTCGAGATAAGTGTGTGCGTCGTTCTACAATGTTCTACAATGTGCGTCGTTCTACAAGCTTACTGGTATAGTCGAAAGTGTAGAAAGAACACGAAATGAAAAAGACAAAAAACCATTACATCGCCTGTAAGGTCAACTTCTAACATTCGCTGCGATGTTCATGAACAGAGGATGATAGGAAACGGAACTAACATTCATTGTAATAGATTTTTGGTTTGCGTGTACTAACAAAAATCCACCCTTCCCGTGACACTTATGAAGGGTCGTAGAGTTCTCTGCATCTCTCTTAAGTAAGTGTCAGACTAACATTCCTCCCCTTTCCCCATCAGATGCAAGGACATGGCCAGGACAGCTCTGGTCTGTAGGAGGGAGACACATCCTTTATCTAAGTGATAGTAATTAATCATAAATTACTATCTAACAGCAACGGATGAAGGTGGGTCTCCTTATTAACAACAGTTTGGAGCTCGTACCACCTACGACATTGTGCAACCTGGTTTATGCTATGCTATGCTATGCTATTATTGGGTATATTGCGATTACCGTGTTGGCTGGTTTGGATCAGAAAGCATTTGGTTGTGTAATCACAAGTGACGTGAAAATGGACAGTTGCAGTGAACATTTAAGCAGTGAGCCAAAAACTGGCAAGCATAAAGATCGAACATTGACCCATTAGTGGTTGAATGAGGAAACCTATGTCACATTCAAAGAAAATAACTGCAAAAATATTGTCTGTTGACAGTCACTTAAATTGTAGTATACTATAGAGTTATCACGTTTCCAGACAAATTTTCAACAGTCGAATATTGACAAGTTTGTAGCAGACAAACTGCGACCGAGAAACTTTAGAAAGCTTTAGCGTTCTAGATGCACTTCCATAGTTATTAATTAAGAGCTTTTGATGCCTGTACCATTTTTGCATTAGTATAATTGTGTGGCAAGCAAGTCCAGTCATATTGTATGCCCAGGGAAATCGAGAGATTTTCCAACTAAAAAATTCCTTGACCGGACCGGGAATTGAATCCAGTCACCTCCAGCATGGTCTTGCTTTGTAGCTGCGTTTTTACCGACTGAGCTAAGGGAGGCCCTTTAACTCCTTAAGTGGTCTATGAACAGTCCCTTATCGATTCGGACAGCAATGGGGACGCATGGTTCAATTTTTTTTTTGACTAAACCCGAAGCTAGTGTTTCAGACCGTTCACAACCCCGTTGTATTTTGTAAGGTCTATTGTTTTGTCTTTTAAAACGGACTATGCCAATCAGACCATGTGCTATCATCATCAACATGCCTTGCAGAACTATCTTTGTTTAAAATTGAGATGAAAAAATATCCTGTATTCCTGTTTTAAATGTCATCATAGTTATTTTTTGGAAGATTAAAAGAATGAAATTCAATTGCCAATGTATTATCTATATTTGATAACATTTTTTTTATAAATACTGCAGCAACAAATCACAATTATTTCTACAACATATATGGCTCATCTATTTCTTAAATTAAGCAATCAACTATTTACAGCACGTACGGGCTGTAACGATAGGCAGCATATGGAGATGCGAACGGAGCGGCATAAGGAGCTGCGGAGTAGGCAGCAGCGTAGGGAGAAGCGATGGCACGAGCGAATGGAGTAACAGCAGCAGCACTGTAGGCCAGAGGAGCGACAGCAGCCACGGCTGGGGCAGAGTATGCCAATGAAGCAGCAACGGGTGCACCGTAGGCCAGAGGAGCAATTCCTGCGTAACTGCGGCCGACGACCTGGGCACTCTGGGTGGTCAGGACACCTTGAGCTGGAGCCGCCACCAGTGGGGCAGAGTAGGCAACGGGAGCATATCCTGGCGCAGCACAAACGCACGAAATGGCCAGGGTGGCAATGCAGATCTAAAATTGGAAGAGGTCAAATTATTGAACTTGATGATGAAAGTAATTCTGAGTCAATTGTACCAATTTGGTGAACATCTTGAAAATTGGTTGTGGACAGCTGTGTACTGTTTGAAGAGTGTATTTGAACTATGATCCTACCACTACGGAGGCGTGATTTATATGTTGGATTGGTTTTTCAAAATGAACAATTTCTTGCTTGCTTCTTCCCTCTCTCACTTGGGTTTGAGTTGGGATTTTGATGATGTTATGTTAGGAAACCTAGTTTTCGTAATTGATAAGTGACATTGGGATGCACGGGTATCTGCATATTGGTTTTTACATTTATTTAAAATGTGATTAATTCAAGTTGTTTGCTGACCATGATTATTTCACCGAAGTATCGGATGAGAAACAGCTTTTGGATATAGTTATTTTGGATTTATAAACGTTCGAAAGCTCATTTATTCACAAGACAAGCGAGGTCATGTCAGACTGTACCTTGTGTTATGCGTGTTATGCAAACATAATATTTTCTAATCATATTATCTGATCCTTTGCAATAACCAGATATGCTATTTGTCACTCACACACATACATACATCATTGTACAGCTACTACTAGCAATATAGGTATACCTAGATATAAAGTAACTGTCACTTTTCACTTCCATCACCGATGTCTCGCAAACGACCATTCAATCATCGAACCAAAGGGGCCTATCTTCCATTTATCGGTAATGATAGATCCATCGGACAGAGGGGCCTATCTTCCATCGATGGGTAATCATGATTTGTGTAATTGGGTTAATATTTGCGAGAAATAGACGATGGAAGTGACAAGTGGCAGTTACGTTATATCGATATCATCCTCAAAATAAATTTAAATTTCCCCAATGCCACACCTGCCACTCTATATGTTTCGAAGCCGGCGCCGGGGAGATAGCAACAAAGCAAAACGAAAATCGCGTCACAATCAAGCTCAATTTCAATGCTGGACAATTGCTGCGTGGGAAAGGGAAGAAGCGAACAAGAATATCGGAAAATATAAATATCAATCTTTAATTGAAATAGAACCACAGTTCAATTGCAATCTTCACGCAGTACACAACACAACCAATCCCAAATCATTCAAAATGTTCGCCAAATTGGTACGATTTGGTAAGATTAGGTTCAGGCCAGCCTAAGATTAATAATTTGTTCAATCCCATTCTAGATCTGCATCGCTGCCCTTGCCATCTCGTGCGTATGTGCCAAACCGGGAGTCGTCGCTCCGGTTGCCTACTCTGCCCCGTTGTTCGCTGCACCGGCTCCAGCTTTCGCGACTGCCCAGAGCTCCCAGGTCATCGCTCGTAACTACAACGGAGTTGCTCCTCTGGCTTACACCGCCGGCGTGGCTGCTCCGTTGGCTTACTCTGCCCCAGCATTAGCTGCTGCTGGTCCTCTGGCCTACACTGCTGCCCCTGCTTATGCTGCTGCTTATGCCGCTCCATATGCCGCCCCATATGCCGCTCCATTTGCGTCTCCATATGCCACCTACCCTTATAGCTCATACGTGCTGTAAATATTGTTGATCGAACTCATAAGGACGATTACCGAATATGTGATACTGTGATTGCTAGAATCGCTGCAGCCGATGCTTGTGGTGAAATTCTTGCAGAAGTGATTTCAGTGTGATGAAATATAAATCTTGATGAGACAATTAAGCATGGTCGTTTTCTTCTTCTTATTGTCAAGTTTCTCAAATTCGCTCCCGACGCAGGCTGGCTGAATCGATGCCCGAAGATAAGCGGGTCAATTGGTCATTGATAGGGAGTATTGGCAGCTTTCGTTCACAAAAGAGAGGGTTCTAGGATAAAAGAAATGTGAACTGGTTGGATTTGACCCAATCTGATCTAAAATAATCGAACACCAACACACTCAGCTCTTGAAAACATCTTGGAAAATGATGGATATACCTCCAGCATGTTTTCTTATCTATTCGATATATGTTGCACATGAAAGATGCGCCACCTGCGCAACACAAATCAAAACGGCCAGGCCTACCAACATTCAATACGAAACTATCGATTTTAAATTGGCTTACTACTTGACTAGCCGATTGGTCCCAAGCAAATCGATTAACGTACCCCATTCTAGTTGAAATTCTAGTACTACACAATGTTAGTTTTGATTCGCTATGAAAGTTTGACAGATGAAATGAGGGGTTAGTGGATTTTCCTATGTTTCGAGGGGTGAATCGATTAGCTTGGGACCGAAGATAGTACCAGAGCTGAGCCAAAAAGTTGAGCACGTTTCTTCGGGACCTACTAGTCTTAGAGTTATCTCAATGGGCCTACTGTGCGGTATTTAAGGGGCAAGGTGATTCAGAAAACATCGGGCTTGTTTAGAATCCAATATATGGCTTAAACGTAGACATATCGATCCGTAAGTTTCGTTGCTTTGTAATTTAAAGGGTTGTTCGTTATTTAAAAAATGGTTGATCGTTGGAAGCATGCTTCATTTTCCTCTGGCGGTCGGAACATGAGCACTAACTCTAGTATGCAGCTTATGGTTATAGCGCCATTAATCGCTTTCTGACAAGAGAAGAACGAAAGAAAACGAAGTAGGAAAAGGGATTAGAAACCCTAGTCCAAACATCGTCTGAATGAATACTGGGAAAACCGAGTCTCATATCAAAGAACACAAAGAGACTAGAACCAGAGATTGACCACCATAATGCCCCTTGTGACCTATCCTCGTTTCAGTTACGGGCTAGATGATTGATATTCCCTACATAGAGTTGATGTTCCTAATGTTGGCCTTATGATAGAAAGTCTGTTATTGTAAATCCATCTTCACAAAGATTGGCTTCGACGGCGGTGGACTTCCGGCTTTCACTTCGTAAAAATAGGTTTTTGAAAATATTGGCAAATACCCCACAATATGCGTATTTTTGGAATCAGGGTGACGTATAGGGACCGGAAATCGATGTGTGATGCCATTTTGAAATCCAAAATGAAGGCTTCCGGTTACAGGAAAACATGGAAATTCTGTCAAATACCACCCACAATATGGGTATTTTTGGAATCGTAGTGACACGTGTAGGGACCGGAAATCGATGTCTGACACCATTTTGAAATCCAAGATGGCGGCTTCCGGTAACAAGAACACTTCGAAATTCTGTCAAATACCCCACAATATGGGTATTTTTGGAATCTGAGTGTCGTGTAGGGACTGGAAATCGATGTATTGCACCATTTTGGAAACCAAGATGGTGGCTTCCGGTTACATAAAAACTTGGAAATTCTGTCATATACACCACAATATGGGTCCAAGTTTTTCTGTAACCGGAAGTTGCCATCTTGGATTTAAAAATGGCGTCAGACATTGAATTCCGGTCCCTACACGTCACTCCGATTCCAAAAATACCCATATTGTGGGGTGGTATTTACAGAATTTCCATTTTTTTTTTAACTCTTTATTTGTTCCAAATTCAAAATAAATTACATTTCATTTTTAACCTAGGTGCTCCAGTTACTACAGTAACTTACCATCCTTAATTGTTATGATATATATCTAAGTGTTTTTACATTGTTCCTGTCTTGGCAATTCAGTATTTTAAACAGGTTTTTTAAACCTGCATGTCAGTATAGCAATTGATAGCTTAAAACTAAATAACTAAAACTAAATCTTATCTAAGTATAAAGGGAATTAATCGTTGCAATTGAGGATTGTAACGATTTTTGCCGGAAATTATTAATTATTTTGTTGGACATTTGTGCTAAAGTCTCAACATTCGAAATTCTATGTACTTCGGTAGTACTGTACCAGGGAGGCAACTTCAAAATCATCTTCAGAATTTTGTTCTGAATCCTTTGAAGTGCTTTTTTCCTGGTAGTGCAACAACTAGACCATATTGCCACAGCGTAAAGCATGGCCGGTCTAAAAACTTGTTTAAATATTAGAAGTTTATTCGTCAGGCAAAGTTTGGATTTCCTGTTTATAAGACGATACAAACATTTTATATATTTGTTACATTTGGCTTGAATGCCCTCAATGTGATCTTTAAAAGTTAATTTATGGTCAAGTATTAATCCAAGATATTTCACTTGGTTTGACCAGGAAATTGGAACTCCGTTCATAGTGACTATGTGACTACTACTAGGTTTCAAAAAGGAAGCCCTGGGCTTATGTGGAAATATTATAAGTTGAGTTTTGGAAGCGTTGGGAGAAATCTTCCATTTTTGTAAATAAGAAGAGAAAATATCTAAACTTTTCTGAAGTCTGCTGCAAATAACACGAAGACTTCTTCCTTTAGCGGAAATGCCTGTGTCATCAGCGAACAAAGATTTGTGGCAACCCTGAGGCAAATCAGGGAGGTCCGAAGTGAAAATGTTATACAATATAGGCCCAAGAATGCTACCCTGAGGAACTCCTGCCCTAACAGGTAGTCGATTAGATTTGGAATTTTGATAATTTACCTGCAGAGTTCTGTCAGTTAAATAATTCTGAACTAATTTCATAATGTAAAGTGGAAAATTAAACTTTTTCAATTTAACAATCAAACCTTCATGCCAAACACTGTCGAATGCTTTTTCTATGTCTAGAAGAGCAACTCCAGTTGAGTGGCCTTCAGATTTGTTTGAACGAATTAAATTGGTAACTCTTAAGAGTTGATGAGTAGTTGAATGCCCATGGCGAAATCCAAACTGCTCATCTGCAAAAATTGAGTTCGTATTGATGTGAAGCATCATTCTATTCAAAATTATTTTTTCAAAAAGGTTACTTATTGAAGAAAGCAAACTTATTGGACGGTAGCTAGAAGCTTCAGCTGGATTTTTATCCGGCTTCAAAATTGGAACAACTTTTGCATTTTTCCATTTATCAGGAAAGTATGCCAAATGGAAACATCTGTTAAATAATTTTACCAGGAAAGACAAGGTACTCTCTGGGAGTTTTTTGATGAGGATATAGAAAATTCCATCATCACCTGGAGCTTTCATATTTTGAAATTTTTTAGTTATAGACCTTACTTCGTCCAAATCGTCCCAGGAATCATCAAAAATATTTTCCCGAGAGAAAATATTCAGAAAATCCCGAGCAACCTGATTCTCAATAGGACTAGTAAGACCCAAACTGAAATTATGGGAACTCTCGAATTGCTTAGCAAGTTTCTGAGCTTTTTCCAAATTTGTGATCAAAATTTTACCACCTTCTTTAAGCGCTGGAATAGGCTTTTGAGGTTTTTTCAAAATTTTTGTGAGTTTCCAAAAGGGTTTGGAACTCGGGTCTAATGTAGAAACATTATTTTCAAAAGTTTTGTTCCTCAGGGCAGAGAATCGCTTTTTAATTTGTTTTTGCAAATCCCGCCACATAACTTTCATGGCAGGATCGCGTGTTCTTTGAAATTGTCTCCTACGGACATTTTTAAGACGGATCAAGAGCTGTAGATCATCGTCTATTATAATTGAATCGAATTTAACCTCGCATTTTGGTACTGAGGCAGCTCTTGCTTCAAGTATAGAAGTAGTCAGAGATTCAAGAGCATAATTAATTTCATCTTTGGTTTGCAAAGGAATGTTTGGATCGAAGTTATATTCCATAAATGTTCGATATTGCTCCCAATCAGCCCTATGGTAATTGAAAGTAAAGCTGTTGGGATTAAAAATTATTTCTTGGGATATTTCAAAAGTTACTGGAAGGTAATCAGAACCGAAGTCAGCATGGGTAACCAATTGGCTACAAAGATGACATGAATCAGTTAAGACCAAATCAATAGTTGAGGGATTTCTTGCAGAAGAAAAGCATGTTGGGCTGTTTGGATATTGAATAGTGTAATAACCTGCAGAACAATCATCAAACAGAATATTACCATTGGAATTGCTTTGAGCATTATTCCATGAGCGGTGTTTTGCATTAAAATCACCAATAATGAAGAATTTAGACCTATGACGGGTAAGTTTCTGAAGGTCACCCTTGAGAAATTTTTTTTGCTGGCCTACGCATTGGAATGGCAAATAGGCAGCTATAAACGTAAGTTGTCCAAATTTTGTTTCAACAGAAACTCCCAAAGTTTCAAAAACTTTGGTTTCAAATGAAGAAAGTATTTTGTGTTTGATTCGTCTATGAATAATGATGGCAACGCCACCACAGGGTCCATCAAGACGATCATTTCTATAAATCAAGTAATTTGAGTCCTTCTTAACCTTATGGCCAGGTTTAAGGAACCTCCCTTAGCTCAGTCAGTAAAGGCGCAGCTACAAAGCAAGACCATGCTGGAGGTGGCTGGGTTCGATTCCCGGTCCGGTCTAGGAATTTTTCGAGTTGGAAAATTTCTCGACTTCCCTGGGCATAGAGTATGATTGTACTTGCCACACAATTATACTAATGCAAAAATGGTACAGGCATCGAAAGCTCTCAATTAATAACTGTGGAAGTGCATCTAGAACACTAAGTTGAGAGCACGCAATAAGCTAAAATGCGATAAGCAATAAGCTTGAAATGCGAAGAAGAAGAAGAAGAAGAAGAAGGTTTAAGGAACGTTTCAGTTATAACGGCAATATGCACGTTATGAACTCTCAAAAAATTAAATAGCTCGTCTTCATTATCTTTAATAGATCGAGCATTCCAATTTACAATATTTAATGCTTTAAAATCCATAACTGAATTTTAAAGTCATGACAATGCTATTTGCAAATTTTACTCCAGTTTGAATAGCATCAAACATGGAGTTAGATTTAAGCATATCAGAAATCATGTCAATTAATGAATTCTGTAAAAATTCCATTTTAGGAGCAGTAATGCTTCCTAAGTCAAAATTGTCAAAATTTCCGTTAGAACGTTGGTTAGTATTTTGATTTCTACCCGCTGCAATAGCAGCATAGGTAGCTCCATTAACTCGCTGAACATTGTTAGCAGCGAGGGGAGTAGGTACAGATGAAACATTTGAAGCAGGGGTGATATTTGTATCTACGGGTACGAATGTAGAATGTGTTCCTCGCTGACCGTTGTTAACAGCAGAGGAATTTGTACCTGTTCGGAAACGTGGAGCGTTTCCTACCTGACGGTTAGAACGAGATTGTAGGATCGCTTTGCGAGTCTTACATTCCCAAAAATTGGATTTGTGGTTTTCACCACAATTTGAACATTTAAATTTCTTAGGATCTTCCTTCACAGGACAGTCGTCCTTTGCGTGAGAGGAATCACCACAATTCATGCATTTAGCTGGCATGTAGCAATTTTTAGTTCCGTGACCCCCATCCCTGGCACTTACGGCACTGAGTGAGGTTTTGGAAATTTCCTCCAGTCTTCCTGAAGTGTTCCCACTTCACTCGGACATGGAGCATAAGGCTAGCTTTTTCTAAGGCCTTAAGGTTGTTTAGTTCACTAGACTTGAAGTGAACTAAATAAAAATCATTAGAAATCCCGTTGCGGGAATCGCCAGGACGGGATTTCATTTTCATTTTGATTACTTGGAGTGGCACAACTCCAAGTAATTTTGCCAGTTCATCTTTGATCTGATCCAGGGATTCACCACTGGGCAGTCCTTTCATGACAACCTTGAACACACGTTCAGTTTTGGTGTCGTAAGTAAAAAAATTGTGCTTCTTCTCAGTAAGATATTTGAGAAGACATTTAAATCCGTCCAAGGTTTCAGCCAATACACGGCATTCACCCCGACGTCCAATTTGTAGTGAAAACTTAACTTTCACGAAATTCAAAAGTTCCATGCGAAAAGCATGGAAATCGGTAGTGGTTATCACAATAGGGGGAATCTTTTCCTTCTTGGCATTAAGCCGGGAAAGTTTACTAGAATTTTTCTTGGAAGATGGATCATTCTCATCATCCGTGAGCAAATCAAATTGATTACTCAAATTAATTTCTTCAGAAGGGGGGTCAAGAGTTTGCCCCTTTCTTTTGCGTTTAGGCGTCATGGCGGCAGTAAATTTTTTATCCAAATTGACTTCCAAGCAGATTACTATAAGAATCTGAAGGATCGAAGAGGAATTTTCCAAATCGATATCCAAGAAGGATTACCTCGGGTAGGGTCCAAACAAGGATCGAAGAGGAATAAGAGTTGAACAAGGTAGAAAATTTTTACAGGTTGAGCACTGAAAAGTGCTGTTTAAATTTGTTGTAGCTTTAAGTAGTAGTAACACTTCCTTAAGCAAATAGCAAATAGATCCGCACGGCAAGAGAGCACGATGCGGACTGCCAGAATTTCCATTTTTTTCTTGTAACCGGTAGCCACCATCTTGGATTTCAAAATAGCGTCACACATCGATTTCCGGTCCCTACAAGTCACTCCGATTTCAAAAATACCCATATTGTAGGGTATTTGACACAATTTACAAGTTTTTATGTAACCGGAAGCCACCATCTTGGATTTCAAAATGGCATCAGATATCGATTTATGGTCCCTGCAAATCAAACTGATTCCAAAAATAACCAAATTATGTGGTATTTGGCAAAATGTCCCAGTTTTTCTGTATCCGGAAGCCGCCATCTTGGATTTCAAATTGGTGACAGACATTGATTTCCGGTCCCTAAACATTACTCCGATTCCAAAAATACCCATTTCTGGGGTATTCGGCAGAATTTCCAAGTTTTTATGTAACCCGAAGTCGCCATTTTGGATTTAAAAATGGCGTCAGACATAGATTTCACAGTATAGGGTAGAGCGCTACTTCGTCGTTATCGCCCATTTCCGTTCTATCAATAAGAAAAGATCAATAATATCAATGATTTCACCGTGCAGAAATCAATGATAGGTTTGTTCCGATGCGTTAGTTTAATAGCTACAACATAAACCCTGTTAGAGCGCATTGTATGCATATTTACGCTCATTGTTCTCAAAACAAAAGAAGCGCTCCTAGCGAATCCCCTTTTTCTACGTTTATCCGTAGGACGAAGAAAATCTAATGCATTTCAATGCATTAGGACGGAATTGAAACTCGTAGAACGAATTTAGAATCAAGAAGCAGTGTTAGATTTTAAACAATATCTCAACAATTTGTGACTCTTTATCAAATCCAACGGTACGTATGGAAAGGTGAATAAATTTAGAAGTCATCTTTGACATAAATATTCCATTTTTTGTTTAAACTCGTTCAGAAAAGAGAGGTAAAGCTCGGGTTGTGCTTAGTAGGACGGAAATTAGATCAAAAACCCTATCCCAGTTTCCCAAAATTACAAAAAAACTCGTTATTTGGAATTTACTTCGTAAACAGAGGGGCGTAAATTGAATATTGCGTAAAAAAGACTTCGTAAACGGAGGTTTCAGTGTACTGAATAGACTTCAGAACACAACTGGTTTATTAATCAATTTCGTTGGCCTTAAATAGGTGGCCCTATGTTGCGCTACATTGTGCATTTGGACGGGTTCTAATGGGGAGACTTCTGAAGCGACTAATGCTGAGGTCAGCGTGACAAAATAATCAATATTTCGCGTATAGAATATTGTACTCAGCGATTGATTGAACTGAAGTGCACTTGCCGTGGCGTGGTACCTCGATACAGCATAGCGGTCACGTAAGCATAGAATTATATGCGCACCGTATTTAATTTGACAAAAAATGGGAACGCCTTTTATTTCGTGCACCACAGCCTTAATGTCCCTAATATTGGGCCCATACATTAATGCCGCAGAAAATCAGTTTTTGACAATGTTTTACCAGCAATCTCAAATATTTGCATGTTCCAGATGATATATTGTTCTACGGAAAATTGAAGAACAGGAGATTTTTATCGATTGGCCCAATCTTTAGTTCCATAGGCCAACATTCGTGCCATTTCCCCTTCCGAATAAAACTTGTTAAAAAAGAACTGCATCTTACACTCCCACACAGGTAGGAAAAAGGCAAGAAATATGTCCAGTATCTGCTTGAGAAAAGGAAGGGAATCTTGATTCAGGATGTGGACAGTTGTGTTATAAAAAAAGTGTTTATGAAACACTGCAGCAATTAATTATAAACTGATTCATGATACGATCTCACCCAAATAGCCAAGTGTACCTTCTTGTTATTATCAATGAAAAAGAAGATTAATCACTTTGTATGAAGTCCTTCTTAACTAAAAAGATCCATTTTTTGAAATTAGCAACTACCAACTGGAGCAGCTTTTTTAATATAAAATTACACGTTTAATGATCTGGCATTTAATGAATTAAAGCAGAAATTTACACGTTCTTGTTAAATTAAATCATTTTTAATTTAACTTTTGACTTCCATGTAAAAACACGCATGCATGTAAAATCCAATGCAAAAGAATGTATTATTAACCGTAACGTGGGTAGATCACCTTTTCGTGGTACGTTACGGGATTTAAGATCTACCACCGATTCCTAGTCCTGAATAAAACTAGGGGAATAGGATTTTTCAGTAATCAAAGGAACACATCTCAGTCCTAGTTACTTTTTATGCCTTGTTGATAGTGACAAGACTCGGCTTTGTCCACCGAGGATGATTTTAAAACAAGGAAAAAATGAGATAGTTAGTCTTCATCTATGTGATTCCTAATATTCTATTCGTTGTTCCCTAGTTTGAAGTGGTTAAGACTAGGGTTATGATGCATGATCATTATCGGTGTCATTGCTTAATTTTGTTGCTAAGGAATCCAATTTGACTGACAAAGGGGCGCGCCTTTGGAGGGTGTTTCAACACTCAAAAAATCGAATACTTCATCATTTCTCAAAAGTGATGGAGTAATACGACATGCACTAAACTAAGGACACGGGATATATGTACTACAATAGATCAAATTACTGGTTGCAGTAGTGTTAGGTCCCGAGCAGAAAAAAATGTATTATTAAATAGTTTCATGGAGAATTAAATATTTATTGCTGTATCACCAAGGCCAGAAAATATGTCAATGTGCCACATATAAATTTACAAAGTTTTTGCTGTGCATAACATGTGAGGTTTGCATCCCCTTATATAATTAATTCAGTTTGCAGTGCATGATGCATGATAGTAGCACCGACTAAGTTCGACAGCGGTGTAATGAATTCAGTTTGCAGTGCAACTTAAACTTATTTGAATCAGCTGCATCATGCATTCGATTCGATTGGCCATATGCAAAACGAATTTAAATGACAACAATCCTATGTTTTCGCACCGCACGGTGTGCTCCGCATACAACGAAAAAAGAAAATCGCGATCTTTCAAGTTCACCAGCACACTGCCGAGAGGGGGCAGCAAGAACTTACTCAGGCCAATTTTAATATAAAAATCCATGTACAATGAAAGCAGAATCATATTTCAACCGCAATCCGCAATCTGTACACAGTACGATCAACCCAAAAGCAATCAAAATGTTCACCAAACTGGTACGATTTGTTATGATTAAATTCTTAACAGTCCCAAAACATAACCCGTTTCCATTCCATTCTAGATCTGCATTGCCGCCCTGGCCATCTCGTGCGTCTGTGCCAAACCGGGAGTCGTCGCTCCGGTTGCCTACTCTGCTCCTTTGGTCGCTGCTCCGGCTCCAGCTTTCGTGACAGCTCAGAGCTCGCAGGTCATCGCTCGTAACTACAACGGAGTTGCTCCCCTGGCTTATACGGCCGCCGTGGCTGCTCCATTGGCTTACGCCGCTCCAGTTGCCAAGGTCGCTGCTCCTTTGGCTTACTCGGCTCCTCTGGCCTACACTGCTGCCGCTGCTTATGCTGCTCCGTTTGCCGCTCCATTCGCGTCTCCATATGCTGCCTATCGTTACAGCCCATACGTGCTGTAAGCAAACATGTGCGAGGAGTTTCAAAATGGCTTGCCTGGAATCATATTGATTGAGGTGCAATTGTTTGACTACATTGTTAAGGACGATGAAATATAATGCATAACATAATATATGAAGTTATTATTTAATGTTTTATTGAACCCAATAGAACCAAAAATGGAAAAATGCCACATATTAGTGGCCACAGATTAGTGGAATTAGGTTCCAGGATGGAATTTAGACCTTTGTTAGAATTTTGGTCGCTAAATTAGATTGAAGTATGTCAATCACATAATCTCGTTGACTTAACATCATTTCAAGGCAGTGAAACATTTCCCGGTTGGGCGTACACATAATGGGAAAAAGGGATTCAGTACAATCAACCAACCAATTGCTCAATGCTTTATGCTAATTGTGCGGATCATTGAATTGCATGTTTTAAGCTACACCGGGTACCAAGATAATATTCTATTACATTATGCAGAATTTTCAATGTTTCGCGACATGAACAGATTCTGTAATGTGATCAGCGAAAGGATTTTAAAATAATTTTGGAATTTGTATGTTAACTTATTAATCGAACAAAGTTTGCTTCCCCAAATGCATTGCGTCTAGAAAATCATCTCGTTTAGATAGTTGAAGATGCTAATTTCAAATGACAGACTAAAAAGGTAATTTTTTTAAGATAGATGAGGAGATGAAAGTATAGAGTTGATAGTTCCGGTAGAGTACGGCTGTGAGAAAATTGTATATAGAGATTAAAAAGCGAGCAAGGACAACTTTTATGAAGGTACAAATCGGTTTGATCATCTCACTTTACCAAACTCCCCCGTTGGAGAGCGATGTATCGTAGTGCCATGAGCGAGTTTTGGAAACGCTCATATGAATCCGATCGTGAAGCAAGACATGCTACTCCGATTTGATCGCAGATAGTATAGCCAATGTTTTAAAGATGAAACGATGATATGAAATTTTTTGAAGTCATAGTATTAGTAGGGATCCCCGCGTTGCGTAACTCTTTGCTATGAAGACCACCTTCAATTACCATTCTTTCTCGTTTTGATCGGTATAGTGGTTGAACGTAGTCTAAAAAAAAACTTAGTGGAAAAGTTATTAATTGTGAGGATTCTTAGCAAATCGAAAAAGTTATAGTGAGTTTTATAGAGATACCAACCATAGGAAAATATGTAAAAAAAAATCTTGTATTTCAGTAATCGGGAAAATTGAAAAAAAAAAAAATCAAAAGTGGTTGAGAACGTTATTATTGGCCCACGCGTGCCGAGTGAGTTTCTCGGTTAATGTTGTTGAATGTAGCCTTACCTAAAAATTTGTTCTTAGCATGTAAATAGGCTAACGTGTTTCTAAAAGAGAAAAGGTAAAACACACCAAAGACTCTGCTCGAGGTCCAGTTAAATATTCAATGATGGAATTTAAAATTTAGAAAACAAAATTGTAGTTGGTGCGTTCTTTTCACATGAAGGACCAAATATCCTTCAATCGAAGGTGTTTCGTCAAGGTAGGTGTGGGGATTCACGTATGCCACGCGATCTCTGGGAAGGTCAGAAAACTCGTCAGCTTGTAGCTGGTCTCGTTGGCCGGTTAGCGATATTCCCCAGCGCACTTACGGGCCACCGGAAGTCACCACTACTTCCGGGGTTGTATATCGGACGCCAATTGCCGGATCATCCCACGTTGGCCTCGAAGCAGCACTCGCGCGAGTAGAAAAGCGGGCCTCGGCTATAGTGATTTTCGAGGAGAAAATCAGCGAGAGGTAGTTTATGACGGCAGTCCCGAGGACAACAGGTTTGATCAGTCCATTTATCCGATAAATAGAAATAAGAATGCATCAATACACACACACCCAGAAGATAAGCAGAACACACGCGGAATAGCTCTAGAAAAATTCTAGATCATAATAAAGGGGACAACCAAGACGAATTCAGTAGATATTTGATTTGTTAAGCCGATGGCGAGTAGCTAACCCCTTTCAAACCCAAATATAGAGTGTATGAAAATATAAGTCCCCGTTGATTACATTATCTAGGGGTCGTATTGTGAAGCGTTAGTTGTGGTACGATCGGAAATCGGGGTAGTAATTTGAAGGACTCGCCTTGAGGAGTCTTGCCGGGCACGTGCAAACCTAGCCTCTTCACATGCAAGTGACTCCTTTGCTTGCTTGGCGCTAAAGTGGAGAGGTTGATACACCCAAAGACGAACCTTTTTGGCCAGCAACCCGTTACAACGTGGCTGGCAGTGAGGCGATCGAACGTTCAATAAAAATAAACTCTTAAACAACAATAATTTATGGTGATCCTGAAAAGGACCGTTTTGTCGGGATGCAATCCGATCAGCGGATGAGAGCAGCCTTGATAGCTAGCTGCTTGCGGGGAGCCTTTTGTTGGGTACTGGTGAAAACCATCACTCACCACACGCGGTGATTGAATGACCAGCGTTTTGTGAGACCGGATGAAATTTCACAGGCAATCGGTGGCAATTTTTATTATCAGAGCATCAGTTGAACATTCGTGCAATTTTCCTAATCAATTATTAATTAAAATCCATCATCTCTGAATCAAAATCAGACCACTTTCATGCCGTGACCGACTTTGGTTTTTGAAATTGCACCTCCAATTTTGCCTTTAAAATACGTGGTATGTTAGATTTATAAATATGAGAACTAACATCCGATTGATGACCATGACTAATATTCAAAAAATACTCTTTTTCAAATTGATGGTGGTCCTGAAAAGGACCGTTTTGTTGTGATGATTGAGCAATGCTGAGCTATTAGGGTGTTCAACACAGATGAGGCTGTATGTTGTTTGGAACGAGGGTGACGTACTTGGCACAGATGGCCTTCACGAAGAGCTGCTGATTCCGATCAGTAGCGGTGTGGCTTCTTCCTCCTTGAATGTGTGAATGGAAGCTCATGTGGGCTGCAGCTCGCTGCTTGTGGGCAGCCTTTCGTTGTGTACAATGTTCAACGCCACGCGCTGCAAGTACTGCTGCTGCTGCTGCTACTGCTGCTGCTGCTACTGCTGCTGCTGCTACTGCTGCTGCTGACCACGACCGACTGGACACCGTCACACATAGTGATTGAATAAGCACCGTTCAGTGAGACCAGATGGAACTCGATTTTGAAATCTGTGTTAGGTGTCTGTTTGCAGGAAATCGGTGATAGTTTTTAACACTATTGCAAGTTGCAACAGTTGGATTTTTTGTAATTTTCAGTAGTGACCTATTGAAAAATGATAAAGTGTTCAATTTAACAGATTTGTAGCAAAATTTCTAATCGATTGGCTTGTTTAGATTTAAAATCCATCCACTATTGACAGATTTATAAGCGGTCAAAACCTGACCACTTTTCGTAATGCGGACAATTTTGTTTTTTTTTTTTTTAATTGCACCCCCAATATGTTGCCAAAAGACGTAATCCTACGTAAAAAAACTGTAATAAGTCGATAGCGCTGAGAAGTACGGATTGAAGGAAAACCGACAAAGTATCGGCTAAATCAAGCCAGAAATTCCCTGGTTTCAACCGAAGAAAACTTAAAAGAAACCATTTTCAAGCGGCATTTTTGCATTTTCCTTTAGGAACACTTAAACATGAAAGAAATGAAGATGGAATTTCAAAATGGCGCTGATAATAAAATTCTTAGAATGTTATTTAGTTGCGAATTGTTCGGATTTATTTCAAATTGACATAAACGATGTATATAATTTGAAATGTTTCACCATGTGAACAGATCATGTAAAATGGTCGTCAGAAGGTTTTTTTAAATAGTTCCCTAAATTTAATATAACTATTTTATCCATACAAAGTACTATATATCATCTTGTGATGGTTTTATACGAAAATTTTCATTCCGACAAAACTTGCTTGTACCCTACAGCAGTACGTTGTAAGAACTGCAATTACATTTATTTTGCAAGAAATACGAACAGAGGATTTCATAAATCCACCCTCACATGGAATCCTTTATTTTAGAAACCTCATAACTCCACTTGATACAAATGCTGGAAAACAGCAACAATAAACTGAGGTCACATGCGGTTGCTCTACAAATTCATATTTCTTATATTTGTAGGAGAGGTGTAATTTAAGCGGATACAAAATCTGCTTAACGGTCTTTTTGATAAAAATGTGACTTATACGCTTTCTCAAATTCATGATAATTTTTTGCATGTATGATTACATAAATATTTCAATTTATAAATACAATAAACATTGAAATATAAAAAGTGGCAAAATTCAGAACTCCCCCAGGCAAAAGTCCGAAATGAGAAAAATGACTCATGATTTCATGAACATAGCGTATTTTCATGTTATCAAAATACACCATGAATAATATTCACGATATCATGAGATATGTTTGCGCAACGCACCCAAGATTCCCGAAATCATGAATCTTCCGAGTTAAAATCATGAACTAAATTCACGAGTTTAACTTTTAGTTTTTAAGCAAAACATATTTAAATAAAAATAAAGCAACAGACTGAATTTGAACCAAGAACCTTACGATCATTCAACCCATACTTTAACCACTAGACTATCAGTACTTGTATAAGTTGGAAGGCAAAAGCCGTATAAGAGATACCTATGTAGTGCGGTGAACACGGTGTTCCAGGTAACGCTTGAAGCGGTCATGATTCCGCGGCATTATGAAATCATGAATTTCCATAACGAAATCATGAATCATTGTTATGATTTCATGGGATGGCAAGTTTTTTGTTTTCATTGTATTTATTCATGAAAATGGAATCGGATTTTTTCCCGTGTTTGCTCCATCACCGCTCATATTTTATAGATCGTCATAGTTTTGCATGATGAATCAGAAAGTAATTTTTCCGTTTGAAAACTCAAAGGTCAAGGGTCACTGCCCTTTCTTTGTGAAAGAGCTCTCAATGAACAACTTTGGATGTGCTAAAAATAACACTGAGTTGAGAGCAAGCTAAACGTTCAATTTACTACACTCAAAAAAGTCCACACGTCATCATCATGTGTCTCACACTTAATTTTGCGCTTACTGTGAAACACATCCATTTCATGTGTGAATCTTATGCTTTGAATCATGTCTGAACACTATGGATTTGAATTGTGACACACTAGGATTCTATGTGCCTCATTTGGTGACATCAATAGCTTTGCACATCATAGTTCAATATTCTACTTTATCGACTTCTACTTTACCGACTCTAAAAATGAATCGACAATTATATAAACAAAACTGCCAGAGTCCAGAGCTTTCACATATCTTTTCAATGGGTCTGATTTGGGATTCGATCATGAACTGTTGGGGTATGCAGCTGCCGAATTCTTCGTTCGATCTCACTGTGCCACGGTTGTTCTCATATATGAGGCGGGTTGATAGGATAAAGTCACAAGTCTTGTTTTCGATGTTTACTTTTATGAGCAAGCAATTCACATCGCATTGAAATGCAAAACATTTTAAATTTATATCTTTTGAACAGTAGTGTGATTCAATGTACAATACACTAGAATTGATAGTGAAAGATTTTCAAAATTTCAAAGTTTGAAACACTATAAATTAACGTGTATAACACATAGAACCAAGGAGAAATACACTTTAAGTAAATGTGATTGTGCATTTAAAAAAAAAATCAAGTGTTTAAACACTTCGATCAAACGTGTGGAATTTTTTTGAGTGTAGGGAGTAGAAAGATTTTAAATATTCAGAAATAAACACGCATTTGTTTGTAGATTCGTTTGTCTCACAATGATTTGTATTTCCTGGATCGGAACATTCTTTTGCAACGGTAACAAAAAAAGTGTCGATTGTATCACATAAATATAATATCCTTATAGTAGCCGAATCATTTACAGAACATACTGGCTATAGGGGTAGGCAGCATATGGGGATGCAAATGGAGCGGCATAAGGAGCAGCGTAGGGAGCGGCATAAGCGGCGGCGTAGGGGGCAGCGTAGGGGGCGGTGTAGGGAGCAGCAAAGCCACGGGCAAATGGAGCAGCAGCGGCAGCAGTGTAGGCCAGAGGAGCGGCAGCAGCAGTATAAGCCACTGGGGAAGCCACGGCGGCGGTGTAAGCCAGAGGAGCGACTCCGTTGTAGTTACGAGCGATGACCTGAGAGCTCTGAGCAGTTGCGAAAGCGGGAGCTGGTGCAGCGAACAACGGGGCAGAGTAGGCAACCGGAGCGACGACTCCCGGTTTGGCGCAAACGCACGAGATGGCCAGGGCGGCGATGCAGATCTAGAATGGGATTGAACAAATTAATGATCCAGGTCTATTAAGAACTCGTTCTAAACAAATCTTACCAATTTAGTGAACATTTTGATTATTTTGGGGTGATGGTACTGTGTACTGGTTGAAATTCGCAATCGAACTATAATTATACTCCCACTGGTGTTTGGTTTTTATATTGTTATGATTTTTTTCGGA
This sequence comes from Ochlerotatus camptorhynchus, assembly GCF_037179485.1. Lineage (NCBI taxonomy): Eukaryota > Metazoa > Arthropoda > Insecta > Diptera > Culicidae > Ochlerotatus > Ochlerotatus camptorhynchus. The sequence continues at coordinate 2,101,797 of NW_027041118.1, read as the reverse complement.
ATTGACAAGTTCTTCCTTGCTTCTTCCCACTCCCCGACGCTGCTGAAAACGAACTTGAATTATCGCGGATTTTACTTTTACTTATTCGGCTACGACCGGCAGACGTGTGCAGCACATGGCATGGTTGACATTTCAATTGAATGTGATTAATCAATCTGGACTATTCTTAGCACGGCTTCACATTAACGATTTGGGTGGTGACGTTTAGGTTGGATTTTTTTTTAATATATTATGTGGACGACCAAAATCAGAAACTAACAGGTTTCTTTGCATTTTTACCAGCACGAATGAATGTTAGATATGTCGGAGTGTCATCTAAATGTAACTTTATTGTATCACCATAAAGTTGATTGCTCTTAAGGACTTTATAGAATCCATAAATGACCGCTATCATGATTGATTTTACCGGGAAAATCAAGCAGGGCAACAGCCATTTGTGGGTTCTGTCAACTTTGTCTTTAATGTTGTCATGATTTGTCTTCAACTCTTCATCTATGTCAAAGAAGAAAATAAAAACACTTTCGTTGCCTTCGGTGGTTAATTAAAAAAAAAACGTTTTCAAGTTCTCAGAATTTTGTAAAAATTGGTAGTTTTTTTTTCTAATCGCAAAATATGTGACCAGTATTATTTTTTGTCATAAGGGTAACCATTTCCATGTTTGGGCGGTCCACACATTTTTTTTAAATTTCTTTTTTAGATTCATAACTTTTGAACCAATGGGCCGATGTCAAAGATCAAAATATCAAATGAAAGGTAATTAAACATATTTTTAGAAAAAAATATAAACGATTTATAGCTACTGTAACATGGTCACGACGCATGGTAGTCTAGTCGCATAGTAGTATTGAGCTAAAACCCAAAAATTGATAACTTCAAAAAAAATTCAACACAAAAAAGAAAAAAAAAACACATTGCTGATTCTGTGATATAATGTGTAAAAAAGTCTACACACTTAGATTATTTTACAGGAGTCAGTATTTTTAAATGGGTTTTTGAATTGCTGAAAAAGTCGGTAAAAATTCAAATGACCGTAAGGAATGAATTAAATTGATAAATTTTATTTTCAACCATTAAATGGGGTTAACAGAACTAAGTCTGCACAAACTCGGAATAAATTTTCTCATTTTTGGATTTTCCACAGATTTTTTAAGTTTTACCGAACAGTTCCGCAATTCAAAAATCCAGTAAAACCTTACTCTACATTGGATTAGTGTGTACAAACCATAAAAACAAATCAATATCAATGTTTTTCACAACTTAATCTGTAATTTGCTTAATATATTTTCTTTTATTTATTACTAAAAGAATTTTTAATAACCTTCCATTTAATATTTTGATATTTGAAATCAGCCCAATCGTTTAAAAAAGTCATTTTTGAAAAATACATGATCTTTTGGGCCACCCAACATAAAAATGGTCACCTTAATAACAAAACAAACATTGACGTTACTAATGAGGGTGCCTAGGATGCCTAGTCTCCTCCAGAATGACCCAGGCCCCCTTCAGATTGTATTGGTGATTCTGACAATATAAATTATATAAATCTTCCAAAAAATCTGGAGGGTGCCTAGATCATTCTGGCTAGGGACTGGCACCCTAGGTACCCTCATTAGCTACGCCAATGAAAATAAAATAATACAGGTCTTGTTTTTTGTGATATGAAACAAAACTACCAATTTTTACGAAATTCTGAGAACAACTATATCGTTTTGCTATGGAATGGCTGTATACGCCTTTTTTCATAAATTTCCCGCAAGCGCTTCTAATAATTTGATATAACGAACATGCAAAATTCAGCATATGTGTACCTCTGTGTCAAAATTTCAGCTAAATTGTTCATAACAAAACATAGTTGCAACTTGCCAAAGTTGGCTAGTTTGTGTGAAAATCTGCCTATTGTGCGGCTATGAAAAATGCAAAAATTCTCCAAACACCCCATAGCATATCGATTTAGGCATGTTTATGGTTAAGAATGCATTTTAAGATTTGCCTTCCAAACACCCCTAAAATGTTGATTTTGGCCATATTTGAGGAGAAAAATGCATTTGAACTCCCAAATACCTCTAAATTTTTGATTTAAGCCAAGTGTACCTACTCTATTAGGCATAAATACGTTAGGCATACGGACGATAGGCATACGGACGTTAGGCATAATGGACGTTAGACATAAAGTCATTAGACATAATGGACGTTAGGCATAAAATACCTTGCTTCTGTGCAACTCTAGAAGCCTGTTCCGAGCATGGTTAACAATGCTTAAATTAGGCTAAGCGTTGAATAAAAAATTTTATAAGTTAAACAAACATAGTTTATTTAATAAGCACAGTTTGGAATCCATTATTCATCATATCATAAGTGACGTAGCTACATATTTACTTAGATCCAAGATTAGTAGCGATAGCAGTTAGGTAATCTGGCAATGAAAATTCAGCATCGTTTTGAACTATATCTTGAAATCAATCAGCTAAGGTTGAATAAAATATGATGCCAAAGAACAGCTCATGAAATGAAGAATGGTGAATTCAGTTGTTTTTCATTCAATAACAAAAAAAAAATACCTGCTGCTTCCAGGATTTCCTGCCATACTTTTCGATACAACGATTCTGTTTTTAATGTCATCAGAATGAAAACTAGCGGAACCGTCTGCTGATGTGAGGGAGCGATACTTCCACGAACAGTGACGAGTTGCCGAAACAAACAAGGAACTGTGGCAAATGTACCATCTGTAACCCAATACTTTGCCTGTCTAAGACGTCGCAAGTTTTCATGAGTTCCAAAAATTAAGGCTCTTCAATTATTGTCACCGAGGTCAGCAATCAATAGACGGTCCCCATTATCATCCTTCTGGAATTCATCAGGTAGATTATGCCTAACGTCCATTATGCCTAACGTCCATTATGCCTAACGTCCATTATGCCTAACGTCCATTATGCCTAACGTCCATTATGCCTAACGTCCATTATGCCTAACGTCCATTATACCTAACGTCCATTATGCCTAACGTCCATTATGCCTAACGTTCATTATGCCTAACGTCCATTATGCCTAACGTCCATTATGCCTAACGTCCTGTATGCCCAACGTCCATTACGGCTATTGTACATTATGCCTAACGTCCGTATGCCTAACGACCGTATGCCTAACGTCGTGTACCCATTTAAGCCATGTCTATGTATGTATGTAAGAAGTCACCATCCTAGCTTGGGTCTTGCCCTGCATGTGGCTCGACTCAACAGCAAAATCAATTTTCGTAATCATTATGAATTCAACATACTGCTGTATGAAGGGCCAAAAAGGGTTGGACACTTACGCGAAACCCGCGGGAAAAAGAGAATCTCCTTCCAACAATATGATCCAACAAAATGAACTACGAAATTTGCAATACATGTTAAGCTTTCCACGGGATGGATTGTTTGAGAAGAGCGCGTCTAATTCATTGTCAATTTAAGCCATATCTCAAACACCCCTAAAATGTCGATTTAGGCCATATTTATGGAGAAAAATGCGTTTCAAGATTTTTTTTTTTCCTTTGGTTTGTTTTTTCTGTCGATCTTGTTTTCCGTGCTGAGCACCAATGCTACCGACGTGCCAGAAAGGCAGCTCTCACACCTGGACCCTACCTATCGACCCATCAACTCATGAACCGGGGACCAACGGCTTTACTTCCCATCCGAAGGAAGGCGTGATCAGAGATGTTATGCCTCAGAACATCCCGGCGGCGCCGACTGGTATTGACCCCAGGCATGCTGGGGTGAGAGGTAATCACGCTTACCACTACACCACCGGCGCCGTGTTTCAAGATTTTAACTCCTATAAATTATAAAAAAGGTTAACTGACTCGCTGCTAAGAATCGCCTCTTGAAAAACGCTCAGAAACTCGTAATGAATTCCTCTATTGAACACACCTGTTTGCCACGCCAAAAAATCTGCATAGCAGTGCGTCCAAAGCGGATGCATCGGAATGTCCAAAACCAACCTTTGCATAGCATCTCATCCGCCGTTCGTCCTTCGCACACATTCGTTAGAATTCGCCACGTGCCAACGGGCACAAGGAACAGATTCAAGTCACTCCGGTTCGGTTGAACTTTTAAATTCGTCCACCTTCACTTTCGGTTGCCGTGCTTGAATAACGGTCTCTAATTTGAATACACAATCCAACTACCGATCCGATCGCGTCATTCTACCGGTGTTAGCAAACCACCGATCATGCAATGCGACCGTAATTTACGACAATCACGTACTCTCCTCGTAGCCAAGCAGAGTGCAGAAAAAAAAGGATGTACGAAACCCAAATACTTGATTTGGTATAAAAACAATGCGAAACCAATCAGAAAGCATCAGTTACCAGCTTATCAGTCAAGCAAACAGCAACCAAACCAAACTCAATCAAAATGTTCGCTAAAGTGGTATGTTTTTTTTTTTCATGTGTCTTATTCTCATTATTTCCAGTTGTTCTAAAGCAAATTTCTTTCATCCGTTTCAGTTCTTCGTTGCCGCTCTGGCCATCGCTAGCGTCGCCGCCAAGCCAGGATACCTGGGAGCCCCACTGGCCTACTCCGCCCCGCTGGTGGCCGCTGGCCCAGCCGTTGCCTACACTGCCGGATACGCTAACGTAGGAGATTCCGCCGTTGTCACCTCGCACAACTCGCAGGTTATCAACCCAGCCTATGCTGCCTACACTGCTGCCGCTCCACTGGCCTACACTGCTGCTGCTACTCAAGCCTTCGCCGCTGCTCCCTATGCTGCCCAGTATGCTGCTCCCTATGCTGCCCAATATGCTGCTCCCTATGCTGCCCAGTATGCTGCTCCATATGCTGCCCAATATGCTGCCCCATATGCTGCCCAATATGCTGCTCCTCTGGCCTATGCCGCTCCACTGGCGGCCAAGTATGTGCTGTAAGCGACCGGGAATCGTGACAGGATGAGTTGATCTCAGTTTTGTGTACATACGATGTGGTTTTTAAGTATTTTATGAGTTCTTTGTTTTCTTTTTTCTTTTGGTGTAACGAAGCAAAATTACGAAGTTTGTTAAAGATTGAAGCAATACATAATTTATGAAGTACAATCATTGGTGGTTTCATTTCTACTGTGCTATTGGAATCCTTCTTTGTTATACTGCGGTGTCCTATTTTGTTGCGTTCCAATGATAAATATCTAAAGCTCTAATGGATTTTGAGGGCAAGTCAGGACATCAGAGTAAATCCAAAATTGTGTGGAATATTCTAAGCATTTTCTTTGGACAAGCACAGAGCATTTTAAGGTGATTTCCTGAAGTGTCCACAAATGGCTGACATGGCCTATTACTTAAAGTTTTCCAGAGCACAAATCTCTGACATTGTTGCAACAACGTTCATGAAATGTGGAATTCCAGTTTGTTATACAGTGTATCTAAAAATTGATCGTACACCTGTACTTAAATTTTAAAAAAAACGGCTCTAAAGCACAAGTTAAAAAAAAATATGTCGCTTAATTTTTGGCAGCTGACTTAGCATAAATTTATTAATTATTGGCTCAGTATTGGGCATATTTGGATGAGTTTGCAAAAAGGTAAAGCAATTTAAGGAAAACACCTTTTTCTTAAAAAACCTTTTTTTCATGAAATGAAATGAACAAAACTTCTTGAAATTTTGTTCATTTTAAGTCGTAATAAGGATCATTCATATGCCACTAATTTTACTAAAATCGTCCACTTGTTAAGAAGTTGAAAACCAAGCGTTTTACTAAAATTAATCTAACTTCATACAAGTTTTTTTTTCAATAAAGACCAAACCTAAATAAAATTGCAAGTTTTATAGAGGTTTTAAAGCATTCTACAAATCTAAATTACGGTCTTCAGAACCATTATACAATCAAAAAAATTTACTTGCGGAACTACAGCAATAAATTAATAAACATCTTTTCTACCATCAGTCACGATTTAAAAAAATATATCTATTCACCATGGTTCAAAAAATTTCATCTAGAGTGTACAATCAATTTTGAGAGACACTGTATGTTTTGTGAGAGTTGATATTAGTGCTCTTGACATTTCGAGGTGATAATGCGATAATGAACGAGGAATTCACCTTAATATCAAATCTATCAGATAATTCCTGTTGATGAGTGCTTTGAATGGAACTACGAAGATACTTGATCAAGAGATCTAGAGTCTGATATAACTTGAGACCGGTCTTAGGTATTTAGAGAACAGGTCTAGCGAACAATGAGGGTGAAACCTGAGGACTTTAAGGACAGGAAAAGATTACATCGTGTCAAAGTGCAGGTTATTATGATAAATAATGGGGTGGGTTCAATAATCTAAAGCAAAATTTGAATCCACAAAGTTCTGTAACTCGCCTTGAGTGAACTATTTTTCTTGAACCTACTGATGTAATGGAGGTATCGTCTTCAATAAATTATTTAAATGTTAAAAAAGCTGTGAACCTGATAATCTTCCAGCAAGCATAAGCTGAATGCATTTTCAAATATCTTTACAGAACTTTTCAATAGCATACTGAAGCAAGAGAGATACCCTGGCTGTATCAAAGTGGCAAAAGTGGTGCCTGTTTTTAAAGCTAATGATGCTTCTGAGTCTTGCAAATATCGTCCCATTTCCACGCTGTCTATTTTCATTATTTTTTTTTGAAAAATTGATAGTTAATAGAGTTGTACAATTCTTTAACAAATTTAACATTTTGTATGAATTCCAATACGAGTTTAGGAAAGGAAGTAGTACTTCTTCGGCAATAGTTGAGCTTGTCGATTTTGCAAAAATTAGATTGCTATGGCATACGTGGACGGGCAAATGTAATTATGCGTAGTTATTAAAGTTGTTTCATTATTTATTTGATAAGCCTCAATCGAATTAACTTTACAGAGCCGAGGATTCGTGATCACTATACAATACATCTTAAAACCACAGACAAACAGACATAGCTCTTAGAAGAAAATTCTTCAAAAAATATCGTCAAGCGTGCACACTAGCATCCTCTATCTTGCACATTCCGAAGCATTGATTTGTAACCGAAGCATCCCTCGTTTATGCACTTTTTCACTAGTTGCTTTTCCCTCGGTCAGTCAGTGATGCCGGTTCTACGAAATATTAAGTATTGATTAAATTTATCAGAAATACGGATCCGTATAACAGAAGCTCAGTCTATTTTTAGGGATTTGTTTTGTTTTTTTTTGCTTGATTTTTATTTTGCTGGAAACAAGCTATTATTTATGTTTCACCTTTCTAGCACCGCCATATCACTTTGATATGTAGACAGCAAAAATAATAGCATGTATCAATTAATGTTATTCATGATGATGTATTGAACTCAGTGATTGTAAAATTGGATACAATATTACACTAGTTAAAATGATTTGTTGTCAAAATCTGTGTACCTCGTATACCGTAGTATTACATTACAAGCGGAACGATCAATACGAAGCATTTAGAATGCATTCCTGACGTTGCTGAAAATTACGATAGCATCAGATTGTGGGATTGCTAGTGTATTATAATGCTTTGTTGATTATTCATTAACTCTTGATTGCTGGGAACGAGATTGGGAATGCTTGTGAATATTTGAGGTGGAAAAAAGAGTGAACAAAGAGGTGAACGCCGAAGCTTTTTCACATTTAAATCGCTGTGAAGCAACTGAAAAGTGTTGAGGGAATTTATATCTGTAAATGTAACCAGTTCGTTTTTGTTTGCTAATCTGGTTGAATGTTATACTCAATTATCTTAAAGATAAATCGTCCAGCTCAAATCTTTGTAGGAGTAAGCGGTGGGGCCATCATCATCACCATCAATAGCTTTTATTTCTGTATGCTTCAGATTAGTATGTGGGATGTTTTCCCAAGAAACAATGAAAGGTGATTTGTTGCGTTGCCTCCTTATTTCAAGAGCTGACATCTACTAAATTGACCTGAAAACGTACTGGCACCACTGATAATTTTAAAATGTGCTGACTTGCTTAACGATTCAGTGGCGCCACCATGACAAATGCGAGCACGTTCCGAACAGAAACCTTATTTGCGAAGAATGTGATTGTGAGTTTTATGTCTGTTTGTCTGTGTTAAAAATATAATCAAAAGGTACAACACAATAAACACATTATTTTCCGCTATCCAATAAGCCTCCTTCATCAGAACTAGTGCCGCTTCCATTGGTTTCATTGTATGGTAGGATAGCCAACAAGGGGCAGAGCGCTCCCATTGCAGCAATGGACGCAAAACGTGGTCAACACTCACACACTCATCACGAAACGGCTGCTTTCCAAAGTCGATGACGCATCGAACGAAAGAACTGCTGATGAATAACAATGAGAAGGACCACACAATGGTTACTGCCGAGTAAACAGACGATCGCGTGACACACATCGAGAGTGGCCTGCTTCTGTCGACAGCCAAGTGAACACTGCACACTTAGAAATAACTACTTTTACACGAGACGTTATCCATATTGGACGTAAATCATAGAACGTGAACAAACATTTCATGTAAAATTAAGTGTTCTCAAACCGAAACATCAGCTAGTCGACGAAGAGAACGTTTGATTGTATTGATTTTCACGTTTCTTTCAACTGATTCTTATGTCAAAAGGCCCGCTTACATCTGTCGGTCTTAGGGAACCGAAATTTACATGATTTTTTAGTAGTGTGTGTAGTTATTTAAGTGATAGGCAACAGCTTGTGATACTGAAAGATGCATGGAGCTCACACCTGCCAATAAACGTAGGAGTTCTTCAAGGAAGTGATATTGGGCCCCTCTTATTTCTGATCTACATCAACGATATTGGAAATTTACCTATTAAAGGAATAGCCCCATTATTTGCGGACGATACAGCACTTTTTACCCTAATCATGATTCTTTATCTTTTGTTTCATGCATAAACGATGATTGGCAAGTTCTCATGAGATACTTTGATACAAATTTACATATATTAAAGTTACATATCTAAGACTAAATATATGGTGTTCCACTCACCAAGGAAACAAATTCTTCCGCACAATAGTCCGTCAATTGGGTCTAAAGTAATAGAAAAAGTATTTAGTTTTAAATACTTTGGTTTGGTGTTAGATCCTACACACAAAGAACAAAAATTGTTGCTATAAAAATATTGCATGATCAAATTAAAAGTTTGCCAAATTTCGTAGTTTTAACTATGAAAATTTTCAAAATAAAACATATATTTTTGGTTTAAAAGTGTTGCTTTCACTTTCGGCTTGTAATTTTAAAATTGTATTTTTTAGAATAAAAGTCGAAAAACTGTCAAAAACCTCTTCATTGCAAAGTTTTTGACAGTACTGGACCACCGTTTCCCGCCAAATTAGACATGTGAAAAAGAAAATAAACCAGCAGCTAACATGCATGAGCAGCAGCAGTTTCCCACATTTTCATCCGCCGGCGCGCTTGTTTCTCTTCTGACGCTATCAAGTGGAAGGATCGGAAGGATATTCCAGTTACGGGATTTGGAGGTAGGTTGATGAAATTTTCGAAAACTTTCGATCATGCTTCCGATTTTACTAATTTATGTGTTTTGAGCAGCCTCGTCAGTCTTGCCGGAAAGAAAGGCTACTCCCACCATCACCATCACCAACGGTATCATTTTTGCGTAAATGCTTCTCATGGAAGATTCCACAATGCAGTGCCCTTTCAGTCATCATCAAAAATATAAATAAACGAATATATATTAAATAAAATATTTCTATTGTTATTTTCTTCAAAGCATATAGCAGTCGAATTAAAAAATAATTCATATTTGAAATGAAAACATACATCGTTGCGTTAAAAATGCCCATCTTTTAAATTAAATGCTTTCGTGAGTCTATTTAAAAACATGGGTTTTTATATTGACAGTTCTACAATTTGATTTGAAAGTTTCTACTTTTAAAAGTAAAAATTGAGTTGTTTTTGAATTGACAGTTGGCTGACTTTTGTTTTGAATGCTAGACTTTCTACCAAAAAGAACCAACGCAAACTTTTAATTCTACCAATGGTTTTTTCAATTTAATTAACGATAATTTTTGTGTGTACACTCTATTGGGGTAATCATCTAGAACACGTCCAATGGAAAAATTTCGTCTCTTTGTAGCTTAATGTATCGTGTTAGCAAATTGGTGCCTAGGAGTGCTCTTCTAACGTTTTATCATGGTTGTATACACTCTCATTTGCAATACCTAATCATTGTTTGGGGACATGCTTGATGAAAAAGCTTCAAGTATTGCAAAATCAATGTTTAAAAATTGTTTTTCGCCTACCAAAATTATATTCTACTTTCCAACTTCACACCAACATATTGCACAGTATTCTCCCATTACGTGGCTTGTGTAAATTGCAGTCTTGCTTGTTTATAATCGATACGCTAAAAACCCGAACATGCATCGTAACGTAATGAGCACAACACTCGGTATGCAAATAATTTAATTCGTTCGAGGGCATTTACATGCCTTGGTCCAATACGAATCTCATTTTAAGGTCAATCTGTATACAACGTACTTCTAGAACGCTTGAAGATTTGAACAATCGATTGTTATTTAAAACAACATTACAAATCAAAAATCAATGAACTCTTATGAAATTCGTATTTCACTCATTATTATCATTGTATTACACTCACTATTAAGCTGTATATATTAATATTTTGAATCATTTATATTTATAGGTAAGGGGTCCCTTTAAAGGAACTTAGTTCCACGGGGAACATCCCATCATTATCAACTTTGTTTGTTCTACACATAGCTCACACACACACCTCCAAATTATCAGCATATGTTACTATTCCTTCTAATTCTTGTATTTATTTTTAAATTAAAATCGAGGAGTCCATTACCAGGGGGCTCTTGATGAGAGCTCTTTGGTGGTATGGGGGTGAGTTTTTCCTTTGGTTTGTTTTTTTTCCGTCGATCTTGTTTTCCGTGCTGAGCACCAATGCTACCGACGTGCCAGGAAGGCAGCTCCCACACCTGGACTCTACCTATCGACCCTTCAACTCATGAGCCGGGGACCAACGGCTTTACTTCCCTTCCGAAGGAAGGCGTGATCAGAGATGTTATGCCTCAGAACATCCCAGCGGCGCCAACTGGGATTGATCCCTGGCCTGCTGGGGTGAGAGGTAATCATGCTTACCACTACACCACCGGTGTCGCTGTGATAGATTTTCTGATACATTTTTAAAACCTCAGAAATTTTAATAGATCTTCATTGAAATTTGCAGAACTTCAGGGAAGTTCGGCGATTTTTTTAAAAAATACTTTTACAATTTCAGGGAAACTTGTAAATATTTAGAGAAACATTCAACAAGACCTTCAGAGAAATTTTCAGATCTTCAGGGCAGCCCGAGATCCAACAAAGGAATTTACAAAACTTCAGAGAAGTTTTCAGATCTACTGAGAAATTCATTGAGCCTCAAGGTAATTCGTAGAACTTGAAAATAGAACTACGGAGCTTCAGACAACTCTAAAGAACTTTAAAGGTATTTGCAGAACTTCAGAAGAGTAGATATCAAATGAAATTTGAAGACCTGCAAGGAATTTCGCAGATCTTCAGAGACATTCAGTGGTTCAAAAAGCTTCATACTTCGATTCCAAAAACAAATCCAAGCCATGTACGAAATTCCACGATTTTGCAGAACTTCGTGGAAGTTGGAAATAGATAGATCTGGAAAACTTCAGGGAAGTCCGTAGACCTTAAGAGAAGTCTGTAGAACTTGAGGAAGTTCGTACATTTTTAGAAAAAATTGCATAACTTCAGCAAAACTCACAGAGCTTCGGGAAAGTATGGCGATATTTAGAAGTTTTTACACAACTTCAGAGGAATTTATAAAACTTCAGTGAAGTTCAAATATTTTCATATAATCTGTAGAGCTTTGGGAAATTTCAAATAATTTCACATCTGCAGAACTTTATGTAAGTTCAAGAATCCACAAATAAATTTACAGAACTTTAGAGAAGTTCGACGCTCTTCTAAGAAATTTATTGACCTTTAGGACAGTTCGTAGATCTTCAGAGCAGAAATTCAGTACTCCAGAAAACCTAACAGAATATTAATGAAATTTTAGAAACTTCAGAAAAGTTCAGAGGGTAGATCGTAAATCTACTGAAAAATCTGTATATATTCAGAATTTGGCTTAGGTTTTCGGATTTTAAGAGAAATGTACAGAACTTCTAGGAAGTTTGCTGATCTTTAACGATATTTGCACAACTTCAGAAAAATAAGCAGATCTTCAGAGAATTTCCTTAAACTTTCGGGAAGCTCAAATATTCATAGATATTTTTTTTATACTTTAAGGAATTATGTAGCTGTTCAGAGTTATTTGCAGATATTCATTGATTTATGAAAATCAACACAGAAAATTACAGACCTTTAGAGAACATCAGAGATAATTGTTGATACTTAAGGATCTTAAATCTGCATAGATTTAGGAACTTTGTAGATTTGTAAAGACATTTGCAGAACTTCTGAAGAACACACAGAGCTTAAAAAAATCTGCATAACTGCCAAGAAATTTTCTTGAGGGAAGTTTGTTGACCTCCGAAGGTCTCCAGAGAAATATGCAGAATTGAGTTATTAACAGGAATGTTCAGAACTCAAGTAATCACGTAGATCTATCAAGCACTTTTCCCACCAGCTTGTCGAAAGTTGGTATCGACATCCTGGTGAAGTTTTGAAATCCTTTTTCGTCTTCATATCGCAGTTCTAGGAAGACAAGATGAGCCAGATCCCTGCCGGTGTTCCTCCAGAAAAACCATTTCCTACTCCACAAAGTTTACCTTATCTTTAGCATTTTATTTAAAATAATAAAAGCAAATACGCCTGCCGAAGCTAGAGCAATTTTCCGATAGTTCATTACAGTGATGCAGTTTTGTTTTGAAATCTAAATTGACAGTTATTTTGACATGTGCAAGCAGTGTGAACACCAGCAAACGGGAGGGTTTGACATAGTGTGTCAAAAGTAAAATCGAGCAGATTTTTCATTATGGCGGCGGTCAAAATCAGACCAAGAAATCAGATAGTCTAAACGGACCTTAAGTAAAGAACAGTTTCAAACTCGTGGTAGAATGTGAAAGCCATGAAGAAGATCATAATGTGCTGCTGTCACCTTGTAAAAGAATTCGTGGTTCGAAACAAAACAAAGGTCGTCCCCTTTATCAATGCCATGCAATATACGCCAAATTGTCCCCTTGCCCATCGTAACCTTGAACTTCTCGCTGCAAACACAAACAACAACTCACTTTCAATAGGTCGTTAAAATTTCCCAAAATCCAAAAATCTGTTCGTCACGCTTCCCACTCCCACAAACATATCGCGGTAGCATTTTTCTGTTGCCTACCAACATATTACTCCTTGCTGCAGCGATCCACGTCATTCAATTGGCCAAGGCCAATGAACGCCGCCGTGGCACTGTGACAATAACTGGACCATGCGGCTTACGGGTACAGCACAGGTGTAATCGCATACGACTTACTTATCACGGTGCGAGTGGAATGCTAATCAGTCCCAACCGCGATCATGCAGCACAAGACTCTTGGCATATCGGTGCGGTGATGGATGAGACACCTTCTGAACCGATGAATGAATGAAATTTCGCTGTCGTCAAATTGCTGTTTTATTGGGCGTAAGTATTTAGTTCTTGCAGTTGAGTTTGTCGACGGCAGCTTCTGTGCGACCGAGAGTGATATCGGTGTCTTCTGCTGAGAAGGGGGTGAGCATACAAGCTAAAGGATTCCGAAATTTATAATCGTATAAAAGTATGACCGGTCGGCAATAGAATTATAGTTCAATCGCTAGCTTCAATCAGTAAACAGTGAAACCAACCCGAACCAAATCAAGATGTTCACCAAATTGGTACGATTTGATCAGGACTTGATCCGCCAGTTCGATTCTAACGATAATCTGTATTACAGATCTGCATCGCCGCCCTGGCCATCACGTGCGTCTGCGCTACTCCTGGATTCGGTCCCGTTGCCTACTCTTCACCATTGGTGGCCGCTCATGCTCCAGCGGTTGTAACCGCTCAGAGTTCCCAGGTCATCGCCCGCAACTACAACGGAATTGCTCCTCTGGCTTACACCGCTGCCGTAGCAGCTCCATTGGCTTACACCACCCCAGTTGCCAGGGTTGCCGCTCCTTTGGCCTACGCTGCTCCAGTCGCCAAGGTTGCTGCTCCAGTGGCCTATGCCGCTCCTTATGCTGCTCCTTACGCCGCACCTTATGCCGCTGCTTATGCCACACCTTATGCTGCTCCTTACGCCGCTCCCTACGCCGCTGCTTATGCTGCTCCTTACGCGTCTCCTTATGCTGCTTACCGTTACAGCCCATACGCTCTGTAAATTATTGGCTAGCTTTTAATGACTGAATATGTGATATGCCAAATGTGTGAGGGTCGTAACAGCCCCCTGTGATGTTATTGTTGCAGTAGTGTGTTAAGGTCTGTGAAATACAAATCAATATGAATCAAACTAATCTCTGTTTGTATTATATCTGTTATTACAAAATCTGAAACGTCAGTAATTGCTACAGATGATGGTGACAACTGTTTTAATTATTGCTTAATTAAAAGTGGTCAACGATTGTAATGGTTAGCGTCAATGCCTCTTACGTTAAAGATCCTGAGTTAAAATTCATTCCCGGACAAGTGAAGAATGACCTAGCAATTGTTAAAGTAACTATAACAAAACAAAGCATAGAAAAACACACCGTGATTTTTGTGACTCTCTATTAAAGTTCACGGAGCTGCTAGTTTTCAGTTTGTGCCTCAAAATGCTTGAAATGTTTGCCGCTGTTTACCTTAGTATTCAAGATGTGGAAAAGTTTTTGGGATGATTGCCATAGTCTGTATGAAGTTGAAGCAATTGTTATTTCTTGAAGTTAAACTGAAGTGCAACTAAGTTTCTTTGGGTTTTCAGTTTTGTAACCTACAGTCTCCTCGTTGCAGTCCAAAAACATTCAAATCGAAATGTATTTGATGCTTTTTTGAAAACAACAAGTCATGATATTGTATTCCAAAGTTATTCGATGATCATTAAATATTGTATATGGTTAATGCATTCAAAAAGTTGTAGCTTTTTCGTCGTTAACGAATTTCACCAAATTTACTCAAACTTCATACAGACTCAGCCAATAGCGACCTTTTGCAAATTGATAAATGCTTCACTGATAGGTAGAGCAGTCATTCGACCAACTTATGGTAATCAGCATTACAATTCATCATCGGCTTATCGTTGGAAACCTTGAAATACCCCGGATCCATTGGATACCTTAAACCTTATGCGTTCTCCAATCAAAATCGAGTCGCTGCGCTCTTAATGAAAGCGCTTTGAGAAATAACGAAGAATCCATCGGAAATTTCTTGAAAACTTTTGCCGAAGAAACTTCTAATCTCCACCAACCTAGTGAATTCAGCCGTTCCTGCAATGCTTTTTTGACGTCAACCTTACTTTTTCCTCCTGAAGAGATTTTTCACAATTTCCTATCAATATTTAAAAAAAATAGAAGGGTCTGTGCCTAGGGGCACGAACGGGAGCTTGACGTAGGACCGCTAGGGCACGGAACAATGAAAGAAAATGAGAAGAATGTGAATCAGTCCGCATTGTGCTCTCTTGCCGTGCGGATCTATTTGCTTTTTGCTGAAGGCAGTGTTACTACTACCTACCTTACTACTACCTAAAGCTCAACCTGTAAAATTTCTACCTTGTTCAACTTTATTCCTCTTCGATCCTTGTTCGGACCCAACCCGAGGTAATCCTTCTTGGATGTCGATTTGGAAAATTCCTCTTCGATCCTTCAGATTCTTATAGTAATCTGCTTGGAACTCGATTTGGATAAAAATTTACTACCGCCATGGCGCCTAAACGCAAAAGAAAGGGGCAAACTCTTGACCCCCCTTCTGAAGAAATTAATTTGAGTAATCAATTTGATTTGCTCACGGATGATGAGAATGATCCATCAAAAATTCTAGTAAACTTTCCCGGCTTAATGCCAAGAAGGAAAAGATTCCCCCTATTGTGATAACCACTTCCGATTTCCATACTCTTCGCATGGAACTTTTGAATTTCGTGAATGTTAAGTTTTCACTACAAATTGGACGTCGGGGTGAATGCCGTGTATTGGCTGAAACCTTGGACGGATTTAAATGTCTTCTCAAGTATCTTACTGAGAAGAAGCATAAATTTTTTACTTACGACACCAAAACTGAACGTGTGTTCAAAGTTGTCATGAAAGGACTGCCCAGTGGTGAATCCCTGGATCAGATCAAAGATGAACAGGCAAAATTACTTGGAGTTGTGCCACTCCAAGTAATCAAAATGAAAATGAAATACCGTCCTGGCGATTCGCGCAACGGGATTTCTAATGATTTTTATTTAGTTCACTTCAAGTCTAGTGAACTAAACAACCTTAAGGCCTTAGAAAAAGCTAGCCTTATGCTCCATGTCCGAGTGAAGTGGGAACACTTCAGGAAGACTGGAGGAAATTTCCAAAACCTCACTCAGTGCCGTAAGTGCCAGGGATGGGGTCACGGAACTAAAAATTGCTACATGCCAGCTAAATGCATGAATTGTGGTGATTCCTTTCACGCAAAGGACGGCTGTCCTGTAAAGGAAGATCCTACGAAATTTAAATGTTCAAATTGTGGTGAAAACCAGAAATCCAATTTTTGGGAATGTAAGACTCGCAAAGCGATTCTACAATCTCGTTCTAAACGACAGGTAGGAAACGCTCCACGTTTCCGACCAGGTACAAATTCCGTAGGTACAAATATCACCCCTGCTTCAAATTTTTCATCTGTACCTACTCACCTCGCTGCTAACAATGTTCAGCGAGTTGATGGAGCTACCTATGCTGCTATTGCAACGGGTAGAAATCAAAATACTAACCAAAGTAATTCTAACGGAAATTTTGACAATTTTGACTTAGGAAGCATTACTGCCCCTAAAATGGATTTTTTACAGAATTCATTAATTGACATGATGTCTGATATGCTTAAATCTAACTCCATGTTTGATGCTATTCAAACTGGAGTAAAATTTGCAAATAATATTGTCATGACTTTAAAATTCAGTAATGGATTTTAAAGCATTAAATATTGTAAATTGGAATGCTCGATCTCTTAAAGATAATGAAGACGAGCTATTTAACTTTTTGAGAGTTCATAACGTGCATATTGCCGTTATAACTGAAACGTTCCTTAAACCTGACCACAAGGTTAAGAAGGACGCAAATTACTTGATTCATAGAAATGATCGTCTTGATGGACCCTGTGGTGGCGTTGCCATCATTATTCATAGTCCAATCAAACATAAAATTCTTTCTTCATTTGAAACCAAAGTTTTTGAAACTTTGGGAGTTTCTGTTGAAACAAAATTTGGACAACTTACGTTTATAGTTGCCTATTTGCCATTCCAATGCGTAGGCCAGAAAAAGAATTTTCTCAAGGGTGACCTCCAGAAACTTACCCGTCATAGATCTAAATTCTTCATTATTGGTGATTTTAATGCAAAACACCGCTCATGGAATAATGTTCAAAGCAATTCCAATGGTAATATTCTGTTTGATGATTGTTCAGGGACTCCAAAGGGGGAGTTTGGTAAAGAGAGATGAAAAACCCGATTTGTACCTTCCATAAAAGTTGTCCTAGCTCGCTGTTTTAACATCTATATGCAATCTTCACACTGCCGTACTCTAACGGAACTATCAACTCTATGCTTTCATCTACTCCATCTATCGTATAAAAATTACCACTACAGTCTGTTTTTTTGAAATTAGCATCTTCAAACTTCTAATATTTAAACAAGTTTTTAGACCGGCCATGCTTTACGCTGTGCCAATATGGTCTTGTTGTTGCACTACCAGGAAAAAAGCACTTCAAAGGATTCAGAAAAAAGTTCTGAAGATGATTTTGAAGTTGCCTCCCTGGTACAGTACCGCCGAAGTACATAGAATTTCGAATGTTGAGACTTTAGAACAAATGTCCAACAAAATAATGAATAATTTCAGGCAAAAATCGTTGCAATCCTCAATTGCAACGATTAATTCCCTTTATACTTAGATAAAATTTAGTTTTAGTTTTTAGTTTTAAGATATCAATTGTTATACTGACATGCAGGTTAAAAATCCCGTTTAAAATACTTAATTGCCAAGACATGAACAATGTAAAAACACTTAGATATCATAACAATTAAGGCTGGTACGTTACTGCAGTAACTGGAGCACCTAGGTTAAAAATGAAATGTAATTTATTTTGAATTTGGAACAAATAAAGAGTTAAAAAAAGAGAAGAATGTGAAGAAGATTTAGTTTTTTTAATTGATCGATTATCTATTATCTTAACTCTTTCCGTTTTTGATTTGTAGGCGTACCAAATTTGTAGTACTTTCTTTTTCAAAGAGAAAGTTGATGAAGAGAATCGATCAAAATCACTTGCACCCCTGCTTGCAAGTTTGGATACAAGATTACAACTCTGGAGAGCATTTTGTGTGGTCATGAAAGCCCCCTTTTATTTGTACTTTGGATAATTCTTGACATTACCACTTTTTCAATAGTTTATTGTTGAAAATAATTAGTTAGAAGCATTGCGTAGACATATTTATGATTGATTGGTGATAAAATTATTGAAATTGATCAAGGGGCAGCTGAGTTATTAATGTTCCAAATCTTTCATAATTTTGTTTCATGTTCCATTTTAGGTTTTGACTAAGTTTACCCCAGTATAGAAATTATAGACGTACTCCTACGTCAAAAGATAATAATAAATACCTGAGAAGTAATTAGACATTTTCGAGGACTTTTTATTGCAATTTAATAATCTGATCTACTTTAGGAACTCTCACTTGTGCTCTGTAAGTTATTAAACAGTCGAATATAAGCTGTACGATTGTGATTTTAATTTTAATATAAAATGTGTAGGTTGCTATGATCTTCACTGGTCTTTAAAACAAAGTGATCTACAGTAAACTCTCTACAACTCGATATTGAAGAGACCTTCGTGATAATTATCAAGTTTATAGTGACACAATCCCGTAGAAAATCATCATCGCAGTAGCAATGAAATTATTTTTCACTATGATTCTATAACATGCAACCGAATTAGTGGATTTCGATTTGTGGACTGTTGACTATATGCTTCTTAGTCGTTATATATATTAAAGCACAATAAGAATAATAAAGTAAACATTTAATTTCAAAAACCATAACTGCCCTGTGGAAAACCAAATTCAGACTCATTGGACACAATTTTGGAATCTTTTAAAATATTAAAATGGGTTCCACATACCAATAAATCTTCAAATTGATGCAATCTTTGAATCTAAATATTTGATAAAATACTGAAATTCATAAATCAAAATTCTTTGTTTACTAAAAACCACCGCGTTCCCCAGGATACTAACAGATACTTATGATCTTTGCACAGAAATAAAGATCTGGTTGCAGCGCTTTGCAGCTCGCTTAGTTATAGCGCATTCATGAATTTTCACTTTTAAACCACTGTGCGGTGGGTCAACGAGCTCCCACTTATCATTGGTCACCAACCAATCGTACTCAGCAATCATCGTATCAATCCACTCGTTCTACTCAGCACCTCCAACCCCTTCATCATACGATGTCGGCTCATCCTGGTCAACCATTGCCTTGCCAACAAAATAGTCTTCAAGACGCGCAGGTAACATCCCCCTTGTTGATCGACGTGGATGCTCCCGATGGATTTCATCAACTATTTCTTCATGTTCACGGTAATGAATTTCCTCAGCAGACTGATATCCGATCAAATCATCTTCTTCTTAATCCATCTCAGCATCGCTCAATGCCTCGAGTATAACAGCTCGGTTCTCTTCAACATCGGGTTCACGATCTATACGCCAATCTTCGAGGAGGGGCTGGCAAAAGAGGGGAATTAGTATCCCCATACTCCCCTGCAGTAAAATTATCTTGAAAAACAATAACAATTAAAACCAAAATTTCAAATTGTTTCAACGTGTATTTCCATGAGTCTATTCGTAAATTTTCAAATCCGCGCAGAGTTTATGCTATGTTTTTCAGCAATAGCAGTGGTTTGTAATAGGTTCGGTAGTATTTCGTTAGCCAGTTGATTCGAATTCCAGGCTTTGGTACCTCTTTAGTAGACGGTATATGGAGAAGCTCCGTAGGTCGAGTAAGTCAGAGGAGATCCATAGGAGTACGAGGACACCGGAGCAGCGTAGGCAGAGACACCTGGAGCGGCATAAGCAGAGAAGCGTGGGGCAGCGTAGTTGGAGTAAGCAACCGGGGTGGCAGCATAGCTGGAGTAAGCAACTGGGGCAGCAGCATAGCTGGAGTAAGCAACCGGGGCAGCGACTCCGTTGTAGGTGCTGGTGACGTACGGGCTACGAGCAGCGACCACAGCTGGGGCGAAGCCACTAACCACTGTTGGTGAGCTATAGCTGGTGACGGCCGAGATCCCTGGACGGGCAGCCACGGCAGCGATGGCGAGCGCAAGGACGATCTAAAGGGCGAAGAATTTAATTGTTACCATTGATTTTCTGGATACGGGTAGAAAAAGAACTTACCAGTTTGGCAAACATTTTGATTTGGGGTTTGTTTGAGTGGTTCTGCCGAAGAGCTAGAAGAAGTTGCTAATGTTGCTTGACGGTTGAGTATGATTGAATGTCCATCCCGGTGGTTCCTTTTATACGAAATTGTAACACATTCTTCTTTCCGTGCGACTGGATTCTAACTCAAACCTGACGTCCAGATTATTTATTACCCCTCTCACCGAAAATTTGCTATCAACTTCAAAGTACATTGCAGAGAAAACGAACCGCACAAAAAACAACAATTCGTATAAACATGTATCAAGTGGGCATCTATAATTGCTCCTCGCAAAAAAAAAAGAAACCATCAATATTCAACCCGGCATGGGTGGAACGGATCGAAACGAAATTGCTAAGCTTCTCGTCCACCAGTAGCCATCAACCACACGTTCGATGATGGATTGATTGTGTTCTCTGCTGTCCCGGGGGTGGATGAGGAAATTTTGACATTTGATAATACGGAGCAGAACAGGTTAGCAGCAATCGCAGAAGAAGGCACGCCTATGGCACACACACACAAAGAATCCAAGGAATACGCGGGAGCATGACGAATGGGATGAAGAAAAAAAGTTGGTATATTAGTCTTGCTCTGCTTTGTTTAATTGACCCACCTGCCTTGTCTGGTCGAGTACTTTCGCAGTGGACAGGGTCCATGGAGTGATAAATGCCAACATTAGGGTCTTAAGAGATCTGAATCCAGTTCGGTATCGTGATTTGGAGATTTGTCAAAAAGTCAGGCTTCAAAAAGCAAGAGTAAATCATATACTAGCCAGCGTCGAGAAACGGTCACCATTGCAAAGATGTTATTTTTTATGCGATCCTGCTTTTTTATAACCTTGATGGCGTATGCCATTTCTTATGTACATAGTTTGAAGCGTCCTTCACACGGTTGCGATTTTTCAGGTTCAATGCGGATGTCTACAATCATTTGTGGAAAGCTTGTTCAACAATGTTGGGTAAATAAGTTATGTTTGTTTCAGCAGACAGAACACATTTAATGATAGTAATGAAAACAAAATGTGTTGCAATTTCGTATAAAAGGAACCACCGGGATGGACATTCAATCATACTCAACCGTCAAGCAACATTAGCAACTTCTTCTAGCTCTTCGGCAGAACCACTCAAGCAAACCCCAAATCAAAATGTTTTCCAAACTGGTAAGTTCTTTTTCAACCCGGATCCAGAAAATCAATGGTAACAATTAAATTCTTCGCCCTTTAGATCGTCCTTGCGCTCGCTATCGCTGCCGTGGCTGCCCGTCCAGGGATCTCGGCCGTCACCAGCTATAGCTCACCAACAGTGGTTAGTGGCTTCGCCCCAGCTGTGGTCGCTGCTCGTAGCCCGTACGTCACCAGCACCTACAACGGAGTCGCTTCCCCGGTTGCTTACTCCAGCTATGCTGCCGCCCCAGTTGCTTACTCTAGCTATGCTGCTGCCCCGGTTGCTTACTCCAGCTATGCTGCTCCACGCTTCTCTGCTTATGCCGCTCCAGGTGTCTCTGCCTACGCTGCTCCGGTGTCCTCGTACTCCTATGGATCTCCTCTGACTTACTCGACCTACGGAGCCTCTCCATATACCGTCTACTAAAGAGGTACCTAAATCTGGCATTCGAATCAACTGGCCAACGAAATACTACTGAACTTTTTTACAAACCACTGCTTGCACTGTAAAGGATAGCATAAACTCTGTCTGGTCGACTTACAAAACTACAATTTCAACTCACAGAAACACACATTGCAACGATCTGAATGTTGATAAACATAAGATTTTAAAAGCCATAAAATGAACATCAACCACAAATCAACCTTGTACTTTGTTATTCATTCCTTCATTATCCCGTAATTTTCCATTGCTACTGACGCATGTCTTTCAGAAATACTTACATTAGGCCGGAACAAATCACAAGTTTTTCTTTTGTCACTCGATGCTCGCACCAGTCGAGGGGGAGGGGGGAGGGGGATAAAAAAAAACCCAAAAAAAATAAAACATTTAAAATTCGTTTTACATTATATCTAAACCGTATATTTCAAACGCTAACATTTTTTCTTAACCTTCGCTTTAGCCTTATACTTCTTTAAAGCCGTGATTTTTGACACTAATGCCACAAATGTTGACTTTATTATGTGTAACACTCGAGTTATCAACAAGACATTTCGCGCATAAGTTTTTTGTATCCTTTCAAGGAAGAACATTGGTAATAATGAAGATGAATAGGATCAAAGCAATTGATTTTTGAGTATTGATAAATTCCAGATAAACCATCAAGCGGAATATCACAAACGTAACAGTTCTTATGAAAAAAAAAAAACGTTCTGTTTTCGATACTTCCTCCCTATCCAAATATAACTCAGTTTTCTTAACAATTGTTCGTGCTTCAAAAAATCTAACTAGACGTATGGGTTCAGGAAGGTCCATTCAACAAAATCCAAGCGTAATATTCAAAGAAAGGAGCCAAAATCCATCTTGGCTGAACATATAAACCAAATTTTAACAAAAATACGTAGTTTTGTCCATTTAAACCTGGCTTTAGGTGTGCTTAAAAAAATAATCATCACATATGAATTCAGCAAGGTCAATTCTATAAAATCTAAGCATAACTTTTAAAGTACAGTATCAAAATCCAACTTAACAGAAAAGGAAAACCAAAAAAAAAAACCTTTTCGAATTACAAACCCGGTTCAACCTTCACGTATGGATTCAGCAAGGTCCATTCTAAAAAATACAAGCCTATTTTTCAAAGATATGAGCCAAAATGCAATTAGGCAGAACCGAAAAACCAAATTTCTATGAAAATACGGATGGATTCAGCAATTTGGTAAAATCCACTCCTATTTTTCAAAGGAAGGAGCCGAAATTCAACTTGGCTGAACAAGAAATCCAAATTTCTATAAAAAAAAAATGCATACTTTTGTGGATGTAAGCCCAGTTTTCTCAACAATTGTGCTTGCTTTAAAAAAAAATCTACCGTCAGGTATGAACACACGAAGGTCCATTCTTTAAAATCTCAGGCTAATTTTCAAACGATGTGAATCTCACAAGAACGAGGAAGGGATCTAAGCGAGCGGAATCTACGTTAAAAGTTAGTTTAATCACTTCAGGAAAGCTCAGACTAACATTCAATATAATTCAATCACTCAACAGAAAAGTTGGACTCCCTAAGGAAGGTTTTGAACCACTTCAGAAAAGGTTGGACACCATTTGGAAAATTTAAGTTAAAAAAATTGTCGGTTCACTTCGGAAAACTTTCTACACTTTCACTAAGCAAGATTGTGTCCTTGCCAAAGCAGTTAATAAAAATCTGGAGCTCACTTAGGAAAATATCAAACCCGTTCTGACTAGTTTGGTTTCAGTTCGGAAAAAACTTGAATTAATGCAGGAACCTTGGATTCATTTAGGAAAAGGGATAATCAGCTAATGTTTTTTTTTATAGTCCCTTTAAAGCTCTTGGGTCATTTTTGACTTGTCCGGGGTTGAGATTTGAACTCGTGACTTTGGCGTGAGAGGTATGGATGTTAACCACTACGCCGGGGTCGCCCTCAATCAGCTAATACGAAACCAATTCTTTGAAGATTGTATTTGGAATATGTTGAATCACGTCAGGAAAGTTTTGACAACTTTAAAAAGGATTGAATAACAGAAAAGTTTAGACTCAGTTAGAAAAATATTGATGACTTATTCGGAAGTTTGAACTCACTTCAAAAAAGTTCAGATTCAGTTTTGAATCTTCTTTGAAAAGTGTCACCTCAGTTAGGAATTTCCTGAATCGTTTCTGATTTGGTCTCACTTCTAAAAATTTTAAACCAATTTTGAAAAGATTGGATTTAGCTCGGAAATTGTTGAATCACTGTAGAAAAGAAGTGAATAATTAATTATCATTGCAGAAGGTTTGTAAGTTAAGAAATGTAGATCTAATGCAAAAATCTACGGTGGGCTGGGCACATCGAAATAATGTTGAATAACGACCCACTGAAAATGGTTCTTTGTAGTGATCCGACTGGGACAAGACGAAGATGTGCACAACGAACAAGAGGGATCGATCAGAGTGAAGGTGGCTTACCTAGTGAGTTGCCAAACAATATTAGGAATGATGTTCTGAAAGTTTTATTTTATTTTCTCCTTGGTGATATTCCAAAATTTTGAAGGGGGGGGGGGGGGTGACAAAAGAAAAACTTGATATTTGTTCCGGCCTTATTAGAGAAAATCTCGGATTATCAAAAAGAACGCACCAAAAACAAATTTTGCTCTCACCATCAGCGTTGCCAGATTATTTTCTAGCTTATCAGTATCAAACGTTTAAAAAATCGGTATATATCGGTATCATTATTTTAATTAATTTTATATTTTTGCCTTTTTGAAGGCGAAACTTCAAACTAAGAACGAAAAATATGCTTTCCATGTGAACAAATTTCCGGGGAATATTTGAACTAGTCTCTTAATGATACCGA
Source organism: Ochlerotatus camptorhynchus (assembly GCF_037179485.1). Taxonomy (NCBI): domain Eukaryota; kingdom Metazoa; phylum Arthropoda; class Insecta; order Diptera; family Culicidae; genus Ochlerotatus; species Ochlerotatus camptorhynchus. Next base: position 2,076,818 of record NW_027041118.1, on the reverse strand, counting down.
AAAAAATCCAGAGAAAGAATGAAAAAGATCTTGCGGAGGAAATTTGCAGGCATTCTACGAAATGTCGGAAAAAATGCCGGATCTTCCAAAACAAATATTGAGAAACTTCTGGCAAAAACTTTATAAACTTTCTTAAAAATTGGATGACACACCCAGAGGAAACCAGAAAAGTTTTGGAAATCCGAAGCCAATTCCAGGGGAAGTCAGAAGAAGCTCGGAAAAACCTTCCAATACAAGTCGGAAAAACCTACGGAGAAGGACTTATGGAGAAGCTTCCAGAGGACGGAAAAAAACTTCTGGGAGAACTCGATAGGTACATCCGGGAAAACTTTTATTGTACTTCCTGGAGACGCTGAGAGAAACTTCCTATGGTAGATTGGAAGAAACTTCTGGAAAAGTTGCAAGCCAGAGGGCTTACGGAACAGTCGCACGAGTACTTCAAGGAGAAGTTGGGGGAAAATCTGGAAGAAATAGATTTCTGGTTGGCACAACATTCCCTGAAGTTCCTTACATGTTTAAATGATCCAGCAATATTCCTGATATTCATAAAATATCCCTGAAACCCCCACAATGTACCTGAATTTTCAGAACATTCCTGAAATGCACTTCGGAATATCCCTCAATTCCGCTGAACTCCTTGAAAGTTCTAGCAATTTTCCTGAAGTTAATGGGGATGTTTTGAAGTTTACAAAGTTTTCACGAACTTCTCGAAACTTTGCTAAAGTTTTCCTAGATTCCTTGAGTTTCTCCGAACTCCTTTAAAAGTTTCAGAATTTTTCTGGAATGGATGTGCCCTGATGTTCTCAGAGCTTCCCAAAAGATATCTCAATTCTCCTGAAGCAAATGGAACTGTCCTGAAAGCCATTAAAATTCCATGAAAATCTTTGGATTTGTGAAGTTTCCAAAATATGTCAGATGTTTCCTTAAGTTTACTGGACTTTCCTGAAATTCTCGGGTTCTCGAACTTTAATAGCAGTTAATGAAACTGTCTTTAATTTATCGGAACTGTAAGGGTAGATCTTTGAACATACCCAAAAGTCCGAACTAAAGTCTGAAACTCGCAAAAATTGGTGAACTTCAAATTGGTGTATTTCTGTTAAAAATGCATTTAAAAAAAAACCTGAAATGCTACATTTGGAAGTTGAGTGTATATACAATGGTTGCTATGATGCGTTTTCACCGTTTGCTCTCCAGTTTTCAAAATGACATCCAAGCAAGAGGAGCAGCGTGTCAAAATTTTGCTCGCGCAGCAAGGGAATCCGACGTTATTACACGCCAAGTTGGCAAAATTGCTGGATGTGGCCAAATCGACCGTGACAAACGTTTTGAAAGTGTTCGGTTAGCGTCTGTTGACTGCTAGAAATCCTGGAAGCGGCGATAATCGTAATCCGGACGTGGCAGCGACGACGAAAAAGGTGGCGGTGAAATATAAGCGGAATCCTAACCTCTCCATCCGGGACGTCGCTGGCAAGCTCAATGTCTCCCATACTACTGTGCAGCGGTCAACGTTTAAGAAGGAGAAGGTGGCGAACCGAGATTACAAACAAAACACGCCGGCAAAGCAGCGGTCCCGAAAGCTGTATACGAATCTGCTCACAAAGTTCGACTGTGTCGTCATGAACGACGAAGGTGGCTGAAATATTCAAAACCATCAAACTATCGAAGTTCCCGAAAAAATATCTGGCAGGCCATATGCTCATGTGGTCTAAAAAGCGGCATTTTCATTACTACGGGAACCATCAATCAAGAGATCTACGCCCAGGAGTGCCTAAAAAAGCGGCTGTTACCATTCCCAAAGCAACATAATAGACCTGTGCTGTTCTGGCCGGACCTGGCGAGCTGCCGCTATGTGAAAAAGGCAATCGAGTAGTACGATGCGAGCAACGTGGTTGTGGTACCCAAAGACCATAACCCTCCCAACAGCCCAGAATTACGCCCTATCGAACGGTATTGGCCGTGGTCAAACGGAATCTCAAAAAAACCAATAAATCCATGGAAAACAAGCAGCAGTTTAAATCTAACTGGCGTTCGGCGGCGAATAAGGTCGATGAGACCACTGCGCAAAATTTAATGGAAAGGGTTATGCGGAAGGCACGGCAGTTCGGATTTGGCAAAGAAAAAAAAATAAACAAACATTTTTCTCTTTTAAATATATGAATTGAACTACCAAAAGAAAAATAAGATGATTTTTGTGATATGAATTTTGACTGTAAGAAACGATTTTTTTGTCGATCAATTTTCGACCAACCGTTCCAGTCTTTATTCTGAAATTTCAGAACTTTTGAAAAGTTCCTACAGTTTTCTTGAAGCTAATGGAACCGTGATTAAAGTCTTGAAGCATTCCTGCAGTTCCAGGGAAGTTGCAAAAAAAAAAAAAACTGACGGGAGAAGACGGAAGAACCTTTTGAGTAAAGCCAGAAGAAAATTCCAAGGAATGTCTAAATAGCTTTCCAGAAGGAAACGGAACATAACTAACAGGGTAAGGTGGACGAAACTTCCTAGGGAAGTTGGAAGAAAGTTCAAAGGGAAGATTAAAAAATTTCGGGAAGTTGAAAAATTAAAATTTTGAGGGATCTATTTGTTCATTGAATAAAATTACTTCCCGATTTCCAGGAATTACTCAGATGAGCCATCAGCTGTTTCTCGACTCCTTGGCTCCTTGGTAGCCAAAAACGGCGAGAAAATGGAAGCATTAGTCGAAAGAGTATCAAGTCTAAGAAATATTTAAAGAAGAAACTTTTTTAGAGCCGGCTCAAAAATTTGAATGTTCTAAAAGTTAAAAGTGAGATATAATTTCCTCGGACAGTTCAGCGCTGGCAGGCAGTAATCATTGAAAAAAAGTTGGAAGGGTTGTATACTAGATACGACCGCAGGGTTGGCGTTGGATAACGTCTGTTATGTGTTGTACTTAATTGTGTATATTATATTTTAGGAATATTCCTTAATAACTCTTTTGCGATATCTTTCCCCAAAGCGCGTTCGGACAACTCAGGCGTTTTCATTAATTTCTTCTCTCGATTCCGGAAGTGCACGACGTATCTGGAACTACCACACCAAAATGTATGCAGAATATTGTCGGTACTGGATTAGTAGCGGTAACCAGCAGGACCTACGTTGATTTAAGCTTAACACCCGCAGATTGATGAACGCTCCATCACATCACTTCAACCTTTCACATTCTGGCAAGAAAGTCAATTCTAAAACACCTTTTAAATTTATATGGTGGCCCTGAAAAGGGCCGGTTTTTTGTTCTGAGTCGATGATACTAAATTAACCCCCGAATCAGTACAGAGTACGTCCCTGCCGCTTCAGAGCGTAAACGACATCCATGGTGGTGACAGTCTTCCTCTTCGCATGTTCGGTGTAAGTAACGGCGTCACGAATAACGTTTTCCAGAAATACCTTCAGCACTCCTCTGGTTTCTTCGTAAATGAGACCAGAAATTCTCTTAACTCCACCACGACGAGCCAAACGACGGATTGCAGGTTTAGTGATGCCCTGGATGTTGTCACGCAACACTTTTCGGTGACGCTTGGCTCCTCCTTTGCCAAGTCCTTTTCCACCCTTGCCGCGTCCAGTCATTTTCTAGTATGATAATTGTAACGTCGATGAAGGTTGAAACGAAAGTGAACAAAAATTCCAAATTTTGGCTGTTTTATACCTACTTGAGGGTTAAATTCTTTTTGTTAGTTGTTGTGTTCTTGTTCTTTCATCGTTTCTGATTGGTTGCACACAGCAAACGCATGTTATAAAACAGAATGGAAGTGATTCTTATTTTTGACGTAAGACTACGTCTTTGATTTCTATATGGGGGTACACTTTGTGAAAACCGAAAATGGAACATGTAACAAATTAAGAAAGATTTTGAACGTTAATAACTCAGCTGCCCCTTGTACAATTTCAATAATTTTATCACCAATCGATGAGAAATATGGCAACGCATCGATAACAATGCTTCCGAATGTTGATTTTCAAAAGAAACTATTGAACAACTGGTAAATTTCCAGCATTGTCCAAAAGCGTCGAATTAACTAATAAATCCACCAATTACCTACATGCATATGCTGCTTCCCCAGCACAGTCGTCAGAGAGTAGTAAGTAGACGAAACAAGTCGAAGTGGCATTCGCCTCCGATCCTCGGGCGCGTGCGAATAGGGAGGATGGAATTGCGTAATATTTTGCACACTCATCGCCATACTCAGATCCATACGCTCCCAACGACCACACCACTGTGTGGTGGTGTTCGGTCGTCGAAATTAGTAGCAGCAGTAGCAGTGCTTTTGGCGTGTGGCGTTGAAAACTGTTCTCCAGTAACAACGAAAGGCTGCCTGCAAGCAGCGAGCTGCAGAGCCCACACAAGCAACCATCAAAGGAGGAAGAAGAAGGCTAGGATTGGAATCAGTAGCTCGTCGTGCTCAGCTCAGCATTACTCAACCATCACTACAAAACGGTCCTTTTCAGGATCACCATAAATTTGTTAAGAGTATTATTTGGACATTTGTCAGGGTCATCAGCTCCCGCAAGCAGCTAGCTATCAAGGCTCAACCTGGTCTCTATAGAAGGTGTGGAATTGTAGGCCCGAATGTATTGGTGAGATTAATCATCGTCCGACCATTTTCCAGAACACGCTGGTAGGAAGTGTTAAAAATCCATATAGAATTTGAGAGAAGTGGAAATAATTCGCTTTGGGTGTATATTCAGTCCCAGAAAGCCAATAAAATCAAATTTGTGAGAAAATTAGCTCTGACGAGTTCAATCTCTCGAAGTCCCTCCTTTTTGACATATTCTGCACAAACGATACTTTTCGCTCCGCCCCATTTATATAATTCGGAAGGAAATCCTGTGAGGGGTGAATTGAATTCACTTTAATACCAAAATGCACAAAACTTAAAAATTCATAAATAACAAAAAATTAAAAATACACCTTTTAAAGTCGGGTAGATGAATCGAAAATACTCAAGTTGACAGTCCCTTGGATTCTCTTCACCATCTTTCTCTTTGAAATGAATACTACAAATTTGATATGCTTACAAATAAAGAACGGAAAGAGTAAAGATAATTGATGATTGATCAATTAAAAGAACTAAATGTTCACATTTTTTCCGTCCACTAGCGGTCCTACGTCAATCTTCCGTTTGTGCCCCTAGGCACAGACCCTTCTACTTTTTATTCCACAGTGTGCTTTCATTGAATACACATCACAACCAACAAAATGGCTCAGCGACCGCTCGCAAGTCCACTGGAGGAAAGGCTCCTCGCAAGCAGTTGGCAACGAAGGCCGCTCGCAAGAGCGCTCCAGTCACCGGAGGAGTAAAGAAGCCCCATCGCTACCGGCCAGGCACCGTCGCCTTGCGTGAGATCCGTCGCTATCAGAAATCCACCGAACTGCTGATCCGAAAGTTGCGTTTCCAACGTCTGGTCCGTGAAATTGCCCAGGACTTCAAGACCGATCTGCGCTTCCAGAGCTCAGCTGTTATGGCTCTGCAGGAAGCTAGCGAGGCCTACCTGGTCGGTCTGTTCGAGGATACCAATCTGTGTGCCATCCACGCCAAGCGCGTCACTATCATGTCGAAGGACATCCAGCTGGCTCGTCGTATTCGTGGAGAACGCGCTTAATTACCCCGTCTAAATCTTAACAAAACCGGCCCTTTTCAGGGCCACCACAATAATTCAAAAGAGTTGAAGTGACCTTTAAAATTTAAAATCGTTCGTTCCGTTCTTGTCTAGATTAAGTAACGAAGTAGAACGTGTGTGGGGGTTTGTTTTCGAGATTTTGAAAACAAACACAGCCGGGTCCGGTATATGATTTGGAAATGAATTTCACTTTATTTTCATATCACATCATTTTATTAGCAGGATTATACCATGAATGAAACCAAGGAGCTTTAGAATGAAATAATTAAATATGAAGCGATTTATTGCAATAAGTTTCGGCCTAATCTAAGGTAAAATTCACCTATATTTTTCATTAAGGATAATAGTTAATTATAACATTTAATTTGCATTTAAAAAGTATTGAATTTATTCAATTTATCTTAATTAATTGAAACCAAAAAGAGTTATATCACTGTTAATGATATCATTGAATAATTTAATATTCCAATTAAGAAATATAAATGGAATTACAACCATTAAAGATAAAAGTTAGCAGCTAGAAAATAACATATGGTACTTTCTAAGTAAATTTTATTATTTTTTCAAGATTCTCGTTGTTAAGAATTTTAAAATTATTTTTCGAGATAAAATATGGCTCTGCGAAGATTCAACTTTAGAAAATTAATCGTTAAACTCTTTCTAGATAATGTTGTGAACCATTTTTCCAACGCGCTCGGCGTAGTTGCCCTTGTGGAGCAGACGGTGAATACGACCGACTGAGAACTGCAGCAGCTGGGCATTCCATGACGGCGGCCCAGTATACCGGAGCACTGGCACCAACGCACTCGGCGTAGTTGCCCTTTCGCCCCCAGGCTCTGATGCCGTTGCTCTGCTTCCGCTGCTCTGGTACTGCTGCTCTGCTGCTCTGCTGCTCTGCTGCTGGGTCAACGATCGGATAGACAATGATGGAACGGGCGACCTTGTTGGACGCTTATATAGTAGAACAGAAAATATCAGAGGTGTCAGATACTCGCATCTGATGTCTCGGTTGGAGAAAGTATAAGAATATAAAAAATCAATCGATTTTCACCATCTTTAGACAATGGTTTACTTTTAACCATTTTTACCATTTTTCAATAGTTTACAAAATGAAATCAATAGTTTTGAAACATTCAGCAAATTGCTAGAAATATTTCCAATCGATTGATGCCATTATCTCGTAAATCTATCGAGAGACGGTTGAGTTATTATCGTTCAAAATCTTTTAATTTTTCATAACTCATCCAAAATGACTTTTTTCAATTTTGTACCCCCGTATGTTGCCGAAAGACGTTATCCAACGTCAAAAAAACGGTATACATCGGTTTTAAAACTCAAAAATCGGTATTCTGAGAAACCTAATCTGTATATCGGTATCAAGTTTGAAAATCGATATAAATACCGATAAATCGGTATACCTGGCAACACTGCTCACCACTCTCATACACACATACCAACGAGCACCAAATGTAATTATTTTGCTGTTCCGACTGCAGTTTGTTGCGGCTTGGTCCCAATCGAAACGTTCTTCCGCGGGTAGTATCATTTTCAGCTTCCAGGGCTAATTTGCAATTATAGGGTAATTGGCCAATTGTTGCACACTTCACATTGTTTACTGTGCAGTATTTATAGTTTTCCGATCATGATGACATCAGTGATCGATTGTTGAATGATAAAACATGTATTATCACAATCTTCCTAATATTGACTGCCACCACTGGCAGATACCCCTCACCATCTCTCCCAAACAGGGGAGTTTGGTAAAGGAGATGATCAACCCGAATCGTGCCTTCCTCAAAATTGACCTTTGCTCGCTTTACTTAACATAATGATTTACCAATATAAATTCCTGCTGAGCGCTGAAAATGATTCATGAATAACATTCAAAGGTTTCTTGAGGAATTTCTACTTCAAAAATCGATCTCAAACTATTCAAAAAGCAAAATAACCAAAAGTACGAGCTTAGCTGTTCAACAATTGAAAAATTACCCTAGGCATCATTTATTTAATTTAATTTAATTTGTTTTTCTTCATCGGACTTAACGTGTCTAAATGAAGTCTGATAGAGAAAAGCCAAGAAAAGTCGGAAAAACCCCATATATTTTCGAAACACATGAATCACAATAATACAATACAATTACAACGAACATTAATCAAGTCTATATCATACAAGAAAGTTATCCTCCTATGGCATAGAGTTGTCCGTGAATCAGGTAGAAGTCCTCGTCATGCAGTTGAACCGGAAACAAAAAATAAACAGGTAGCACAATCCTTCACGTGTACATTAAATGGACAGCTACTCACCTTCTAAGGAGTCTGCGTACACAGCTAAAAAAAAGTAGTGTAAATTTCCGTTATTATGATGCACATAAATGGAGCGTCATATATCATACAAGTTTAGATTATCGATCGTGTAAATTTATGAGACATGTCATGTAATATCCCATATATTGTATACAACTGTCCACTTTTGTTTGCAACATTTCTTGCAAGTTACTAGTTTACGTGAAAAGGAAGTTTACATGTATGAATGTTTGCATGCATAGATGTTTACATCGCCAGTAAAATTCCGAATTTTTTGGTGTGTAGAATACGGTGACGAAAGGTTTCCGCTGCACAGTTAAAGTCGAAAAACTCGTAAAACTCGTTGAAACGCCCAGACATGAACCGCAGCACGAAGTCCAAGATGCAGGAAACTCCTCGACCGAAGAACTCGTTCGGGTGCGTAGATTTCGAATTCAGTCAAGATTCCTGGAGAGTCGATATCACCAATAAGTACTTTCGCTGACTAATCGTCCGCCTATGTTCTAGTGTTTCAAGACCCAGGAGTTGACAACGATCTTCGTACGGCGGAAGGTTCACAGGGTCATTCCAAGGAAGGTGACGAAAGGCCTACCGAAAATTTTTCCTTTGAACAGATTCAATCCTCGCTATCCAAACTGCTTGATACGGGCACCATACTACCGAGCTGAATTCCAAGATCGATCGCACTAGAGAGCTTTTAGACAGGCAGGATCGAGAAACTCGTCAGTGATCCTGAAAATGAACCCGAGTTGCCTGTTAACTTTCGCAACGATGCCCGATTAATGGAGCTTGAATGTTAAGGCGCAGTCCAGCGTGATTTCTAGGTCACGAACATTGTCCACACGTTGCAGAAGTTGGTGATTTATCGTATAGTTGAATGCCACTGGTTTCAGCTTGCGATGAAATGAGATAATATTACATTTTTGTACATTCAACGTGTGATTGTTTCTTCAGCACCACTCTTCGAACGTATCGATTAGGTGCTGAAGCCGCAAGCAATCGGCGAAGCTACGAACAATCACATAGATCTTCACATCATCCGCGTAGAACGATCGGCAACCAGTTGGGAGGATCAGTCCGGCCTCATTCACAAAAAAACGAGAATAGCAATGGTCCCCTTGAAGAACACCGGAGCTGTTTGTAAAATAGTGCGATTGCTCTGATCCGATTCTAACACAAAGTTTCCGATTGGTCAGATAGGACTTGAACCAACGAGTTAAACCCGAGAATACACCGAGTTTTTCAAGTTTAGCTAGCAGTATGGAGTGATCAACCCGGTCGAATGCAGCCTTAAGATCTGTATATACAACGTCGACCTGCGCTCCAGCTTCCATACTCCGAAGACATAAAGAAATGAACAGAGCTAGATTTGTTGAAACTGATCTCTTGGGATAAAAACCGTATTGGTCAGAAGAAATGTAATTTCTGCAGCTAGAGAATAATGCGTCGTTGATGATGATTTCGAAAACTTTAGAGCAGGCACTGAGTTATGTGATCCCTCGGTAATTTCCGACGTTTCTCTTGTCTCCTTTCTAGTAGATCGGGAACATTAATGACGATTTCCAACGCGTAGGGAACTTCCCCTGCTGTAATGAAATATTGAACAGCATCGAAAGCGGTGTTGTAAACTGTGAACAGCATCGATTCAGGATGCTTGAGGGGATCCCGTCAGGGCCAGCAGCATTAGAAAATTTCAGCTTCTTGATGGCGGATTCGACGAGGTCTACTGTAACCAAGGTAATCGAAAAATTGAAAGTATCACTGGGAGTGTCCCTCACCGCTTCAGCAACTTGGGACAACGAAGCCGTAGTGTCATTGAAAATGCGTTTGAAATGATCTGCTAGAAGTTTACATTTCTCAAGGGAATTGCTGGCGATTCTATCACCCAGGTGAATTTCGACTGCTAGGCCCTCCTCGTTTCGTTTGGTATTCACGAATGACCAGAACTGCTTTGGATTAAGCCGTAAATTAGCCTGCACACGCCTTGAGTAGCTCTAGTAAAGAATGCGGTTATATGTGCGATATTCGTTGCTTGCTGTTGAAAATAATCGTTTGGTGAATGGGTTACGAGTACGACAGTATTTACGGAGGGCCTTCGATCTCAGACGCTTCAAATTCCGTAGTCGAGCATTGGACCATGCGGGTTTGGGAGAGGGTCTCCTCAATGGGACAGAATCAGTTATTGCCCGGCCAACAACCTCAGCGAAGTAGTCGACGGCTTCATCAATAGATGAACATGTGTCAAGGAACTGCCAATCTGCCTGGGCAAGCGACGAAATCTGCTCTACGAAAGTCGAGCTCATGTACATCAACAGGGGGGTTATCGTAGCGAACAGGAACAGTTAGGTTGATGGAAACTTCCGAGATCAAGCAGCCGAGAGTTGCTATTCAGTATCGAGTTGATTTGCGTTAAGCCATGCAGGTTGAAACCATCAAGGAGAGCACAGCAGGATGCGGGCATGTTCGAGCGAAGAACATCAATGCTAGGAAGATCGTTTGCAGGAACGTTCCATGAGAGCCCAGACTGATTGTAGTCACCAAATACCAGAGCTAGGTCGTTTTGTTCTAGTCGAGAGAACACGGTACCAAACGAACTGATGTGGTTTGCAATGCTGCTCGAATCAGATTTTCGGTCTGGAGGTAGATACATAGCGCCAATACTTATTTATCTACGAGGCGTCGTTATTTTGACCCACAGCTGCCCTAGAGAAGTGCAAACTGGAGCAGGATCGATGTAGTAGCTTAGGCGTTTGGATACCGCAATCAAGACGCTTCCCCACGCGATTTGGTACTATTCTGGTAGTTGCGGTCGTTTCGAAATACCGTGAATAGACTGCCAAATAATTGAGATGAATTAATGCGGTCATCGAGCCAGGTTTCCGTAAGAACTATGACATCGTAGTCAGAGTCAACGGCAGTCAGGAAAAAATCATCAATCTTTGTTCGCAGGCCACGAACGTTCTGGTAATACACCAACAGGCGGTCGAACGAAGGCGGTTGGAGGTCTGCAGAATGGTCGATCAGCCGAAACGAGCATGGTGGTACTCTGTAACACAGAGACGGATCAGGAGAAGAACTGTTTTCAGCAAACGCATACTTGCCTGATGTAGAAGGTTGGAAGACCGCTTCACCATTCTCAACCACAGGGCCAGAACGACTACGATGACAGGAATCAGCAAGCGCGACTGGGTTGAGTGGCTCAGAAGCTTCCTTGAGGCAGCAGGCAGCGCGTTCTGGTCTGGTATGTTCCAAAACGTGGCGAGCAAGATTCGGTGCAGTGCTGTATGTCCCATGTCCCATGTGATGTGGGATTTGAAGCCATCGGAGTATAACGTTTCAGTCGAACCAGCCGGTTGTTGCTCTTGAGGCGGTGAGGCGCTGGAAGCAACGGACGAATCAGGAGCGGAACTGGTGATTACACGAACATACTTGTCTTGAGTTGCGGGTTGTAAGACCCCTTCTTCAAGCCCACACGCAGGTTCAGGACGACTGCAGGACGATGACTGGATTAACTCGACTGTGGCGGGAGAAGAAAGGGCTTGCGCAGTGCTAACTTCAATGCGTCCCAGAGTGTTCAGGTGACAGGCGGGCGATGCATAGTTGATGGTTGGTAAAGCGCTAGAACAAATGACGAATCAGGAGCGGGACTGATCATGACACGATCATACTTGCCTTGAGTTGCGGGTTGTAAGACCCCTTCTCCAAGCCCACACACAGGTCCAGGACGACTGCAGGACGATGACTGGATTAACTCGACTGTGGCGGGAGAAAAAGGGGCTTCCGTAGTGCATATTCGGAAGGGAACAGCAAGTGATGGAAAGTGTCGGCAAGAATATGAAACCCTGCAACGAAGTTTTCCGCAACATAATAGTTCCATGTTTGCCAACAAACTTGTTGCCTATTCGGGATGAATTATGCCTTTGATTATGCTCCTTTTATGGATGAACTTCTCATCGGACGTACTGTGAAGTTCTAGTAGGAAGCTCACAGAATGTATCGTCTGAACTTCAGGGAACTTTACTGGAGTTCTTTGAAATTTACTTCAAAAATTCTGTAAACTTTTTATCAGAAGTTTTCTGAACCTTTCGTCGGAAGTTCTCTAAACTTTTCATTGGAAATTCAAAGAAGTTCTGTGAACTTCTTGTTGAGAGCTCTCTGAACCTCGCATCAGAAGTTCACTGAGTTTCTCGCCGAAAGTTCCCTGAACTTCTAGTTGGACGATCACTGAGCATCTTAAACTTGTTGGGAGATCTCTAAGCTCCTCTTCAGAAGTGCTCTGAACCACTGGCGTGCGCAGCCCTCTTCATTTGAGCATTTCAGGTTTTCCCGATTTTAATTCCGAACGTTTAAAAACAGTTATTAAAAACACGAACTCCATTACCGACCCGCTTACCAAAATTACCGGATGCATCTCATTCTTCTTCTCCTCAAGATCTTTTATTATTTATCTTCATGCAACAACAACCAGCATCTCCCTAAACTTCCATTTTTAGCAAAACCGATTTCAATGCCAACACAACAACTCACTGCATTACATCACAGCACTGGGTCGATGTTCCAAAAAAATAAATCGAATTAAATTATTCAAAAAACCCAAAAGTCGTGGAGCACGCTTTGCTTTGACAAACACTGCCATAACTATTTTTCGACCAGTCAATTTTGTGGCAATGGAAGGGCACGTATTAGCGATGCCAGCCCGGAGTTAATCAACATTCGATATAAATACCGATAACGGTATTATTTCGTTATTATTCACTAATTGTCCGCTTTCCGTTGCGGTACCTTTCGAGTACACCTCACAACTCCAGTCGCTTTCATAATGTTCGCCAAAGTGGTAAGTTATTATCAAATAGTAGATCCGATACGTTCGATAAGCCTAATCGCTCGATTTCCGTTGATTTATTGCAGTCCATCATCGCCACTTGCCTGCTAGTGGCTGCGGTCAGTGCCAAACCACACGTTCTAACTCCGGTGGCAGGACCTGCATACGTCACAGCACACAGCTCCCAGGTGTTTGCTCGGACGTACCATGGAATAGTGCCGATTGCGGTTTCTGCTCCAGTTCCAACCGCACCGGTTCCCGTTCCTTACCCGACTTCCTTTGCAGCTTTCTACGTCCCACATGCTGGACAGACAGTGTTTTCCTATCCATTTTATGCTCCCGCTCCAGCGGCCGCAGTTCCAGCAACTCCAGCATTTGTGGCCACTCCGGCTGCAGTAGTACCCGCTGCCAAGGTGGTGGCTGCTGCTCCGGTGGCTAAGGTGGTGCGAACAGCACCCTACCTGACGACCATTCGATATCGCTCGGTTGTTGGCTAGGCAACAGGGTTGCGATGTGATATCCGTAGGTTGGGTAGTATTGTCTTAATCATAGTTCTATAACGAAGTACCTAGCTAGTCCGTAGCAAATAAGAAAGTCATTAAAATACCAAAGTGCAATCAATGATTCAATAAGTTGTTTTATTCTTAACTCTAAGGGGTTCCAAGCTGAAAATGAAGTAGCAACTCTCTTTTCAAAATAGTATAACTTGAATTATATTTATAGGCCAAGTGAATAGAAAGATAAAACGGGTGGGGGAGCATCAGGGCATCATTGAAGTTGTAACTGGACAATGTAGTGGAGTGCCAACCAGAGTCTATGACAGAATATGTACTGTCATTTTACATAGTTGCATTTCACTCCAGCAGTTGCAATGAATTTGACACGCTCTTCTCAAGCAAACCATCCTGTGGAAAGCTTAACATGTATTGTGAATTTCGTTATTCATTTTATTGGATCATATTGTTGGAAGGAGATTCTCTTACTCACACGGCTTTCGCGTAAGTCTCTCTGCTTACGGGCCCGTCCATTCCATTTTGGTCCTTCATAGAGCAGTATGTTGAATTCAGAATGATGACAAAATTTGATCTTGCTGTTGAGTGGAGCCGCATGCAGGGCAGGACCTAAGCGGTGGCTTCTTACATACATACATACATACATACATAAATACATACATACATACATACATACATACATACATACATACAAACATACATACATACATTGCAACTGTTGTGGCAGTCAACAACGGAAACAAAGTGCGACGTTGCAATCATTGCAGAGCCATATCGAGTCCCTCTTGATAATGGAAACTGGGTGGCGGATAGAGCAGGAATGGCGGCCATACAAGTCATGGGCAGGTATCGCATTCAAAAAGTGGTGGCAAGCTCATACGAAGGTTTCGTGATCGCCAAAATCAATGGAATCTATGTATGTAGCTGCTACGCACCCCCGCGATGGACAATTGAGCAGTTCCACCAGATGCTAGATGGGCTCACAGGAGAGCTCATTGGACTGAGACCAGTCGTCATCGCAGGAGATTTCAATGCTTGGGCAGTGGATTGGGGGAGCAGATGTACCAACGCAAGAGGGTATAGCCTGCTGGAAGCTCTGGCAAAGTTGAACGTCAGTCTGGCCAACTTAGGAACCATCAGCACCTTCCGCAAAGATGGTAGGGAATCCATTATCGACGTCACTTTCTGCAGTACGTCGCTAATGGAAAATATGAACTGGAGAGTATGCGAAGAGTACACCCATAGTGACCATCAGGCGAACCGGTACAGTATCGGCGAACGGACACCGGTGGAAATGCGGAGGACGAAAGTAAGCGAGCGGAAGTGGAAGACGAAGGCATTCAATAAGGATCTCTTCATCGAAGCTCTAAGGGTAGACAGCAGCGTCCCGGGCCTAAGCGCGAACGAGTTGACCGAATCATTAGCAAGGGCATGTGACACAACTATGCCGAGAAAACTGGAGCCATCGAACAGGTGGCGTCCAGCTTACTGGTGGAACGAGGAAATTAGCACCCTCCGTGCTACTTGTCTTCTAGCCAGAAGGCGTGCTCAGAGAGTAAGAACAGAAGCAGACAGAGAGGAGCGCAGGGTGGTGTTCCGAGAGGCCAGGGCTGCACTGAAACGAAAGATAAAGCTGAGCAAGTCAAATAGTTTCAAGGAGCTGTGCCGCGACGCCGATGCCAACCCCTGGGGCAACGCACACCGAGTCGTGATGGCGAAGATCAGAGGTCCAACGATTGAAATGTTGAAAATGAAAATGAAACAAGCTGAAAGTCATCATGGAGGGACTTTTCCCACAGCATGACCCAACGAACTGGCCACCTACACCGTATGGCGAGGTAGATGAAGACAACGTTGAACAAGTCTCCGACGAGGAACTCATAGCAGCAGCGAAAGGGTTGAAAGCGAATAAAGCCCTCGGTCCGGATGGAATTCCCAACGTGGCGTTGAAGGCGGCGATCCAGACGTTCCCGGACATGTTCAGGATGGTGCTGCAGAAATGTCTGGACGAGGGTCAGTTGCCTGATAGGTGGAAGGTACAAAAGCTTGTGCTGTTGCCGAAGCCCGGAAAACCGCCGGGGGATCCTGCATCGTATAGGCCAATATGCTTGCTGGATACTGTAGGAAAGCTCTTGGAGAGGATCATCCTCAACAGGCTGACGAAATGTATGGAGAGTGAACACGGATTGTCGGAGAGACAGTTTGGATTCCGGAAAGGGAGATCGACGGTGGATGCAATTCGGACAGTGATTGACAAAGCCGAGAAAGCTTCCAAACAGAAGCGGAGAGGAAATCGATACTGCGCCGTGATTACGATTGATGTGAAGAATGCATTCAATAGCGCCAGCTGGTAGGCCATCGCCAAGGCGCTCCATAGAATAAGGGTTCCAGACTACCTCTGCAGGATTCTAAGTAGTTACTTCCAGAACCGGGTCTTGGTCTACGTGGCAGACACGGGGCAGAAATCGCTTAGAATCACGGCGGGAATTCCCCAAGGCTCCATTCTAGGTCCCACGCTGTGGAACGGAATGTACAATAGCATGCTGACGCTCAAGCTGCCCAAAGGAGTTGAGATCGTTGGCTTTGCGGACGATGTCGTCTTGACGGTAACCGGTGAGACGCTGGAAGAAGTGGAAATGTTGGCGGCCGAGGCGATAGATACGATTGGTAACTGGATGCAAGGAGCGAAGCTGCAGATAGCCCACCACAAAACAGAAGTGATGTTGGTCAGTAACTGCAAAGCAGTGCAGCGGGCAGAAATCACCGTAGGAGAGCACACCATTGTTTCGAAGCGCATGCTAAAGTATCTGGAAGTGATGACCGACGACCGGCTAAACTTTAATAGCCACATCGAATATGCTTGCGAGAAGGCGGCGAAGGTCATCAACGCAATAGCCAGAATCATGCCGAACAATTCTGGTCCAAGCAGCAGCAAGAGGCGTCTTCTGGGTAGTGTGTCCTCATCTATACTAAGGTACGAAGGTCCAGCCTGGATTGAAGCGCTAAAAACGAAGCAGAACCAAAGGAATTTGAGCAGTACGTTCCGGCTCATGGCTATGCGAGTCGTGAGTGTGTACAGAACCATTTCGATGGAGGCAGTATGCGTTATCGCCGGTATGATCCCAATCGGCATCACCTTGGTGGAAGACTACGAGTGCCATATGACGAGAGAAACCAGAGGAGTACGAAAAATGGTGAGAACGGAGTCGATGGCTAAGTGGCAGCAGGAGTGGGATGCAGCAGAGAACGGTAGATGGACACACAGGCTAATACCGACTCTTTCGACCTGGGTGAACAGGAAGCATGGAGAAGTCAACTTCCACTTGACGCAGTAACTACATCGGTTCAGACACACAACGTCACCCTTCTGTCCGGAGTGTGGGAATGTGGAAGAATCAGCAGAGCACGTGGTCTTCGAATGTCCTAGATTTGATGATGTGCGAGAGGATATGCTTGCCCTTAGCACGGAGAATGTCATCGAAGAAATGTGTCGAGAGGAGGGCACCTTTAACGCCGTCAGCAGAGCAGTAACGCAGATTATGTCAGCGCTGCAGCGAAAATGGCGAGAAGACGAACTAGAAAGTAGTAATGTGCTCACACAAGTGCAAACTGAAAGCCGAAGCCGGGAGAACTCTCCGTCAGAGTAGGCTGTATCCACCATCGGGGATAACCGAGTAGAACGTGACGCTGAGAGCTAAATGGCTCACAAATTGGAGGGACGATCAGCGAACTGGAAGCGCCAATTAGCTGAGGTAAAGCGAGGTGCGTAATGCACGGCCCCCTCCGAAGTAATACGACAAGTGGTTCCGGGGGAAAAGGGCAAGGCATCTAAGGAGGTTTTAGTGCGGTAAGAGTCCCACACACCGTGTCACCGCGACTGTGCGCCCAGTCGTCAAGCGGTGGCACGATGGCCTTTTTGAAGGTTTCCTCCTTGCCAAAAAAAAACATACATACATACATACATACATACCGCTAGAAAGGTAAAATGAACTTGAAGTCCGCGTTTCATTCACAAGTAAACATATTAGATTTATGAGGGTTATATAGACCATTATTTAGACTTATAGAATGCTATGAAACCTCTCTAGTGCTTGTAATGTTACTTGGGATTAAAAACTCTATTTTATGATTAAATGTGCACCTCACAAGCAGACAACAACAGTAAGAAATGAAACGTGATAAAAAGATCAAAAGATCGTCCGGACAGTAGAATATCTTAACTGAATGAATACTTTAAAATCAAGAATCTCAGAAAAAGTATTAAAATTGATTTGTTCTCGCACTCGAGACACAGGGCCGGAATAATTCCGTTGGCTAGATCAAATGATAGGCCGACTGTGCTGAGCGAATTTGGGTCTACCATATTACCAAATATGTTGTACTAACAATATAGATCACTCTTTTTTGGAAGTACACAACAGATGTTTAAAACTAAACCATTTTTTTAAGTCTGGAGATGAACCAGCGTCTGGCTGAAAATCTCCTTAATAAAGACAACGAACCCAACCATCTATTTTTAAACAATTATTATCGTGTTCCAAAAAATATCTAAATTAAGATTTTGCTCAGCTTCTGATCATTCCCCAACATTTGAGCTCATTTGGATGCGAACTCGTACCACACTGGCCCTTTGAAGTTTGTATGTGAATTATGCCGCGGATACATTTATGACAAACTATGAACATGAACAATAGGATGGGTCATCATGATCATTTTTTCAGAACAATGTTTTTTTGGTTCCATTTGGGGTCTCAAAAAACTGTGCAAAATTTGGGGACGATTGGTTGTAACCCGGCTTTCCGCATTGCATTTGAAATTTGTATGAAAATTAGTATGGGAAAACCCACTTTTTTGCATGTTTATTACTAGGGACCACAATTTTGCACAAACCAAGCATTTAAATACCTTAAAGTATAGCCCAAGAAGTGCCTAACAACTTTGTTAAAAATGTATTGTGCTAGAAAGCCCCCTTGAAAAAGTTATAGCTGTTCAAAGATCAATGTTTCGAATTAAATGCCAAAAATCCCTTTTTCTGCCAACACTGCCGGTGTACCAATGAAAGTCAGACTCCGAATTCGAAGTTAATTATTTTATCGTTTTGGTATGTTCAGATGAAATATTCAAAACAATAGATCTATCTCATATGCGTTGTCGGAGGGGGGATGGGGGTGTCACTCATATCAATAGAAGTAAAGTTTCAAACTGAAATAACTTTGGAGTTTCGTATCTTATCGATTTGGTATGTAAACAATTTTTCAATTTCATAGGCATATTAAGATATGAGGGGGGAGGTAACTTTTCCCCCGCCCCCTCACCCATATATATGGAGGTTTCAAACTGCAATAACTTCGGAGTTTCTGATCTTGTCAAGTTGGTATGTTCAGATGAATTCATGTGCTCCATTTAATTGGCGTAGTTAGATATGGGAGGGCATACAGTAATGCTTTCCGGCCCTCACTTATATCAATTAAAGTAAAGATAAAGACTAATATAACATCGGACTTTCCCATCTCTCGAGTTGTTCGGATGGGTTATTCAAAAACATTTGCTTAATCTCATAAAAGCAGTTGTAAAGCAAGTACTACCATTCTCTTCCCTACTCTTTTGGTGCAATATACAATGTCAGATATATTCACACAAATGTCATGGATTGTTATGATTATATTTTATATATTCTACGATTTCCCAGGGTACTCTTTTCGATGCTATTCTATCCCTTGAAGCAAATATTGCTGTTGAACTAGGTCTCAGGTGGATTTCTTGATAAGTCAGAAATTAGTTTCACCCCTCATTCAGCCATATCCTTGTCAACCATCAAGGAAGCAACACGTTGTATCGCATTGAAATAACCTGTAACATTACTCCACTCGTTTGCCGATTTTTGCATGAAGCAGGTCGAAATTTCGAAAAGAAATCAGCACTGTTAAAAGTGACGTTTGGCTTGGAAGCCCAACTGAAACTTAGCCCACTTAAAGTTAGCCCAACAAGTGAAATACGACTGTACCTGTGTTTGCGACAAAACTGGAGAAGACATTTTCCGTTTTCTACTGTTTTTGGTTCTTGACGTACGACTACTTCTGTGTTTTATGTATGTGGATGGCCAATGGCAATTTAATATTTCAATATATTTGCTTTGTATGGAAATTTAAAATTTCCCAGCTGCTAATGATTCAAAAAACATCTCCTCACTAACAAATGAACCGACAAGTGGATATTAAATATTTACACAACAACAATTTTTGTTTTAAAAACTGCATACAGTAAGCCTTTCCCTTCTCGCCCACCCCCCGCTGTATAGCAACGCTTATGAGATTGAGCAAATGTTTTTCAATAATTCATCCTGAACATACCAAATCGATAAAATAAGAAACTCCGAAGTTATTTCAAACTGAAACTAATGATATAAGTGAGGGGGATGGGGTATATTATTCCCCCCCCCCTACCTCACCAACTACACATATGAGATAGAGCAATTTGTTTTTAAATAATTCATCTGGACATACCAAATCTATAAGATAAGAGGCTCCGATATTATTTCAGTTTGGAATCTGACTTCCACCGGCAGTGTTGGCAGAAAAGGGGATTTTTGTGGTTTAATTCAAACCATAAATATTTGACTAGCTATAACTTTTTTAGATACATTCTAGCACCGTACTTCCTTTGCAAAGTTGTTAAGCACTTTCTGGACTATATTTGTACATACTTACAGCATGCAAAAAAAAAGTTTATCCACCCCCTACCAATTAACATTTTTTTTTGTTTTTCTGGTGAAAATCAGTTGAATTTTATGAGTGTTTCTCCATGATTTATTAATTTATATTTATTTATCACGTTGCCATTGAAAATATGGCGTTTATATCTTTTCTTGAGACTTCATGTGATAAATTATGAAAAAGGGTAAAACATTACGCAAAACAAGTTTATCCACCCCCAAACGGATACTACGATTTAAGTGTGTTCTACAGAGTTTTAGTGTGTATTCTGCAACTATCTTGAATGTAAACATTGTGTCTAGCTGTCATTTAGTGTTCTTGAAGTTTTCGTGCTAAAAGTTTCAGTTTCGTGTTCAAAATTGGAAATTATTTCTTGCAAGCTGCCCAAAAAAGCACAAATTTCGATCAGTATCCTCACCAGCTAAGCAATCGGGGCGTCCTTCAAAGACAACTGGCCGAATTGACAGAGCTATCGTGAAGAAAGCGGAGGTGGACCGGGGACTATCAGTTTCGAAAATTGCGAAACAGATTGAAAGCGAGTTTTCCATTCAACTGACATCACAATCGTCTTCATAAGAAAGGTCTTAAGGGCAGATCACCTTATTCCACTTTAATCTTTTTTTGGTATTATTTGCGGACAACCATGGCTTCTTAAGAGCTACTATGCTACGTGTTTCGCAGTTGGGTGTGGTGAAATTCGTGCATTCCCTGTTGATTTTTGGTGGAAATTCCGTGTCACCAAATTGCTCACCGAGTTCCTTTTTATTTGCCGTTATATGCTTTCGCGAGAGTGACGTTTATTGAATCCGTTTCTTTGCACGGGCGTGTTTTTTGTAACCAGCAGTGTGAAAGTGTGCTTGTGATTTTCATTGCCTACCGGGAGGCCGGTTCACCGTGTTCGGATGTTACGCTTTCGGCGTGTAGTTCTATCGAGAGTCTCGTCACCGTGTGCAAGTTTGAACACGGTCCGGTTGATGGATTAGCCGGAGAAAGTGCTGATATTGTGTCCACCGCGAGTTTTGCGGGTGATTCGGTGGCCGACGTTGCCGTGAATCAGCGAGTTTACGGCTTGCAAAAGTGCTCGTCTGCTGGTATCTCGCTGAAGGATGCCTCGCTGGATACGCCTAAGACTGGACGGGCGGTAGCTGGTGGCCGTGAACTGTTCCTTGGGAAAGCACTAGACGCGAACCTCCTCCCAGATGAACATGGCAATGCAGGAAGTATTACAACAAAGGTAATTGCTATTAGCTATTTTTGCAAACAGTGACAGATAGCAGACATGAAGCTCAAGTGGAGGTGCCGGGCAAAGGTGTTGTATCCTAGACAAATGGTAAGTTACAAATTTGGTGTTGTCGTTGTCGTAGTCGCCGTCGTAGTCGCCGTCGTAATCGCCGTCGTAGTCACCGTAGGCAGTACCGTTAGTATATTTAAAATTAACCATCAATCGCTAAACCTATATGAATTATCGCATCTTTCTGTTGTTCATTACATACCAAGTGAAATTCGAGAACGTACTTTCATTTGAATAGCTTGTTTATCCAGGGCTTAAACAATCGTCACGTCGGTCATAGCTTGTTAGGATTGCCTGAACCATGCGTAAAGAGCAAATCGAAACATTGAACGTCGCGTGAAAGTGGAACTTAAGGAAGGCCTAAGCACTCTTTCGTAGCTTTTAGTTTTAGGATTTGAAAGATTGTCGGTTGCAGTGACTTGCTTACTCAGCAGAAAAACGCGGTCCCAGGTCCTTTCATATTAAAAATGTATGATAAGATCGCTTATTTATCGTGTATTTTGTAAAACTTTTCGTTGTCGTCGGTGCCGGGTTTGAATAGTGATAACAACTTGAGTAACGGTATAATGTGATATGAGGGGCTCGGTGGCCTTAGTCACGTCAACACATTCCTACCCATTCCTTTCTTGACCTGTGTTCGGGTGCGGCCGGTGCTGGTATTGCCTAGTTTGAGATCACCAGTTTTTACACATTGCGGATGATTGCTAGTCCCAAGCATTGTCTATTGGTTCTCTGTGTAAGTACAGCTGGTCTGGCAATAACAGAGCAGCAACCGTGGGCGGTCAATCATGCTCATGCTCATGGTAAGTTTAAATCATCAAAGTTTATTTTAGGAGGCGGATCTCTCATAGGGAATGGTCATTTAAAAAATATCGGGCCATTATGAAGGAGCACCTTCTAAAACGACCTGGTGTAGAATGTAGAAGAAATGAAGAAAGCATGGGTTACTATGTAAAAAAACTTAACCTTAACAGAACCTTATGGCTGGAGTTAAGGCCAAGGTTCATTGATTTGGATATAAAGGTGAACAAATTAAATGAATGATGCCAAAACTAATTTCAATTGTTTTTTTAACTCCCTGAAAATTTGGTGATAATCGGAAAAAACTCGAATTTTGAGATTGAATTTTGTGTGTGCGTATTTTAAACGGTACACCTTTTAATCTTTTGTAGAAACAGGTACTCCACAGGTTCGTATTTAAAAGAAGAAGAAGAAGATTCCCTGATAACAAGAAGGTCGAGAAATGCTAGTTTCTCGTCTTTTTCTACATCTACGCGAGTGAATTTTATATCCTTGTGAATTCTGTTGATCTCATCCAAAATGTGTGAAAGGGCTTCCCGTTGAATTACGCCTAAGATATCGTCGACAAACTTCCGCCAACGGTTTGGTAATAGTCCTTTCGCCTTCAGGATTGTCTCCATGTTTGTAAAGGTGATTTAGTTTATATTTTAATTCATATTTAGCTGGAACAATTTCTCCTCCAAAGTCTTTCTCAGAAGGTGTTATTACGTTGATTCCCAAGAATAACAGTGGGAGATTTTCTTTCGATGACTATCGTCCCATTAGTTTGCCAAATTGTGACTACAAACTTTTTATGAAGCTTATTGCTGGAAGAATTTTTGAATTTTCTTGGTAAGTTGCTACCTGGACAAACTGCGTGTGTTTCGAATATGTCATGTTAGAACAACTTGAAAGACGTGAGAAGATTGATCACGAGGTCGTGTGAAACTAAAAAGTTTAAAGGATGCTTAGTCAGTTCAGATTTTAACAAGGCTTTAGACAGAGTAAATCACGATTACTTGTGGAAGGTTTTAGGAAAATTTGGGTTCCCGCAAACTTTTGTTGATTGTTTGAAAAATATTTACAAGGATGCTTCCACTCGAATTTTGATTAATGGATTTCTTTCTCAAGAAATTAAAATTAAAATGTTCGTCAGGGATGCCCCATGAGCATGGTGCTCTTTGTTCTTTACATTGAGCCCTTGTTAAGACAAATTGCAGACAGCATTCCTCGTCAGAATTTCTTCGTTTGAATAATGCTAGGATTGGTCCTCAAATAGGGGAAGCTGATAGTCTCGAAATTTTAGGAGTTTGTATTGAAAGAAGCTGGAGCAATTCTACAAATCCGCAATGTTCGTCTATTGAATATTTTTGAGCGTAGTATAGTTTTGAATGTCTTTGTGTTATCAAAACTATGGTATATCGCACAGATTATTCCGCCTTCAAATCGACATCAAGGCCAGATAAAGCCTGCGGGAATTTTATTTGGAACAGCTTCATTTTTAAACTGAACAGGAATCAATTGTACATGGATCTTTTAAAAGGAGGACTCCGCCTTGTGATTCCAGAAGCTAAATCAAGGAAGGAAGGAAGGAGTCCTGATAAAAAGCAATTATAATCGTGAAACAACAAAGCTTTTGCATGGTTTCTTTATTGATAGGAATAATCATGTGCCTGCAGAAGAAAACAAAATCCAATTTGAATGGGTAACCGTATGGGAGGACTTAAGTTTTAACTTTCTGCCTCTTCAAGACCGTGCGAAATTGTTCGTTTTTGTAAATGATCTTGATTCAAATAAGGAGAAGCTCTAGCTTTACAATATTGGCCATATTTCATCAACTTATTGTGAAAAATGTGGTTTGTTTGATTCTAATGAACATAGCATCAAGCAATGCACGAAGCCAAAAATAATCTGGGATTGGTGCAGCCTAATCATTAAAGAGCAGATGAAGGTTAAGGAATATCGAAGATATTCTTCAATTGAAGATTCGAAGCTCTTCAAAGCAGCTAAAAGCTGATTTGTGGCTGATGATAAGAGCGGTTTTGACTAATTTTTCACGCTGAATTAAGGAATTTTTAGGACATTTTTGTTGATTGTTCCTTGAGGAATGCAGATAGGTAGCTACTAGCATACTTAAATATTGTGAACTCGAACTGATGTAACTATTACTTATTTAAATAAAGACAAAAAACAAACGTTAGCCATCTGCTTGCAGAACTTATCTGGGAAAGAGAAGTAGTTCAAAGGCGGGTTATTTACCTTTCCGTACAAACAGTTAGATTTGATAAAGAGTCACAAATTGTTGAGACATTGTTAAAAACCTAACTGCCCCAAAGCCGTATTTAGGAAAGCAAAAATATTTGCGCCTAAACTATCGCACTTAAAGATATTAGTGCCTTCGAGAAAGTTTCTGCATTTTTCGTTGACCGATCTTTTCATGTTAGTGAGATTAGGGTGGCCCATAAAATTGTTGAATTGAATATACAAACTTTTTTATTATTTTAGATAGGCCAATTCAATGTTCCAGAGAGTTGTAGAACAAATTTATTCGACGCAACTTGTTTTTTTTTAAAACAAGCAGGGTGGCTCTCATAGCCTAGTCAGTAAAGGCACGGTATTACCAAGCCGGAGGCGGCTTTCAGGTTGAAAATTTTCTCGACTTCCCTGGGCATACAATATACAAAATTTATACATTGGTATTGGCATCGAAAGCCATCAATTAATAACTGTGGAAGTGTATTTAGAACACTAATTTGAGAGCACGCAATAAGCTAATATGCGCTAAGCAATAAGCTTGAAATGAGAATAAGAAGAAGAAGGCAAAGAAGAAGAAAGGTGGCCCCTAGAAAATAGGTTTTCTTTAAATATCTTTTCTCGTAAAACATTGTTCTATATACTTTTAGAAGCAACTAAGTTGTTATCTATTTTATTTGAAATTTTATGGCTAGTTTTTGCTGAAAAATAAGACTTTTTAAATAAAATTTAATGCTTTAAACAAACAACGCTCTAGCAGTTTTTTCGCCAACAATGAATGGAGTGGAATCCAATGGAATCAAAAGTTTTAAAATAGTTTACTCCATTAAGAGATATTGACAATTTAAAAGAGCCATTTTTTCGAAGAAAATTGCTTTTAACTTTCTAATCAAAGAAGATGGCAACCTAATTTTTTGAGCAAAAATATGCGCCATCTAAAGTTCGAAATATGTTCAGAACAACGTATTTACGAGAAATGAACGTGTGAAAAGATATTCAATTAACATTGATTTTCTAGGGGCCACCCTAGACTGCATTAAAAAAAATCATAACTCATTAACCATAAGAGATAGAAATTTGATGTCTTGTGCAAAGTTGCACCGAATTGATATTTCTACAATTTTTAAACCATTGCATTGGTCTATCTCAAATAACAAAAGAGTTTGTATGTTGCGCATTCCACACCAAACTGGACGCGTTTTTACTTATTAAAAAGTGTGTTAAAAGTGCGAGTTTCCATCTTTGTGTCTTCGGTGCATTAATTCCAAGCAATAAGTGCTTCGAAAACACCAAAACGATTTGACGAAAACGTGCACTTCTATCAAACTTTTTTGCATTTTTCGGACAGTCCTGGAAACTGGAAATACAATCAGCAATATTCAATTCACCAATTTTATGGATCACCCTAATTTCACTAACATTAAAAGATCGGCCAAAAATACGAAGAAACTTTCCCCAAGGCACTATATACCTTAAACTGACGGTTTGACCTTAAACTGACGGAAATTAATTCGGACGATCATGGAAGGTGATGAAGAAAATGGTGCCAGTCATCAGGTTATAAATCAGAACCTACAGTTCTTCAACCCGGCATCGTACAACCTACCACACTTTAAATACAAACACCTGCCAGCGTCAGAAGTTCGCAATGCCTGGACCATGTGGATCAGATGGTTTGAAAGTGTTATGGCTGCTTCGAACGTATATGAGAGTTCCACACGAAAAATGCAACTTCTGGCAATGGGTGGAATGGAACTGCAAAGCGCGTATTTTGGATTACCCGGTATCGACGATGATTCTGCTGATCCCGATGCAGATCCTTATGAAACTGCTAAAGTCAAACTTAGTCAACATTTTTCTACTAAGCACCACGACAGTTTTGATCGGTTTTTGTTTTGGTCTTTGGCTCCAGAAGAAGGTGAATCGATTGAAAAGTTCGCTTTGCGAGTACAACAAAAGGCAGAGAAAATATGCTTTGGCAAGACTGAAACTGAAAGCCGACACATCGCGATTATCGACAAGATTATACAGTACACTTCCGACGACCTTAGGCAGAAATTGCTAGAGAAGGAAACGCTGACGCTGGACGACACCACCAAAATTGTGAATGCATACCAGTCTGTACGTTACCAGTCAGCTAGGATGACCAACAAAGGAATCGAGAGCTCCGTTAACCGTATCAACCAATCTGAAAGAAGATCACGATGTCAACGCTGTGGATTCAACCTACATCGGCAAGGAGAACGATGTCCGGCGGTGAATAGAACGTGTCTTCGTTGTGGAAAAGTAGGTCACTTCCGTACGGTTTGTCATTCGAACTCGAACCCTAGTTCAACCCATTCTTCAGATTCGGTAAGTAAATTTATTGAATAATTCTGACCCATTGTTGATCGATTGCATTTAAATGTTGAATGTTTAGGGTGTGGTGGACAGAAAGCGAAAGCAAAATTTTATGGCTAATGAACCATCTCACCTGTTCAAACGCCACAGACGTGTCTTCCACGTCAACGAAGATCAAGACGTTGGTTGAGAAAAACAAGAATACCTATCTGTTTACAACGTAGGGGATAATGATGACGAGTTAATTAGATGTGATATTGGGGGTGTTGAAATCGTCATGTTGATCGATTCTGGCTCTAAGTATAATCTTATTGATGACACAACGTGGGAGTTGATGAAGATGAGAGATGTGAGGATAATTAATAAGAGAACTGACAATGACAAACGCTTCCTGGCGTATGGACGGATTCCTTTGAAACTTGTAACCGCCTTTGATGCAGAATTACAAATTGCCGATGGCGATCATGTACTGAAAACGATTACCTCCTTCTACGTAATCGAAAAGGGGCAGCAACCATTACTTGGAAAGCTTACTGCCCAAAAGTTAGGAGTATTGCAGATTGGTCTGCCAAGTACAAATTCAATGACAGTACGACGCATTGACAGCGCAAATAAAGCCTTTCCCAAAATGAAGAGTATAAAATTGAGCCTTCCAGTTGACAAAAGAGTCCCTCCTGTGATCCAGCCCTTGCGTCGTTGTCCCATTCCGTTACTGGAAAAGGTTAAGTTGAAAATAGATGAGCTTCTAGAAATGGACATAATAGAAAGGGTAACAAAACCGACTTCCTGGGTTTCACCACTCGTCCCAATCATAAAAGAAAATGGAGAACTGCGTTTGTGCATAGACATGCGACGGGCCAATCAAGCCATCCAAAGGCTCAACCACCCCTTACCAGTGTTCGACGACCTGATTACCAAATTCCGAAATGCAAAATTCTTCACGTCACTAGACATCAAGCAAGCTTTCCATCAGGTGGAGATAACAGAAGACAGTCGTGATGTTACTACTTTCATTTCCAATTGGGGACTGTACCGGTACAAAAGGTTGCTGTTTGGTGTGAACTGTGCACCGGAGCTTTTCCAGAACCTGATGGAAAGTATTCTGGTAGGATGCCGGAACACGGTAGTATTCATTGACGATATACTCATTTTTGGCGAAACTGAAGACGATCATGACTCCGCTGTGAAACAGACACTAAGCGTGTTGCATCAGTACGGGATTATGCTAAATGACCATAAATGTAAATTCAAGCAGCGGGAAGTGGTTTTTCTGGGTCATAATTTGTCGGCAGATGGAATATCAGCAAGTGAAGACAAGGTTAAGTCAATTGTGGCTTGTAGAGCACCGCGGACGAGAGAAGAACTTAGGAGCTTTCTGGGACTGGTGACATACGTGTCTAGGTAGGCGATTATATTTATTTAGCTTTGCTTCTGGTTTATTTTTATTTATTATTGTTTTGATAACTTAATTTTTTTTTTGTGCAGGTTCATTCCTAGTTTGACAACAGTAAATGATCCTTTAAGGCAGTTATTGAAAAACGACGTGACATTTGAATGGCTCTCTGAACATCAGCAGTCATTCGACAAAATAAAAGCTCTGGTTGGGTCAGCAGGAAGCTTGGGATACTATGATCCCAAAGATCGAACTTTGGTCGTTACTGATGCGTCAGGTGTAGGATTGGGAGCCGTTCTAATACAATTCAATGACAATAAGCCTCGGATTATCAGTTATGCTTCTAAGAGCCTGACGGATATCGAGAAAACGTACCCTCCTATCGAGAAAGAAGCACTGGGCATTGTTTGGGCCGTAGAGCGCTTTAAAATTTATTTTTTGGGTATAACCTTTGAGCTCGAGACAGATCACCGCCCCCTGGAAACATTGTTTTCAATTTCATCTAGGCCTACTGCAAGAATCGAACGCTGGTTGTTGAGAATACAAGCTTTTAAGTTCAAGGTGGTTTACCGTAAGGGATCGGCGAACCTAGCGGATTGTTTGTCGAGACTAGCAGCCCATGTAGAAGATCGTGAGTTTCATGAGGATTCAGAAGTCTTTATTAGACGCGTTGTAGCTGAATCACTATCATTTCTTTCTTTTCCCGAAGACCGTGAGGAATATGACTCGGGAACGGAGTGCATAATTAGAGCAGTTCAGGAATCAGCCGCAATTGATATTGCAGAAGTCATCACAGCCACAGCATCAGATCCAGAACTACAAAAGCTCATAGAATTCATCACAAATGATAGCTGGAATCAGGGGGATTTGAAAGAGTATATGCCGTTTCGCCTGGAGTTTTCCTATGTAAACAACCTAGTGATGCGTGGAACAAAACTCGTAATACCCAAAGGCTTGCGTTCTCGAATGTGTCAGCTAGCTCACGAGGGACACCCGGGTCAGTCGATGATGAAAAGAAGACTACGGGAAAGATGCTGGTGGCCAGGAATTGATAAAGATGCCGTAAAGACATGTGAAACGTGTGAAGGGTGTCAACTGGTACAAACATCGAATCCTCCTGAGCCCATGATGCGTCGTATTCTTCCGGAGAAACCCTGGGTCGATGTTGCAATTGATTTTCTTGGACCTATGCCAACGGGGGAATACCTTTTAGTAATCATCGATTATTTTAGCCGTTACATGGAAATCGAGGTCATGCAACGAATTACAGCACAAGAAACTATTAAGCGGTTGAAACGAATTTTTAGGACATGGGGCCCTCCTAGAAAAATAACTCTAGACAACGCAAAACAGTTCGTGTCAACGGAATTTGAAGACTTTTCTAGGAACATTGGAGTACA
The DNA here is from genome assembly GCF_037179485.1 of Ochlerotatus camptorhynchus. NCBI lineage: Eukaryota > Metazoa > Arthropoda > Insecta > Diptera > Culicidae > Ochlerotatus > Ochlerotatus camptorhynchus. The sequence goes on along the minus strand of NW_027041118.1, from coordinate 2,047,376 downwards.
TCTTAACCATACATCGCCTTACTGGCCACAAGCCAATGGCGAAGTCGAAAGACAGAATCGCTCACTCCTTAAAAGGATGAAAATTGCTCATGCACTTTACGATGACTGGAAAGTGGAACTCGATAGTTTTTTGGAGCTCTACAACAACACTCCACATACTATAACTGGGAAAGCACCTAGTGAACTACTTCAGGGGAGGAAATTGCGATCTAAGCTTCCCCAAATTGAAGACTTTGAAACAACACCTCCTAGCTCTGATTTTCGAGATCGGGATTTCGAGAAAAAGATGCTACAGAAAGAGCGGGAAGATACCAGGCGTAGAGCAAAGCCAAGTGACATCTCAGTGGGGGATGTTGTTCTTATGAAAAATCTGCTCCCGTCGAACAAACTGGCAACTAACTTCTTGAAAGAGAAGTTCACTGTGTTGAGCAGAATTCGATCAAACGTAACCGTGCAATCCAACGATACAGGGAAAAAGTATGACCGCAACGTATCTCATTTAAAGAGGCTGTCCCTGCCATCTGATGATAATATCGACGAATCATCCGGAACCGGAAGTCAACCAGAAGCGGAACCTTCAAGTTCTTCTGCCTCTGGAGTAGACGAGTCTACTATTCGCCGACCGCAGCGTGTTATCAAGCCCAGAAGCCGCTACAGTCCAACAAGATAAGTATACATTTTTATACGTGAATTTGTATCTTTAAATCATTGACATAAACCAAAATAAATTAAATTTAGTAAAAAGAGGGGATGTGGTAGACGACACTTACTGTATACCACACTATTATATCAACTGGGACAAACACCCTTTGTCTCTATAGTATATAGTCAATGGCTATACCTGTCACTAATACTATCACATGGGAGATGGGATCGATGGTTGCTCGTCACACAGGATTAGTCTTCCCGCGACCTCTGAGCTACCTAAGTTATCACACTCTCAAAATCGACTTCATCAAAAGAGCCTATCGAGAATAATATAATTCAATACACGCTATCTCCAAAGTACCCATTAATGAGTAAAATGTTTAACCCATTTTGAAGAAAAGTGGCTTAAAGGCTCAAGCGCAATGACAGCGGAAGCGTAACGGCAGCGGCAGCGGAAAAGCCCGATCTGAGCAAGCCTGCTTGTCGGATTGAAAACTAGTTAGAACCAAATCGACTTCGGTTAGGCATCGTGATGTCATTTGTGACAACTGTCAAACTTTCCGTTTCCGTTCCGGTTCTGCCCACATTGCGCTTGGGCCTTAACTCATGAAATGAGTAAAACCGATTTTACTCATTAATGAGTATTCATGCTTTTTTTGCACATGAGTAAAAAGTACCCATGTTATTGATTTGTTTTTTGCTTCATGGGGCTACCTGTCATCAGGGTTATTTGCAATCACTTGCTATAAAAGAATGTTTTTCGGAATTATGAAATTATGAGATGGTATAGTGATGATAAGTACTTGTAAGTTGCAAGATGAGGACGTGAAGAATGTGTTTGACACATAAAATCTGCCAATATTGCTTTCAGTGCGTCACAGTCAGCAATTTTACGACTCATAAGTGCTCACTCTGAGTGACCGCTCACGAATCATAAGATCGCTTATTGTGACGCTCTGAAAGCAAGATTGGTAGGTTTTATGAGTCAAACACATACTTTAAACCCTGTTCTCGTTATTTACAAGTAGGGCATATCATTATATCATTTAATGATTGCATAATTCCGAAAAATATGTTTTTATAGCAAGTGAGTGGAAGCAACCCTGCCTGTCATCAAACTAATTTATACCTTTCATACTCTTTATTATACACAAATAATCAGTATCTACCTGGGATCGGTCCACGAGGGCTGCTGCTCATCGAACAGGTTCGGACCCTTTCGCATGTAAATTTCACTGTGGCTCGATGACCTTAGAGCAACCGTTTTTGCTTACTGAGCAGAACATGATGAGTCTAATCTCAAGCCCATCCACATCAAGATTCGTCAATCGTTTTATTTGTTAATACGCTTTTTTAATGCACCACCAACGTAGAGTGCGCCACGCGAGTTCCAGAAGAGACGTCAACCAAATCGTTTGTTTACATCAGAATAAGTATTTTCCCCAACGCAAATAACAGCATTTTTCATTCAAAATCTTTCCAATTTCCATCGGTAATTGTCTTATTGTACGATTTTCCACAAATCGGAACTTATTTGCACCTTAACTATTCACACACAAGAAATCCGGAAGATCATAACCACTAAGGCACTTTTCTAATTATCCATTTTTCTCAACAAAAATATTCCTGAACACCAGCAGGAACTTCTCAAAAACGTTACAGAATTAAATTTTTCAACTGTAAATTAAGTTTTGCAGCATCTCAGATGAATCAATTTATCAGGCAAAGTAAAAAAGTGTTCCGCTTCCTATGTCTCAAGGCAAAAATTTATGCTCACAACACTCTTTTTGACGTTCTTCTATTCACCACCAGAGGTTGAATCAATCGTTTAGTTTCTATTAAAAGGCCTATATGACTACATGGTAACAACAGCAAATCGGTGATTAAAAAGGTGCTCGTCTGCCTAGTGGCAAACGTTTTTGCTTACTGAGCAGAAGACCGTGGGCTCAATCCCAAGCTCCTTCGCGTTATATGATTGTTAGGACATCAATTCAGCTTATCGTTTACCAAAACGAACCCTGCTGCAAACCCAACCCTATTACCCAATATCCCAGTGATTCCTCGTAGAAGTGCAGAGGTGTTCTCGGCTCCCATCAAAGCGAGTGTCACGTCAACACATTCCTACCCCTTCCTTTCTTGACCTGTGTTCGGGCGCGGTCGGCGCTGGTATTGCCTAGTTTGAGATCACCAGTTTTTACACATTGAGGCCCTGCGCTTTGGTCAGAGAGCGTATAGGGCGTCGTTGTGCCAATTTGGTCGTGGCACATCACGAGTATGAGAGAGTGATTGCAGTTTGCTCAAAAATGCCTGAGTAAAATGCAAGTATTTTCGATGATTACCCGTAGTTGTTACAGTGAAGATATACACCCATATTCTCGTTTATGTCTGGACGTGTTTGCCATACAGAAACATTTTTATTTGATTTTGTGTGGTGGATGGGTTTCGGGCGTGGACAGGCATATGGGTGATAATATTAAGTTTACGTTAGGATAACGTTGAAATATTGAGAAATGTATCGCTTCAGTTTAAGAAGCACTTCACTTCGCAACCGATGAACCATTCTGACGGCCCACATTGCCGTGCTGGCGCCGTGTGTTGGCAGGGTCCAATATTGAACAGTTTGACGTTTATAAAGTACCATCAGTCAAAACTGTATTTTTGAACTTTATCTCTATACATTCTTAGATGTTTCTCGAGAAAAAAAGGAGAAGAACAGTGAAGTCCGACCGCAACGCGGTCCGCAAGAAAATAGTTTCCCTAGAAGCCCTTCAATTTAGTGAAGAGGAAGAAAGTGCTGAGTGGTTGCGATGATGCGCGTTGGTGTCGGCCAAATGTTGTAAAGGATCGTGATCGGATTTACCGGGAAATACCGATTGGAGCTTATGGCCATTAAGGACAGGTAAGTAGTTGGTCCATCAAGGTAAGATAAATTAATAAACATATAAAAGTATCCGTTCGATTTTGGCAACACGTTCTCAGTATATTTAAACTGCTTGTGCTCTGCAGTTATATTATTAATTTCTGTTTAATAATTTTCTTAGATTTTCAGTAAAATTGTGGAGCTTTAAACGTCACCTGCAGGCCTGTTCTGCGAGTAGTATGGCTCTCTGTCGCTAGTAGGGTGACGGTGGTCGCCTCGTGTGAGGTGACTCTTCATTTGATTGCACGGAGAGTCACCCCACTAGTGCGTGACTTATGTTGACTCATTGGTGGCGGAGATTCGCACGACTCGCGGAATAGGTCAGATGATAAGATTTTCATTTATTAAAGATTTTGAAAAGCTAAGAAGGCAAAATTGTGTTGACAAAATCTAACGGGTAATGCCGATATAAATATATATATATATATATATATATACACACATTAAATGCAAAGGGGAGGGATGGGACCACCAGGGCACCGGATTGAAGCGATTTGGATGGGGAGAGTGGAATTGCCAACTCCCTGTCATTAACATTTCGTGAATTGACGGCGGGCTCTTCTCCCCACTCATTGGGACGTTCCCTCGTATGATGGCTTGTTCTACATCGGGTTGTAGGATTTTATCATTGGAAGGCGATTCTCCTGATCCCGCGGATTGCGCGTAAGTGTATCTGCTTACGGGTCCGCCCCTCCGTTTTTGGCCCTTCTTACAATGGTAAATTGAATACAACCAGGTATCGTACTTGATCAAGTCATACTTGGAGGATGATCCACTGTCTAATGGCTGTGCCTTGCAACAATGAGTGGTATCCTTTACATACATACATACATACATACAACATTTTTTTTCCCTTAATACTGCTCCTGGATCCCAAATTCATCCTACAAGTTTCAATTCCATCCAAACGCATGCATTGGAACGCCATTGGATTTTCTACGCTAAAACCCCGTGCTTGGAATAGGGTCTCAGGGAGCCGTTCTCCACCCTATGTTGAGAGAGTAAAATATGTTCGATGACATCTAATCTGAGAGATACTCTGTGAAATTAAACCTGGAGTGAAACTTAATAACCTGCAACAAAACGTTCGTTATTGAGAAGTTTTGAAAAGTTGCGTCCTGTTTATCGCCTCAAGATTCGGGAAATTAAGCCAACAAAATTAAAAACAACGACTTATGTTAGTTAAACGGTGCCTTTATTATATCTAGTGGTCCCAAAGCGTGTATCCAATCAATTCGTTCAAATCATTCCCTGGTGAAATCCCGGATCAGATTCTCCGTATCCGTGGCAGAATTTACAGAACAATCGAGCTGTAGGCAGCATACGGTAGACCATTGTAGGCAGCTGGATAGGCAGCTGGATACGCAGCAGTGTAGGCGGCGGTCAGCGGGGAGGCAGCTGTGTAGGCGGCAGCTACGGGTGCACTGTAAGCAGCATATGGGGAAGCAGCATAGGCAAACGATGGGCTGCCGGCCACAAGCGGTGCCGAGTAGGCAACCGGAAACTGAGGCTTGGCGCAGATGCATGCGATGGCCAGGGCACAGAAGAAGATCTGTTGATAAAATTCCGACAGGTTAACCGATTTGTTGACTTACTGATGATGTTCAGAACTTACGATTTTTGCGAACATTTTAGCTTTGTTGTGATTGGATTACTGCTTGGATGACGAACTGTGTCTTCCTCCAGCAAGAAGCTCACTATTTATACCCTTCTAGGTGTGCCGTCACCCACCATCGGAATCGAGTCCTTGCTGACAAAGTTTAAAAATTCTGCCGACGATCCAGCCTATCTAGAAGAATCAGAAACAAAATTCAAAACAGTAAGCACCGGTTCGAAGAAGAGTGATTGACTCCAGACGACGGCTCAAGGATTCAGTTACAGTCAAGCTCGTACGTCCTCATCAAGGTCAATTTCGGTCTCCCCCGTAATAGATGTGGTTATATAATAAAAACAAATCGAGACCAAAATTAGCATACCACCAAGGGACACGGTTTCAGTGCACCAGCTGATCGGTAGCGACAACCATCGCGCTTATTAAGTACTCGTATTGTGCCTTTTGCCCAAAGGTCTGCTTACGGAGGAGTATCGACAGGTGAATGAAAAATATGTTACAACCATAGAGATGATCAAATTTATTTTCCAATATTTCGTCAATCCCCAGTTGATTCTGCAATAGGAAACTTGACGGTTCAAAGGCTCATCCTAATCAAATCAAAACAAAATGGAAATCTTTTACCAGACCACCGAGAATCTGTGCAAATTCATCAATACGAATACGAACTTAAACTTGTTGGGGACATTTCCTCGTGCAAACAACAAAAACCTTTCGAGTTGAATGAGTATTGTACCAAAGGTTCATTATGTAAGAAAAAATAATAATTTAATGTGATATAAACCGTCCATACTTAATTTGCACACTCAATAAATTGATCACCCCTAGCTCAATGCCGACATCCATGCTTACACACTTTGATTCGTCTTCTTCCTAATTGTCATGCAGGACACGTTCGTTTAATTTTTTTTTCATTGAATATCTCTTCACTATTTCATTATAATCAGATGGATGGAAGCCAACCCGAAAGCAGTCCAACCGACGACGATGAAGGCGGTAGCCATAACGCAATAATCACACATTTCAAGCTCGTCCCATATCGGAATGCTCGTGTACCTTGTCCGATTAATTGTTCCAACAGTATAAAAACGTATTCAATTTCCCATCAAAACATCAGTAACGCACCATCGTTAGTTAAATTCACTTGAATTCCTCAAAACAACCCCCCATAAGCATCATGTCTGTCAAAATTGTGGTAAGTTCAGTGTTGCTCTTTAGCGAAATTCCATTCTTCTAACAACGAACCATTTGTTCTATATTTCACAGATTTGCCTGGCCATCTGCGCCCTGAGCACCGTTTCCGCCGGAGTCCTGCCATTGGCCGCTCCACTGGCAACTGGGGTCATCGCACCATACGCCACCTCGTACAATGCACATACCGTGAACCATGCCATCGCTGCGCCATACGTTGCCGCTGGTCCGGTTGTGGCTCCAGCTGCCAAACTCCTGGCTGCTCCAGCTCCGTTCGGATACTCTGCCTACTCTGCCTTCAACCCAGCCCTGCCTGCCTTCAGCCCGTACACCGCTCTGCCAGCTAGCTATGTGCTGTAAATCGGCTTAGGAATCAAGTAGTGACAGTTTGGTGTACCATGTACCTATCCTGAAGTGATAACCGGAATCCTATGCTAGGCAAATTCTATCCTGTGCTGTAAATGGCTGTCCCACTTTGGCAGGCATTCTTTTGTAAATAGCTTTTTCCCCTGTTGTTTATTTTTTTATATGATACTGCAATACAATCTGAAACCTGAACAATCAGCATTTAAAAGTATTTGTTTGTGAAAAAATACCATTCCAACCATTACTATTACCAATCAGGCTAATGCCTTGTTGTCCTCTGCTGTCCAAAGAAGTCGTCTCCACTCTACTCGATCCATGACCACACTTCACCAGCCTCGTAGTCTGCGAAGGGTCCGCAGGTCACCTTCTACTTGGTCGATCCACCTTGCCCGCTGCGTGCCTCTTCTTCTTGTTCCTGTTGGGTTGGTTTCTAGAACCATTTTTACATACATACCGTCGTGCGGCGGCATTCTTACGACGTTCCTAGCCCACCGTAGTCGCCCAATTTTTGCAATGTGGACGATGGATGGTTCTCCCAGCAGCTGATGCAATTCGTGGTTCATTCACCTCCTCTCATTCCGTCATCCATCTGCACTCCACCGTAGATGGTACGCAACACCTTCCGTTCGAAAACACCAAGGGCGCGTTGGTCCTCCACGAGCATAGTGCAGGTCTCGTGGCCGTAGAGGACCACCAGCGTCTTGTAGACAGTCAACTTTGTCCAAAGTAGGCACGATTCCCTACCATAATGCGTCTTTGAATTTCTCTGCTGGTATCATTTTCGGCGGTCACCAGTGCGCCCAAATACACGAACTCATCAACCACCTCGATTTCGTCGCCATCAATCTGAACTCGGGGTGGGAGGCTAACATTGTCTTCCCTAGAACCTCTTCCTTTCATGTATTTTGTCTTTGATGCGTTGATGGCAAGACCAATGCGCCTAGCTTCAGTCTTCAGTTTGATTTACGTTTCCGCCATCGTCTCAAGGTTCCGTGCCATGATGTCAATGTCATCGGCGAAGCCAAGAAGCTGGATGGACTTCCTGAAGATCATGCCACTCGTGTCTATCCCAGCTCTTCTGATCACACCTTCTAACGCGATGTTGAATAGCAGACACGAAAGTCCATCACCTTGCCGTAACCCCCCTTGAGATTCAAAGGGACTCGAGAGTGTCCCCGATACTCGAACAACGAACGTCACTCGATCCAAAGTCGCCTTGACCAATCGTGTCAGTTTATCCGGAAATCCGTACTCGTACATAATCTGCCATAGCTGATCTCGATCGATTGTGATCGATTGTCAGGAGCTACCTATTTATATCATATAGTCAAAATGGTCATCATTTCTAGTTATCAAGTTAATTCATTATTTGTATGCATTGGAACTAATTTTGACAAAGTGAAGAATATTTGGGATGCTTTTTCCATGAAAACCAATGGTTGAAATTGTTTTCAGCTAATGGAAAAAATATCTAAACAACGACTGAATTAAATATTTCGGCTACCATGTAGACTTAGCTACTGGCTACCAAACAGTTTACAGGCTTGAGAATTGTCGTTCATTGACGCACGACAAGATACATAAAACGATGGTCATCCTGGAAAATGTTCAACAAATAACAATTTCTTGAGATAGGGAAGGATTAGTAATTGCTATTTAATTCCACTACCTTATTTGCTTATCCTTGACAGATACGCGTATTTCGTTTACAATGTGCAGACTTCTTCAGTGTCTTATACGAATAGTCGAGTATTAGTACAAGACACTGAAGAAGTCTGCACATTGTAGACTAAATACGCGTATCTGTCAAGGATAAGCAAATAAGGTAGTGGAATTAAATGGAAATTACTAATCCTTCTCTCTATCTTTATACAGGTATTCCACTAAGACGCCCGCATTCATCAGGGAACAATTTCTTGTCGCACGATAAGATCAAGAACCCATCTAGTCACGACTCTCTACTCTAGTCCCATGTCACTCAGACTGTTCCCTGTGATAAAGTACGACAACTCACACTCTCGGCTCTGAGCTTAACAAATCTTTATACCCCAAAGCAAAAATCTTTGTTCATGTCCGAATGTATGGGTTCTGCCTATTTTCATTCGCGAACGAACCAAATTTAAAATGTCGTTCAAAAAGGAGAATCACAACAAGAATCCATCCATTCTAATATGGATGCCAGATTTCAGAAAAAGTGGGAAATACTGTCAAATACCCTTCACTATTTGTATTTCTGGAATCAGGGTGACGTCTAGGGACCGCTAATCGATGTCCGACGCCATCTTGAAATCCAAGATGGCAGTTTCCAATTTCAGAAAAGTGAGAAATACTGTCAAATACCCTTCAATATTGGTAATTTCGGGATCGAGATGACGCACTGTGGGTTGAAATCAAAAATAGTGCTCTCAACTTAGTGTTCTAAATGCACTTCCACAGCTATTAAATGAGAGTTGTCGATGCCTTTTCCCTTGTTGCATTAGTATAACTGTGTGGCCAGTACACTCATTCATTATGCCCAGTGAAGTCGAGAAACTTTCCAACCCGCGAAATTCCTAGACCGACCGAGAATCGAACCCAGCCACTACCAGCATGGTCTTGCTTTGTAGCTGAGCTGAGGGAAAATGATCAGGACCTGATTTAAAATCGATTGAGCTTGGTGGAGCTTGGTATTTAAGAATTCGTGGAAGTGTGCAGCATTTCTCGGTTTACAACAAAGAGAGAATCACGTTTACACATACCTAGCCATTCCAAAATTGACCTACATAATTTGTTGGTTGTCTGTGTAATACAGGTGATCTTGTAAGTAAAATCCGCGAGCGGATAATCAGTCTCATGCTCAATTACGTCTGTACTATACTAAATAGTTTCAAAACTTTCTGAAGTGAGTTTAAGCTTTTCTGCAGTAATTCAATTCTTTTCGAACTGATTTCGAGATTTTCTAAAGTGTTTCACTACTTTCCGAAGTAATTTCATTTTTTTTTAATTATTGTATGGTTTCTGAAATGATTCTGATTTTTCTACAGTGATCAAATGTTTTCTGAAGAAACTAAAAACTTTTCTGAAGTCATTCAGCTATTTCGAGGAGATTCATTTCCTCAAGAGGTTGAAAACTTGAATGCATTGATACAGCACTTTCAGAAGTAATTCAGAAACTTTCTTATGTGATTCAGTGCTATCCGAGGTTATTCTTAGATTTTGTGATTTCCCAAGCAATACTTCTTCTAATTATTCTTCTTCTTCTTCTTCTTCTTCTTCTTCTTCTTCTTGTTCTTTGAATTTCAAGCTTAGGGGCTGTTCATTAGCTACGTAGACAGTTTTTGGGATTCTTTCCCCCCTCCCCCTGCGTACACAATTGTTCATACAATATTTTTTTAAATTTGTGTGGGCCGTGTATAATTGACAACCCCCCCTCCCCCTAAACTGTCTACCTACGTAGTTTATGAACAGCCCTTTGTTTCTGATCGCACATTAGGTTATTCCGTGCTTTCAACTTGGTGTTCTTGATGCACTTCCACAGTTAGCTTTGGATGCTTGCATTTTTGCATTAGTATAATCCCAAGTAACAATGCAAGTTTCATCACGGTTTTAAAGCATGCTACAAGTCTTTATCATAGTCTGCAGAACCCTCATAAAACCTTAATTGCTACTTAGAATGTGTGGCAAATTCAATCATACTATATGCCCAGGGAAGTCAACAACAATTTCCATTTCGAAAAATCGAAGCCCTCCAGCATGGTATTGCGTTGTAGCTGTACCTTTACCAACTGAGCTAAAGGAGGCTCCAAGGGCAGCCCTAATTAACACACATGTTCTATAATAGTTAATATAACCTTGGTATGACTTGTTTTGGTTGTACAGAAGTTTACTCAACATAAATCTATGAATTTGTGTTACTTAGTCAGTTCATTGTGAAATTATTCAGTGTTATTCTGGAAGTGATTACGAACTTTCTGGAAAGATTCAGTATTTTTTAAAGTGATCCTGATTTTTTCTGAAGTGATTCACTACTATCCGAAGAGTTTCCTAGCTTTTCTGGAGTTGTTAAGTACTTTCTGAAATGATTTCAAACTTTTACAAAGTGATTCAATACTTGCGAAAATGATAACAAACTTTCTGGATAGATTTAGTACTTTCCGAAGTGATTCCAAACTGTTATTAAGCGATTCAGTACGTTATGAAGTGATTCCGATTTTTTTCAGAAGTGGTTGAGTACTTTCTGAAATAATTCAGTTCTTTCCCAAATGATTCAGAACATTCCTGAAGTGATTCAGTTTTTTTTTTGACGTAGGACTACGTCTTTGATTTCTATATGGGGGTACACTTTGTGAAAACCAAAAATGGAACATGTAACAAATTAAGAAAGATTTTGAACGTTAGTAACTCAGCTGCCCCTGGTCCAATTTCGATACTTTTATCACCAATCGATCAGAAATATGGCTACCCATCGATAACAATGCTTCCGAATGTTGATTTTCAACAAGAAACTATTGAAAAACTGGTAAATGTCCAGCATTGTCCAAAAGCGTCGAATTAACTAACAAATCCACCAATTACCTACATGCATATGCTGCTTCCCCAGCACAGTCGTCAGAGAGTAGTAAGTAGACGAAACAAGTCGAAGTGGCATTCGCCTCCGATCCTCGAGCGCTTGCGAATAGGGAGGATGCAATTGCGTAATATTTTGCACACTCATCGCCATATTCAGAACCAAACGCAAATTCTTCATGATAACCACCATCCGTTGTCTGGCTCGCCGTTTAAGAGATGAACTAGCCTATGGCTAAAAATCTCTTTAATAAAGAAAAAAAAAAAAAAGTCTGGCTCGCCGTGGTGGTGTCTGACGTATCTCCGGTTTGATTTACGAGGTGTGTTGAAGGTGTTCCTGGAAAATGAGGTCCGTGATGCTGTCACCTACACTAAACACGCCAAGCGTAAGTGGCCATGGAAGTCCGCTTCAATAAAACGGCCCTTTTCAGGGCCATCAAGCTTACATCAGTAAAGAGTTGGAATAGAATTTATCTGTGCTTGTTTGTCTATATTCAGAAGCACAAGCCCCCAACGACCACACAAACTTGGAAGCAGGGGTGCAAGTAATTTTGATTGATTCTCGTATATAACTTTCTCTTCGAAAAAGATTATTACAAATTTGGTACGCCTACAATTCAAAAACGGAAAAAGTTGAGATAATAGATATTTGATCAATTAAAAGAACTAAATGCTCTTCACATATTCCGTCCACTAGCGGTCTTACGTCAAGCTTCCGTTCGTGCCCCTAGGCACAGACCCTTCTACTTTTTCATAGAGATTACAAACAAACCTACGTGATGCAATTATTATCGAAGTGATTCCGTTTTTTCGAAGATGATAACAAACTTTCTGGAATGTTTCAGTACTTTCCAAAATTGATCAAATTTTTTTTTTAAATGGTCTAATAATATCCGAAGAGATTCCGAGTTTTCCTGAAGTGATTCAATACTTTTTTATGTGAACCAAACTTTTCTATACATATTCAGTTCGTTATAAAGTGGGTCAGTGTTTGCGAAAGTGATGTAAACTTTCTAGAATTATTCAGTTCTTTCCAAAGTGATTCCAAACTTTTCTGAAGTGATTAAGTACTTTTTGAAGAGATTCGGATTTTTTTAAACTGATTCAGTACTTTCCGAAATTATTGCGTCTTTACTGAAACGATTCAATTCTTCCAAAGAAATTCAAAACATTTCTAAAGTGGTTCAGTGCATTCTTAAGTGATTCAATTATTTTCGAAGTAATTCAGTTGTAGCGCAAGTGATTACAAATATTCCGGATTGATTCAGTAAGCTCCGGAGTGATTTCCAATTTTTCGGATGTTATTCAGTTTTTTTCGCAGTGATTATGAGCTTATCGAAAGCTATTCGGTATTTTTCAAAATGATTCCGAATATTTCTGAAGTGATTCACTTTTTTTAAGTGATTCCAAACTATTCTGATTAAATTAAGTACCTTCAGAAGTGATTCCGAGCATTTCAAAAGCAACACAATATATTCCGAAGTGACTCAGTACTTTCCGAAGGGAGCTCAAACTTTTCAGAAGTTATTAAATGTTTTCTGAAATGTTTCAGTACTTTCCGAAGAGATTCCAAACTTGTATGAAGCGATTCACGAACCAAATCATTTTGAAAATAATTGATAATTGCAAAGGAATGCTTGTGATTATTTATTATTTTTCAAGTGATTTGGCTCTGGTGGAAGTGATTTCAAACATTTGGCAATCATTCAGTACTTTAGAAAGTGATTTAGAATTTATTTAAAGTGATTCCGATATTTTTTGAAGTTATCAGGCACTTTGTGAAGTGATTCCAAACTTTTCTAAAATCATTCAGTTATTTTCGAAGTGATTTAGTACTTTCTGAAGTAATTACAAACATTTGTGGAATGATTCAGCACTTTCCGAAGATAATCCAAATTTTTCTTAAGTGAATCAATACTTTCCAAAGTGAGTCTAAACTCTTCTGAAGTGATTCAGTAAATTAGGAAGTAATTCCAAACTTTTCTGAAGTCATTCAGTACTTTTCGAAATGACTCTTATAGTATCGAAACATTTCTATAGTGATTCACTACTTTCTAAAGTGTTTCCAAACTATTCTGATTCAATTAAGTACCTTCAAAATCAACTCCGAACATTTCTAAAGTGATACAATGCATTCCTACGTGATTCAGTATTTTCCGACGTGAGTTCAAAGTTTTCAGGATTGGTTCAGTACTTTCTGACAAACTTTTCATTTGTTTTTCAGCTCTTTCTGAAATAATTTAGTACTTTCCAAAGTGGTTCGGAATATTCACGAAGCAATTCTGTCCTTTTCGAAGTGATTCCGAATATTCCTGAAGTGATTCTGAACATTTTTGAAGTGACAACCTGCTTTCCGAAAAAATTCGATTATTTTCGTTGTGATTTGGTTTGTGCAGAAATAATTCCAACATTCCACAATAATTAAGTACTTTACAAAGTGCTTCCGAATTTTTCAAAAAAGGTTTCGATATGTTTTGAAGTTATGAAGTACTTTGTGAAGTGATTCCAAACTTTTAAAATTATTCAGTACATTACAAAGTGCTTCTGAATTTTTCAAAAGTGATTCCGATAATGTTTGATGCTATTAAATACTTTGAGAAGTGATTCCAAACTTTTCTAAAATGATTCAGTTATTACTTGCGGAAGTAGTTCAAAACTTTTCTGGAATTATTCAGTACTTTTCGAAGTGAATCCAATTCTGCAGTGAATCAATACTTTCCAAAGTGATTCTAAACTCTTTTGAAGTGATTCAGTAAATTATAAAGTCGTTCTAAACTTGTGCAAAGTGATTCAGTACTTTCGGAAGTGGCTCTGAACATTTCTGAAGGGATTCACTACTTTCTTAAGTGATTCCAAACTATTATGATTCAGTTCAGTACCTTCAGAAGTGGTTCCGAGCATTTCTAAAGTGATACAATACATTCCGAAGTGATTCAATATGTTCCGAAGTTAGTCCAATCTTTTCTGAAGAGATTCAGAACTTTCTTAAATGATTCCGAATTTTTCATAAATTTTTCAGTATTTTCTGAAATGATTCAGTATTTAGTAGCTAAACATTTTTGGAGTGATCAACTGCTTTCTGAAGTGATTCAGTTATTCTCGAAGTGACTCGGTTTTTGCGGAAATTATTACAAACATTCAGTACTTTACAAATTGCTTATTTCGTTTTTTTTTTGAAATTATTCCTATATTTTTTGAAGTTATTAAATACTTTGTGAAGAGATTTCGAACTTTTCTTAAATGATTGAGTACTTTACAAAGTGATTCCGAATTTATTTAAAGTGATTCCGATATTATTTGAAGTTATCAGGCACTTTGTGAAATGATTCCAAACTTTTCTAAAATCATTCAGTTATTTTCGAAGTTATTTAGTACTTTCGGAAGTAATTACAAACATTTGTGGAATGATTCAGCACTTTCCGAAGATAATCCAAATTTTTCTTAAGTGAATCAATACTTTCCAAAGTGAGTCTAAACTCTTCTGAAGGGATTCAGTAAATCATGAAGTAATTCCAAACTTTTCTAAAGTGATTCAGTACTTTTCGAAATGACTCTTATAGTATCGAAACATTTCTATAGTGATTCACTACTTTCTAAAGTGTTTCCAAACTATTCTGATTCAATTCAGTACCTTCAAAAACAACTCCGAATATTTCTAAAATGATACAATGCATTCCTACGTGATTCAGTATTTTCCGACGTGAGTTCAAAGTTTTTAGGATTGGTTCAGTACTTTCTGACAAACTTTTCATTTGTTTTTCAGCACTTTCTGAAATAATTTAGTACTTTCTAAAGTGGTTCTGAAAGTTCACGAAGCGATTCTGTCTTTTCGAAGTGATTCCGAATATTCCTGAAGTGATTCTGAATATTTCTGAAGTGACAACCTGCTTTCCGAAGGAATTCGATTATTTTCGTTGTGATTTGGTTTGTGCGGAAATAATTCCAACATTCCACAATGATTAAGCCGGCGCCGGTGGTGTTGTGGTAAGCGTGACTGCTTTCTAACACCCCAATGGGTCTGGGTTCAATCCCAGCCGAGGTCGGTGGGATTTTTCTGAGGCATAAAAATCTCCCGGCCCATGTGTGGTTGAATGGGTGCGATATCCTACGCAGGTGTGGAAGCTGCCTTCCTGCACATTCGATTGCCATCAATGGATGGCAATCGATGTCCGTCGGTGATTGGCACTAGATTGCGGAACAGAGACCGACGTTAAATAAAGGACAGAACAGAACACAATGATTAAGTACTTTACAAAGTGCTTCCGAATTTTTCGAAAATGATTCCGATATGTTTTGAAAATATGAAGTACTTTGTGAAGTGATTCCAAACTTTTAAAATTATTCAGTACATTACAAAGTGATATTGAATTTTTCAAAAGTGATTCCGATATTGTTTGAAGCTATTAAGTACTTTGAGAAGTGATTCCAAACTTTTCTAAAATGATTCAGGTACTACTTGCGGAAGTAGTTCAAAACTTTTCTGGAATGATTCAGTACTTTTCGAAATGAATCCAATTCTGCAGTGAATCAATACTTTCCAAAGTGATTCTAAACTCGTTTGAAGTGATTCAGTAAATTATGCAGTAGTTTTAAACTTGTGCGAAGTGTTTCAGTACTTTTTGAAGTGGCTCTGCACATTTCTGACGTGATTCACTACTTTCTGAAATGATTCAGTATTTAGTAGCCAAACATTTTTGAAGTGATCAACTGCTTTCTGAAGTGATTCAGTTATTTTCGAAGTGACTCGGTTCTTGCGGAAATAATTACAAACATTCAGTACTTTACAAAGTGCTTCCAATTTTTTTTTTTTGAAAATGATTCCTATATTTTTTGAAGTTATAAGTACTTTGTGAAGCGATTCCAAACTTTTCTAAAATAATTCAGTACTTTACAAAGTGATTCCGAATTTATTTAAAAGTGATTCCGATATTCTTTTAATTTATTAAATACCTTGTGAAGTGCTTCCAAACGGTTTTAAAATTATTCAGTTATTTTTTAAGTGATTCAGTACTTGTGGAAGCGATTAAAAAAAATTCTGGAAGGATTCAGTATTTTCCGAAGAGAGTCCATGTTTTTCGGCAATGAATCAGTACTTTCCAAAGTAATTCTACACCCTTCGGAAGTGATTCAGTAAATTATGAAGTAATTCCAAACTTGTGCGAATCTATATCTGTTCGCACAAGTTTGGAATTGCTTTATAATTTACTGAATCACTTCAGAACAGTGTAGAATGACTTTGGAATCTGATTTATGGAGAACAAATTGGACTCTCTTTAGAAGTACTGAATCTTACTACTGAAGTGATTCCAAACTGACTGATTCAATTCAGTACCGTGAGAAGTGATTCACAACTTTTCTAAAGTGAAATGATACATTTCCAAGTAATTCAGTACTTTCCAAAGTGAGTCCAAACTTTTCAGAAGTTATTCAGTACTTTCTGAAACGATTAAGTCCTTTTCGAAGTGATTCAAAACATTATGAAGTGATTCCGAACATTTCTGAACTGATTAACTGTTTTCCGAAGTAATTCGATTATTTTCGTTGTGATTCCGAATTTTTCGAAAGTAATTCCGCCACTTTTTGAAGTTATTACGTACTTTGTGAAGTAATTCCAAACTTTTGAAATGATTCCGATTATTTCTAAAGTGATATAATACATTTCGAAGTGATTCAGTACTTTCCGAAGGGAGCCCAATTCTAGGTCCAATCTTTTCAGAAAAGATTCAGTACTTTCTGAAGGGATTCAATACTTTTCGAAGAGATTTCGAACTTTTCGAAAGTGATATATACATTTCGAAGTGATTCAGTACTTTCCGAAGTGATTCTAATCTGTAATGAAGCGTTTCAGTACTTTTTTAAAGTGATTCCGAATTATTATCAAGTGACTCAGTACTTTTCGTAGTGATTTAGAGTTTTTCTTTATTTGATTCCAAACTTTTCTAAAGTGATTAAGTACTTTCCGAAGTAATTCAAAACAAATCTGATGCGAGTCAGCACTTTCCAAAGTAATTTCAAACACTTTGGCACATTTTATTTGAGTGATGCTAAACTTTTTATGGTGATGCAATATTCAAATGAGTGTTACAATACTTTTCTATGTGAGTCCATACTTACGACGGGTAGTTTATTTCTGATCCACATACGCTAACTTTAAAGTGCCCATTAAATGAGAACCTTGTACTCATTTTTATATTTATTCTAAGCTGTCAAAAAATCGGTATGTTCACAAAATTAAAAAGGTTTAAAAATTTGATGCTGTGCTGTCATTGCAAATTTAGAGCTTTCACGACAGTCCATAATTGCAATGTACACGCTAACTTGAAAGTAGACAAATAATGGGTAACAAAATACCCATTTTGAAGAAAAGTGGCTTAACTCATTGATGAGTAAATTATTTACCCATTAATGAGTAGCTGTTACTCACTAATTGGGTAATAGTTACTCATTAATGAGTAACAGATACTCAGAAATGGGTTTAAAGTTTATGTAAATTAATAATGAGTTATGTTAATTGTTAAATAAGTTAAGCCACTGGTAAATGAGTTAAGCCTCTGTTCGTGCATGCGACTACCCTACCCTTAACATAAAGTAGCTTCTGTACCTACCCATAGATGTCACCACTTGTCCCCGTATCATTGTCATTGG
The DNA here is from genome assembly GCF_037179485.1 of Ochlerotatus camptorhynchus. Classification (NCBI taxonomy): domain Eukaryota; kingdom Metazoa; phylum Arthropoda; class Insecta; order Diptera; family Culicidae; genus Ochlerotatus; species Ochlerotatus camptorhynchus. Next base: position 2,029,449 of record NW_027041118.1, on the reverse strand, counting down.
TTGTTTTGTAGTTTCCTTGTTATGTTACAATAAATAAACGTTTATAGTTCTCATACTTCCACCATGGCAGGACGGTCAAATAATCGTTCTCGTTTTAATATATCCTTTTATCACACAACGTAAAAATCGGGTCCTATCGTGTGCGATCAGCCCACTTTCCTTCAAAATGAGTCTTTTTTACCCATTACAGGGTACTTTAAAGTTAGCGTGTGCATTGCAATTATGGACTGCCGTGAAAGCTCTAAATTTGCAATGACAGCACTGTTCATAAAGTTTTGAAGATCTACTTCAACAATATGTTCCCATTTCATGCTTTTTCTGCATCGTAGACGTATGTGGAGCAATTTTTTCTAATGAAGTCATGATTTCGTTTAAGGGTCATATATGATTCCGTGAGATTGAATCGGTTTTCCTACAGCATCACCAGTGTCCAGGACAAGTCTCTCAATATTCGTTTAATCAATGTTGGTTGTATAAGTGATCTAATACCCGAATAAATAGAATAGAATATCCGGAGAACTTCGAGATAAAGGCGTAGTTGCTTTTGTAAACAATTACGTCATTTGCCGATTTCTCGCGAATTAAATCTTAATCTTAAAAACAGACAACACAAACAGGTAGAGGAATGGTTCCTGTATTATTTGGTATAGTTTGTTCACGAGATTGACTTTTAATTCACGAGAAATCGGTGACTCACGTGTTTGTTTATAAATTATGCCCAAATCTCAAAGTTCTCCAGATATTCGAGAAGCAATCAGACAACTTCATCAATGGTAATATGTCCTTGAACAATACATCTTATAATCGGTACCCGATTGAATTCAAATTGAAAAATTACACTCTTCACCATCGTAGATCAACCTTTCCACACATTGAATTACGATCAGTCCCATAAACAGTACCATTCAGTAGTAATTTCGCCGATTACAACCATTCCCTTCGATTCTCCGTATGCTTATTGATGTGTCATGTTTGTACCATCTGATTAAAAGCCATTCAGATTGGAAGAGTGCTTACCTACACGCAATAACAACAACAACTAAAACAAGCACACTGCAATCGAAGCATGCCGTTGAATGCAAGGCGTTGTTATTCTGCACTACCCGGGGCCGTGTAATTGTATCAAACTGCCCGCGTCCAACACGCATGCTGTGTGAGTGTGCGCCGTTTGGCCTTTTTCGGATTTCAAGTCAAGAGGCGACAAAAGTTACCAGCGGTATCAGAGACGTCGTGCCCTTTTACAACTCTCGCCACGAACGGACGAATTATCGGCCATCAACGGTTGGTTCGAGGAAAATAATGTGTTTTAACCCCATAAATTTCTAGGTTGTACGGACTTGCGAGTGCGGTATGTAGGTACACTGTTTGTAACAACATGGAACATGACTTTGAGCGCATGGCAAAGCCAAAAGTCAATCTCATAAATTTTGATCTTGAACCGTTTATGGATGCTGAAGTAACGAAAACAATCGTTTCGTTTTTCATCGTTTTCGAGATTTTTCAAGAAGCCGGCTCCACAAGTACACGGGGACCTGGTAGTTAAAAGTCAGGAAATTAAACCTACCGAGGCAAAGGGCTCCAACGGTATAATAAGGCTGTCCAGCACTAGTTGTAATTAGAAGGTTTCTCAATAACAACCGATCGATGTGTCCTTCGCCTTCATTAAGCCGTGGGAGACTACGGTTTTAGTATGCTATGCGATAGGTTTCCGCAGTAAGTCACTTGCAATTTCTTCATTAGTCACAAAAGGAACTCGTTTCAACTGCTCGGCTATTAATTTCCGTTAATAATTTGCACCTGATCGCTTCACTTCAACTAACAAGCTCACTTGAGTCACATTAAAACACAGCGGTATCCACCAAAGCGTTTTTTTTTATTTAGAACAGAGGGAAAGTGATCTACTGGAATGAATTATAAGCCTAAGAATTTATTTTTTTCCACTGGCAATTGAGGGTTGGATAATTATTACCAAGCTATTGGTACACTACTAGTACGACGGACCTTTCGTTTGCTGATTGGTGCGAAAGCTTTGTGCAGCCGCGGCTGCAGCAAGAAAGCAATCATTGGGACACACACCGGAAATGCCCTGTGCACCACGCAGACCTGGAACGCCAGGTTTTCCCGTTTGGCCCGTTTCGCCCTGCCGACCTGGTAAACCTTGAACTGATTGACCTGGTGGTCCTGGAGGCCCAACTGGTCCTGGAGCACCATCCCTACCAAAACCATCGTGTCCTGGTCTACCCTCCAAGCCAGGCTCTCCACGATCTCCCGGAGTACCTGGAAGACCAGAGTTGCCCTGTTCTCCAGGGTATCCACGATCCCCTGAAAATGGATTGATTATTTATGATCAGTTTCTAGCACTGAAAGTCACTCATACCTGGTGATCCTGGATAGCCACGTTCGCCTTTTTGTCCAGGTTTTCCAGGCAAACCTGGTTTGCCAGTCTTTGATACTCCTGGAAGCCCAGGTGGTCCCATCAAACCTTCAGTCAACTCCGCTAGATGATCTCTCAAAACTGCCGCACATATATCCCGTACTTCTGATTCTGTGTAACTTCTCCCCGGTAATCCAGGAAGACCTGTAATTACGTTTCCAAATTAATAAAATTCCACTGAGATTGAACCCTGGTAGACGTACCTGTTGCACCAGGCTGCCCTGGAACTCCTGGAGAACCTTGCATTCCAGGAGCACCGTCCTGTCCCGGAACTCCTGGCAAACCCGACCCACCTTCTGGTCCTCGATCACCACCGGCACCTCGCTCTCCTGGAAGTCCCGTGTAGCCCACAGGCCCACGATGCCCATAGGACATCATGTTTTCGAAATATCTACCACCACCTATCAATTGTTTTAAGTTACTGTAATTCTTAAAATTATTATTTTATTCATTTTTCTTTTCAAACTACCTGAAGATGACGCCTCGCCTGAAGAGCTGGGAGGTCCCGGGGGTCCTGGTAGACCTGGAACTCCCGGTGCACCCGGTGCACCTCTAGGTCCCGGGATAGCCAAACCGATGTTCCCCGTAGCATAACTGCTTTCAACAGCTGGAGCTCCCGGCATTCCTGGAGGTCCCATAGTACCCGGTGCCCCCGGGAGTCCCTGAATACCAGTTGGTCCACGTGCTCCGCTATCTCCCTTGTCTCCTTTCTCACCAACAGAACCGAAAGCAGCGGTCACTTCACCCTTTGGAAGATATTTTTGCGATCATACTTATCCAAATGCATCATAAACATTGATACTCACTGGTTCTCCTTTATCTCCTTTATAACCTGGAATTCCAGGAGATGAATCTCCTGGTCGTCCGGGAGGTCCGGTATCTCCTTGATCGCCCTTAAATGTAAACTGTCACTACTAGGAACAAAACATAATCATATAGAATACAGACCTTTTCACCTCTAATTCCAATTCCTGGCAGTCCTGTTAATCCTTGTTGCCCTGGTAGTCCGTCTAGTCCTCGAATCGATTCACCTCTTTGTCCCGGTGGTCCAATCTCGCCTTGGTCACCCTATGAAAGGAATTATTTTCAAATGTATTTGAACAACAATCTACAAACTGACCTTCTGCCCTTTGATACCAGCGCCGGGTGGCCCTTGAGGTCCAGGCAGGCCTGGTGGTCCTATGACAGCTACCCCAGCTGCTGCCGCTGAGCCAGATTCTCCCTTTTGACCCATGCTACCTTTTTCGCCTCTAACGGATGCTCCTGAAGGACCTTCCAGTCCCCGAGGACCAGGAGGACCTCGTCTACCATTTGAGCCAGGTTCTCCTTTAACTCCCGGAAGCCCCGGGGCACCCTGAAGGCCTGGGAGTCCCTAAAAATAATCTTTTGTCAATTCAATGTTTGTCAAAACCAAGCTACAACTCACATCAGTCCCATTGTACCCAGGAGGACACACCGCATTGCAGTCAGCTTTTGGCTCCTCCCCTGTGGGTAAACGATTTCCCACGTACGCTACATCGTACAGTGGTAGCTCGTCACAAGTTCCACGAGCTGGTCGCGTAGGATCACAGTTCATCACCATCCATTGCAGATCCACGACTGGGGACTCCGGTTCCATGACGGAGGTTTCCGCATACCGGGATATTGAAACGTATCCGTTGTTGGTATCGAAGCGACCTCGTGTCTCCAGCGGTGCATTCAAGTTACCCTCCACGTCCCGAACCGGTTGGCAATCAACCCAGAGATTCAGATAGTCGTTCGTCACTCCCAACATGATCTTATGCCAGCGTTGATCGAACAGCTGAAACCAGCAAACGCTTATGGAAACCGATTTCTCAAAAAGGCTTTCAATACTCACCGCAGAATGGTGGTACTCAATGACCTGCAGGTCTCCCCCCAACCCGGTTAGTCCTATTTCCAGCGTTTGCATTCCAGGATTCATCGTCACGGCCAGTTGACTTTCGTGATGCTCGTTCGTGACCTCGAACAGATGCCACGCCGATACCGGTTCGCTTTCCGTCCTATAGGTACACTCCAGCGAAAACTGATGAGGAAGCCCCAGGGGGAATGCATCTACCGCCCGCATGGTCAGATTGGCTTCGTTTTCCAACCGGTAAGCCGTTTGCAGCACGTTGGTACCCTCGATGCTGTGCACATGCCGGCTGCTCGATTCCAGTTGGAACTCCCGGATCAGATCGAACGAGCGTAGATCGACATCACCTGGCTTCCAGCGACCACATGGACCCTCCTCGTAGTCTCCGAAGCCAAAAATGTCCTCTGATGAGATTAGAGTTTTGATAGTTTGTCATTTTGAAACGGGGTCCAAAGTGTTGGGATACTCACGTGCCAAAGCAACAGCAATGCGCAGCTGTATTATTAGGAATAGCTTTCTTCTGCAGGTGATAAAATATGGGAAAATGGATGGTTAAGGTATGAAATATAAATCAGGATCATAAATCTTGAAGCGGTAACTTCATCAATTTAATTTTTTTTAAATATGTTGTTCATTTCCCGTAATTCGATAAGTTTATGGCCATCAAATGTCTGGTTGGGTTTAGATATAACACCAAAAGAGTCCAATTAAGTCACTACTACACTACGAAAAAATTTAGCCATACGAACACTCACTAAAAAACAGCCAAATACCCACACTCAAAACATTTAAACTGTTGATCAAAGTGTTAACACACTCGACTCTGAAATACACATTTACTTGGTTTTAAGTGTGTTCAGCGTTGATAAAACTGATTTCTTCTACACTCAAATCAGCTGAAAATCAAAGCAACCTTATAAGATAAACCAACTATTTACCTACAAGACTTTTAATTTTGCCATGACCCCATGCTATTGATCAATATTCAATATCATCTTGGTGGACATGATTTTGAATATCAAATGCAAAATTATTATTTCAAATTTATGCAAAACGTAGTGGAAATTTGTGTTGTTGCTGCTAGGATCGTTGGAAAACTATTGCCCCATGCATAATTTATGATAGAGTAAGGTAGGCCGAAAGATCACGAGAGGCAAAAGTACGTTTTGAGGTTTTTAAAATCTGTTCAAATTAAAACTCAATGTTTTGGCACTTTAGGCATCTGCTCTCCTTTATCTAACGTCGGTCTCTGTTCCGCAATTTAGTGCCAATCGCACCCATTCAACACACATGGGCCGGGACCAACGGCTTTACTTCTCTTTCGAAGTAACCACCAGCGCCGGCTTTATTGCATTTTAGGCATCATGCAGAAGAAGTCGTAAATCTTGATGCGTATGGAATTGGTTGGATTCCAAGTTCATGCAGTTTTGAGATATTTTAGTTTTTAAACTAATGTCAATATTTTTGCCTCACATTACTCGAATATCGAGTCTTTAGTTTCTGGAGTCGATAGTATTCAAAATAATATTTTTTTCCCAAATGAAAATGATTGGTTTGTTAAGCGTAGTAATCGCAACGATCATTAGCTACGCGACAGTTATTAGTTACCTAAGTTGTTTGGTTGCAATAAACCATGATTCAGTTTCCAAACATCAAACCAGGTGCTCTAGTTTTATTCTAACTCTACAAGAAGTTATGGGCCAAAGATCCGTAACCGGAAAAAAATTCAAGGAATTCAAGATGCCAGCTGATGTAAGCGGAAACGGAAGTCAAACTGAAACAGGAATGATTCGAGTTACGATGGCAGCCGTTCCGAGGCCAGCCATAGAGAAGTTGAAGGAGCGTGAAAACTATTCCACCTGGGAATTTGCGATGCGGATGATTTTGATCCGTGAAGGAAGTTGGAGTGCCGTTGAGCTTGCTGAAGGTGTAGTTGTTGCAGATGATATCAAGATGCGAGCGTTTGCTACGATCTGTCTCAGTCTGGAGAGTTACAATTATAGTCTCGTCCAAGATGCGGCGGATGCAGTAGAAGCTTGGAAAAAGCTAGCCACAGCATTTCAAGATACCGGATTGACGCGAAAAATTGGATTGCTACACTCAAAAAATAAATCACATTTCCGATGGAAAATATCCATTAGAATTTCACATAACTTTCATGTGATCTCAGAATTGGGAATCGCACCACGAAATCACATAAACCTTGTGTGTCCAATGAATTTTATGTGATTAATCACATAGAATTTATGTGATCAAATAAATGTTATGTGAATTTCAGGTAAAAATAATTTATTTTTTTATTGGAAAAATATCATGTGCGTTCCCAATGGAAACTATATGAAAACTTTTTTTCAGTGTACGGAAGTTGACCTCTATTCGTCTGATCAATAGTTTGAGTGTGGAAGAATACATCAACGAGCTCATGAGTACCAGCCATAAGCTCGCTTCGATTGGCTTCAAGGTTGATGATACGTGGTTGGTAGCGTGGCTGCTGATGAGGCTACCTGATCACTACGAGCCGATGATTATGGGGCTGGAAGCCTCATGAGCGAAACTTATGTCGAATGCGATGAAGGCAAAGATCTTGTAAGATGTGAAGCATGAAAGGGGACCTACAGGTGGCAGTGACGATTGAGCATTGTACACGCGAGGTGCGAATTCAAACAAATTCAAGGCGCAGATCAAGAAGAAGTCCGAGAAGACGTGCTTCATTTGCGGAAAGCCAGATCATTTTGCGGCCAAGTGTCCAGAAGAGTTTGCGAGCAAGACAAAACCGATGCAGTATTTTTGCAATTGGCGATGTTCAAGCTGTAGTGTGGTATTTTGATTCGGGGGCGAAGTCATATCATGGCCAGACCGAATCAGAACTTCGTTGATGAAACAGCATGGCAACACGCGGTCAGAACCGTGAGCAATGGAAGCATGAAGGTTTTGGCTAAATGTACGGTTGAAATGCAGATTCCGCTTGGCAAGATCGATGTACACGGAGTACTGAAGATTCCTGATATGGCGACTAATCTGTTATCGGTGAGTACGATCTGCAAAAGAGGCCACACTAAATATGATATTTAATGCGGACAAATGTGAGGTGTTGAATGCGAACGGTGAACTGGTCGTTTCTGGCAAAGAAGAAGACGGCATGTACCAAATAAATCAGCCGAATAAGACGTTGCTGGCAAGTGGAATTCTACTGTGGCACAGAAAGATGAACCACCTGAACGAGACAAATTTGAAGCAGCTCAAGCACGTGTCCAATGGTAAAGATTTTCAAGGTAAAACGGTGAAGGATTGCCAAGTGTGCCTGGAAGGAAAACAAGCTCGAAATCCGTTTTGAGGAATCCGAGTGATTCCAGGGTATTAGAACTGCTGTAGCTGGTACATTGTGATCTCTGCGGAGCAGTAGGGATTCCTTTCTTGGGTGGCAGTAGATATTTTGTCACATTTTTAGATCAAGAGAGTGGCAATTTGCTTCTTGAAGGCCAAAATCGAAGCACTGGATGCGTTCAAATTGTTCCGAGCAAACGCAGAACGTCAGACAGGTAAAAAAACTCAAAATACTCACGACAGATAATGGACGAGAGTATGTTTGCGACGAATTTCGGAAAGTTCCGGCCTAAGGATGGCATGTGCCCTCAGAAGCCTGCCCGTACACTCCCGAGAGGAATGGCACAGCGAAAAAAAAAAAATTAAAAGGACACTTCTTTGCTGAACGATGCACGAATTCAGAAAGAATTCTGGGCAGAGGCGGTGGCATACTTGATGAAACGATCACCAACGAGATCCAATGGAATCAAGACGAATAAATCTGGACCGGAAAGAGACCTGATTCTGGAGAATTTTCTGTACAGCGTGATTGTCCATATTCCGTATGTAAAGCGTAAGAAATTCGATCAGAAAGCAGCAAAGGGTATATTCGTAGGCTAATGCCTGGACACGAAATGATACCGCGTGTATTTTCTGGAGAGCAACAAGTTCGAGATCAGCCGTGACACGGTAGTAATCAACGAAGATGCACAATATTTCAGAACAGGATGTGTTCAAGATGTTCAAGCAGTTGAATTCATAGAGTTATTCACGGAAGAGTTCCTAGTACCTATTGAACGCCCTGATGAAAACGCAACCAATAATGACGAAGAAGAATAAGTAGCAGGAAATAGTACGTTAGACACGTTTGGTGAAGCTTTTGAAGATGCCTGCGGCGACCACGCACTCCCATCGTAACAAACAAGACCACCCCGACAACCAGAAGTCGTATACCAATGTACAGACGGTATCGCAAATAACTAGAGTCAAAATCAACATCGCATATAAGTATGACATACATCGCATTATGTTTAAGTTAAATCGTATAGAATGTAAATTTCCGACCTTAATGCGATGAATCATTTTTCCATCGTACTGTATCACAAATTAAATCGGATTACATCGTAAGACTTTTCAAATTGAAATTGTTGTTACAGATTAAATCGTATGCAATGTCAAATCAACTAGTTTAATAAGAAATTAAAATTTGCACGTATATGGGCTCCAGTTTTGTAGGTATAGGCTCTTTTTTGCATTATATACGATTTGTTTGTTTATATATATGTTTGTATATCACAGAAACAACTTTGAATATACGTGCATTCTGGTTGTCTGGACAGTTAAAGAAAGTCAACAAGAGTTAATGCGCAGCAGTCGAGAGTGCACTACGAAAATCTCTAAACAGCTACGCCCACATCAAGTTACCAGAAGTTTTACGAAGTTCAATGAATTTATTTTAAAAAAAAACCAGAACTTCAACGAAATTCCCAATTTTTTTCAAATTTTCTAAATTTCTCTTAAGTTTGCTAAATTTCTACAAACGTTGGAGGCGAACCAGCCCAAGGCTGAAAGCCTCCATAATAAAGCTAAATAATAATAATAATAAGTTCCTACAAAGTTTGAAGGAGTTCTACAAAGTTCTCTGAACTGCTACGAAATTTAATGAAGTTCTATGCAATTTTCTGCACTTCAACGAAGTTTATTGAGGTTGTACGAAGTTGCGGAGCTTTTACAAAACTTTCTGCAAACCTATGAAATATGCTGCACTTCCAGAAAGTTAACAGACCTTCAATGCAGTTCCCTAAACTTTTACGAAGTTTTCAGAATTTCTTCGAAGATCTCTGAAATCAAATGACGACCTCTTAACTTCTTCTTCTTCTTATTATTCGCATTTCAAGCTTATTGCTTAGTGCATATTAGCTTTTTGCTTGCTCGCAACTTAGTGTTCTTAATGCACTTCAACAGTTATTAATTGAGAGCTTTCGATGCCAATACCAATTGCATGAATGTGTATATTGTGTGGCAAGCACAATGATACTCTATGCCCAGGGAAGTCGAGAAAATTTCCAACCCGAAAGATTCCCTCGATCGGACCGGGAATCGAACCCGCCGCCTCCGGCTTGGTAATACCGTGCCTTTACTGACTAGGCTATGAGGCCCCTATACCTCTTAACTTCTACGAACTTCTTTTCACACCCCTAAACTTCTTTAAAACTGAGTCTTTATAGTATTTTATAAATTTTAAATATTAGAAGGTGATCCTTCTCCCGATCAATTTATAGCAAAAACAGTCTTGGGTCTTAAAAGACCCAGAGGGCGAGAATGCGACTTTTTATTATTTATTCAACTCCAAAAGTTAGGAAAAGTGGCAAAATTTCAAGATCTTTGAGTTTAGGGTTCCTGAGGTACAGTCAATTGAATAGTGCGTTTGAACGAAAAGACCCGAATAACGTCGGAAGGTTAAAAGGCAATCCAGTTCACACGTCATTTTGATTAAATGAGCCGTCATAGTCAAAAGCTTATCCTTGTGAAGTTCATCATATGCGTGAAATTAAATACATGTTTACGTCAATGAATGTTTACATCACAATTAAAATTACGAACTTTTTGCTGTGAAGTGCCATGGAATCCTGAGCGGTTAAATCTGAAATTCATTGGTTTTTCGCTATTTGGCGTGAAATTACTCTGCTGTTCAACATCCGATGGATTCGAAGTGTTTTCCTTTGCAATAGAAAGTGAACCCATAAAAAAAATTTGCTTTATATTAGCATCTAGAAGCAGAAAGTAGCTGTATAATCAAATTTTTGGTTGTAGGGTAGAGAACTACTTCGGTCTAGGCGCCCATTTTGGGCCTATCAAGCAGAAAACATCCCAAGTAACAATTTAGTAACCATTTGGCATCCACTCTGATTTATGATGGTTTTATAACGGCAATGAACAATTCATTTAGTTTAAATACAGCATTTCAAAGAGTAAAACATTCCTGCTGAGTAATTCAGCCTTTTGCAGTTTTAAAAACGTTTTATAGTCTGTCAAGAAAGTCACAAATTGTTTTGTTTTAAAAATAAATTTAAAACAGTTCCCAATCCCACCTTAAAACTGTTCTGTAAATCAATCATAAACTTCATTAGCAATTGTTTATTGTGAAGTAATGAAATTGGGTTGTTAGCGGAATGCTAAATAAAACAGCAAAAAAGGTTATCTTCCATTTAATTCCACTTAATTAATTTTGGTATCCATGACAGATACGTATTTCGACTACAATGTGCAGTCTTCATCAGTGCCATTCCCACTAAAGAACTTATCAAAATCTAACCCCCTTAAGTACTCATCCCCTAGGTAAAAAAGTCAAGATCATAGTTAAGTGGAATTAAATGGAAGATAACCTTTTTTGCTGTTTTATTTAGCATTCCGCTAACAACCCAATTTCATTACTTCATTATGATGGCTACCAAGCCTTTGGGGATTTTCCTTGTTAGAGAGTTGTATAGATTTTTCTCCTTTAGCTTACTTAAATCTTTGGTTTTTATTAGTTAGGTAGGTTCCGATTCAACACATTGTAGTTTCATTTTTATACCTATGATCTTGACTTTTTTACCTAGGGGATGAGTACTTAAGGGGGTTAGATTTTGATAAGTTCTTTAGTGGGAATGGCACTGATGAAGACTGCACATTGTAGTCGAAATACGTATCTGTCATGGATACCAAAATTAATTAAGTGGAATTAAATGGAAGATAACCTTTTTTGCTGCTTTAATTGTTTATTAATGCCTTGATAAAATACTCTATTATGTTGTTCAATCATTATAAAAGCAACCATAAAACCATTGGGTTTTGCATTAGGGCAAAAAGCATTTTTTGTTGCTTTTTAGGCTTTTTAAAGTGCATCATAAACTCACCAATTACTCTGTTTACAAATTGAGCTTAAACGATGGTTCCTCATAGATAATAAAAGCCAAATTTATGACGAAGTAGGAAGAAAAATTCAAGTCGATTTCAGCAAAAATTACTTCTTTAGAAGAACCAGCACACCATCAACGACTGACCATCTGGCGGAGAAGAGTAAAGTGAGCGTGGCCTCGAATTAATAAAACATACCAGCCTTCTCCAGATCTTGCGAATAGATGACAATCGAAATAACAACCGACAGCAAACCACTGAAACTGTTAGTTAGCGGAGACTAGCTGGTTTCCGATCCATAGCAGCGATTTTATTCGGCGAAAGAATCAACTCTTCAAAAATTTCATTCAAGCGTACATCCCTGCATCGTTGGATGGTGCACTTCTGTAACCATCCGGAAAAAGAAGATCTTTTTTGGGAACGATTGCGTTTTCAGCTGTAGGAAATGCGAAATGTTGAAAAACAGTATAGCAAACTATCTGAGTAACTGCTCCCAATCCATCGGGCGAAAAGCGCAAATAAATATCGAAAGATAAGCAAACTTTGTCGTTTAAATTTTTGCAGGCAACTTTGCCTCCATAAATGCTGCCATAAATCTGAACGGGTTAGGAACAAACAAAATGGCTTAAGATAAAAACAATTCAGCCTGCAAGTTTTCTTCATAAATGCCATTTTAAAACCTTATGAATTTGTTTTGGATTTCTTGAAAGCAAAACAACAGTTTCTATTTTAATTATTTTGATGAGATCGGATTCATAAATCCTTTTCTATCTTGATTGATGCTTTCCTCGTGGATTTAGCAAGCGGCTAGGGGAAATGGCTCGGAAATGGTTTTTATTGTTGCTAAATAGCTTTTATTGTAGCTTTAAAATGGTACACCCACGAGAATACACCCTCCAAAACCTTCGCCAGGGTGGACCAACTAGACATATTTTAGTCTTAATGAAGTTTTGGTGGATGCCTTAATGGCAAAATAGCTTTGACCAGGGTTTTATGAATGTTGATTTATAGTTGCTTTGTAGTATTTTATAAAACTTAAAATGTTACTTGGGATCAAATAAATCCATGATTTTGGCGTTAACAGGTAAATTATGCGTTTGGTACGATACTTTAGTTCAAATGCTACCAAACGAAGTCAGTAAGAACGCGTGATATGAATGTTTGCACTTAATATTCTCAAATACAAATGAAGCGCTCCGACCGAATCAATCTCTATCTTCATCTGATAGGCCAAAGTGAATTCATTGGCGTTTCAATGGCGATTCAATATGTTAGGCCGAATTTAGAATCCACAGGCCGAGTTTGGCGTCAAGAAGCAGTGTTAGGCTTTTAACCTCAACAATTTGTTTCTCTTTATCAAATCTTACGGTACGTACGGAAAGGTAAATAAATTTGGAAGTCATCAGTAATAGTAACATTCCGTTTGTTGCTAAACTACGATAGATTGAGAAAGACTAAATGCGGGTTGTGTTCAATAGGCCGAAAATGGGGTAGTTAACCCTATTGCTAACTTCTGCAAGGTAAACGAGTGTTTCCTACCAAGGATAACCAGAGAAACCCATAAATTTACTAAAATTCACATTTCCCGTTTTCTGGTAAACTGGTTTGACGTCCGACGAAACAAATTTTTTAACAGCCCGTCTGCCGAAGTAAAGCCAATGACGTTCCAATCCCAAGTAACAATTTGGGTTTTATATGTGTTCTGATGACCATGATTTGAAGAATTCGATCAAACTTGCAATGTTACTTGGATGTATTAGGACAAAATTGAAACTCGTATGACGAATTTGGCATCATCAAGGGTGATAGATTTTCATAAAATTTCAATTTGGACTCTCTATCAAATAAATTAGTATATATTTAAAAGTAATCTTCAGTTGAATCCTTATATTTTTTTTATCAAATCAGTTTGAAACAGAGAGGCGTGTTGTACTTGGTAGGACAGAAAAAAGAAGTTCGAAACCCTATTTTTTTCCAAGAAATATTAAAGTATTCAAAGTAGCTTGCCCAATTCGCAGGAACCCACTACAACAGTGTGATAAATACAATTCGAATGCAAAGGCGCTTATTTTCTTCACATTATTGCCAAGTTATCGATGCATGATTTTTTTTTTAAATTTTGCAATACAATGTTCATTAGAACTTAGATTCCACACACCTCATTATCACTATCTGATTACCACTATTACCCTTGAGCACCGGGCATAGCTAACTAGATATTCTTTTGTTAATCGACCGACTTTCACAGGAAGCGATGATGCTACCGACCCGAAGCACTGTTGCAAACTGATGAACTGATCTAGAACATCAAAAAAATATCTGCTCAAGCATCCAACAACTTCAACGGAATCAAATAACCATACCATATGTGTACGCATCACAACATATTTCATCGAGGAGAACTCATAGCTCACCCCAAAACGCGTCGATCTAGATAAACAATTCAAAATGCCCTATTTCAGTTTATCGATTATCTTCACTGACTAACTGTTTTAATTACCAGGTCTATGAAAACCGATTTCGTGCTATTTTTGTCACATAGTTTGATAAATTAGGTTCCTAATATGCGTTCGAAACCATCAAACACAACACATAATGTTTATGCAGCTGAGATATTAGAGCAAGAGAAAGTCGATTATGAGAATCGATCAATGCAGATAGGACCATTTGAAGTGTTCATCTAGCAATGATTAGTGTTTCAATCACATGCGTCTGGGGATAGGGAGCCCGAAGTGTGACTTTGAACTCTTAACAGCATTTGACTTGACTCGGTTAAATGAAGCGCGGGAAGAACGAAGGAGGAACGCAACTGAAATCGGTCAATGTGGTGTATCTTTTGGCATCATCGTTTTCGTTTCGCTAATGTGTTCTCCAGATGTGTTCCACTTCCAAATCTACGCGATCTATTTCAGCCGTTAAGTATCAAATGTACGACCGCTGAGAGATTAAACCATTTGAAGTTCATGTGTATGTAAATGGAAGTAGCAAACGACTGACTTGTTCGAAATCAGGCAAAATTAATCCGACACTTGCTGTCACCCCGTTTCAAAGAGCTTTCGCACTTGCTGCATTAAAGTTGCAGTCAGTTCGCACATTAACGTAGCACACCTCACACAGCAGGGTGCCAATTGCCAGTAAATCACCGCAGTTTGACTAATCCAGCTTCACCTGACGGACGGTAATTGATTCGAATCGGCTTTCCTCGGCTGTAAAGACCCCAGATCATTTGGAACGGACGTGACAACCGAAGCCAAAACAGTCGCTGTATCTCAGTACATCAAAACCAAAATCTCTATTGTTCTACAAAACAGCCGCGCGACCACCTACGTGTTTGCAATGGTGTAAAGTTTTGCTCTCACGAACCCAAAGGAAACAGATATCCAGATCTCGCCGCTTAGATAGAATGAGGCAATATGCACCAGCGCTAAACATTTCGGACCCAGCAGCGGTCATTAATCATATCTATCGTACCATTTCATAACTCCGAGCATACACGCGTTCTGTATGGAATAGAACTAAACGTTTTCTGATACCGTGGCTGCCAATAGAGAAATTGACGGCTTCGGCTGCTCATTACCAATTATCGTCAGGCGGGTAAATGAAGTATTAGAGTGTCAAAATCTGCAGAAAACATTTTTCAATAATGCCTATATTAATCTAACATTATTCAACTATGCGGGGCAATATGTATAAATTCCCTCTACAACAAAATGATCGTATGCTCTACCGTATGCGTGATAATGTTTGCAATTTGCATTGAGCAATGTAAAAATTAAAAAAAAATCCCGAAAATTTCGTTTTCGAGTTTTTTCTTTTATTTATTCAAAGGGGATGTTTCTCAGACTCTTAAACTATGTTAATAATCGATCGAGTTTCTACTTGCTGCAATAACGGCTTCTACACGCTTCCGGAATGCACGGCAGCTTCTAATAATATAGTCTGGATCCATTTCTCTCCAGGTACGCGTCAATGTTTGTCTGAGGCTTTCTGTACTCGGGTGGCGTTTAGAACAGGCCTTGGTCTTCATGACGCGCCATATTGAGTAATCCAGCGGATTAATGTCGGGACTGGATGGCAGCCACATATCCTTCGCCCAGAACGGAAGATGTTCCTGCAACCACTTCTGAATGCGGTTCGAGGTGTGGCACGGAGCCCCATCTTGTTGATATACAACATTTGGCTTCGGACCGTATTGTTATTTAATCCACGGAAGAACATACTTACATAAAATCCCAATGTAGACCTCCGTGTTGACCTTGTCCCCTTCTGTAACGAACACCGGGTCTATTTTTTTGCCATCGGAAGCCACCAATCCAAACGTTATGGTAGCAGGATACTTGGTCAGATACAAGTTCTTGTGCTCGTCGGCCACGTCTTTTACCGGAAGAGAACTAATATACCGGTCGGTTCTGGAATTTGATACGGGATCGATGGTAAAAATGCTCTCGTCCGTGAACAGGATTACCGGATTTTTTCGCTTAAGGAAGTTCAAGATTTTCTTGCATCGTTCGACTCGTAGCTCCCGGATGCGGTTGGTAATCATGTGAGTTTTTTTTCCGTGCCCTCGACTTCGCCCCGCAATCTTCCTTTACGATCTTCCGTGCCGTAAAGTCGCTGATCCCGTGTTCCTTTGCCATTTTCCTTATTGAACGCACTGGATTCACCCGAATCTTCCTTTTGATAGCAGCGATAACCCTCGGAACCAGAGCTGACCTCGGACGACCTGTGGCCACCTTCGCGGATAGTTGTCCTTTCTTTTCTCTGTCTAAAACCCTTTTGACGGTCCACCGGGACACTCCCACGGCGATTGAAATGTCTTTTGCGACATTTGCGCGTGGGACAAATCACGAATACGTTGCCACTACGTTATGGCGCAACTGTCGAACTAAAGGGCAAACACGAAATTATTGCGACACCGAAAATGACATGCCAATTTTCTTATAATGTTTAGAATCGATTCTCAAAACTGGCAATGTATGGCGTACAAAGTAGTGTTTTTGTTGAGTTGTGCTGTGAAAATAAATTAATAATTTCGTGTGAAATAGTGGCGTGTGCCGCGAAAGGATTTTTCCAACGCGTGCCCGTGGTGTTTTTCTAACAGGATAAGTAGAGGAAAGGTTGCCTAGCAACTAGTTTTTGTTTAATTTTGTATTTTCCCCCCGGCGCGCTATTGATTTGTATAGTGAGCTGTGGCGGTAAAATTTTATTTTGTGTTCTCCTCCCCTGTATATGTCTGCTGCTAACAGTGTTAGCGTTTAATTTGGTAGAATGGATGTGTGTAATGTATGCGAGCAGTCTATTGCTATGAGTGGGCTCCCAGTTACGTGTGTAGGTCCGTGCAATGGAACGTTCCATTTCGCTTGTGCGGCACTCACTAAGACTGCGGCCAGACTTATAGCAGATAATGCAAATATTCTGTTCAAGTGTGATAGTTGTCTATCAGATCAGAGTTGTGACGAGCAGAATGATCTGATCTCGCGCGTCAAAAGGATAGAGGAAGAGATGAAGAAGGTTTTTCAACTCTCGGACTCGATCACTGGCATGCGAGATCACATTGCTGCTCAGGTGGACATCGCGGTTAAAAGCGGGATGGCAGATTTTAGAATAAATGTAAATGGTCTTGAAAATTTGATTTGTGAGAAATTGGATAATATGAAAAATTCATTTTTTAAAATTGATGCGGAAAACCAATTAGCTGTAAAGAATGATCCGTGCAGTTCATCTAGGACGATTCAGTCGGAATCTGACCAAAATAGCAGACGCAAAAAACGTAAATTAGTAATTAGTAATAGTGATCATGATGATGATGTTGTTTTTCAAGAAAATGCGAGTTTTGCGGATGTTGTAAAAAGACATAGTCGTATTAGTCAAAGTAAAACTAATAGTAACAGTAATAGTAAAAGTAACAAACCAGAAAATCGTAAGACTCGTCCAGTCATTGTGATTAAACCGAAAGAGTCCAAACAACCTTGCGAAGATACTCGTAAGTTTTTGAAAAGTCAGTTGGATCCAAAAACACACAAAATCAGTAATTTTAGGAATGGTAAAGATGGCTCCATTATTGTTGAGTGTGCAACAGGAGCAAACGTAAGTGATGTGAAAAATGGTATTGAAAGCAATCTGGGTGAAAAATATAGTGCTGTTGTTCCCACTTCGGTGCCAAGATTGAAAATAGTGGGCATGAGCGATCAGTTTTCCTCCGATGTCTTTATTGACTACTTAAAAAGTCAGAATGAAGACATCGCTATTAATGATGTAAAAGTAGTGAACATGTTTGAAAATCCACGCTTCACTTATAACAAGTTTAGTGTTGTAATTGAAGTCGATGTCGAAACTTATAAATGTTTGTTATGTGCGAAAAAAGTAAATGTAGGGTTTGATCGGTGCTCGATAGTTCCCGCGATTAATGTGTTGAGATGCTTCAAATGTGGAGAATTTGGACACAAGAGCATGGATTGCAAAAATTGTGATAGATGCTCTAGGTGCAGCCAACAACACAAAACGTCGGAGTGTACGTCAACTGTATTGAAATGTATTAATTGTTTGAAAATGAATAAAGAACGAAAAATGAACTTGGACGTCAACCATGCCGCATTTAGCTCGGAATGTTTGCTCTATAAAAGACTTTTTGATCAGAAGAAAAGCAGCTTGCGTTTCAATAAATAGCAGCCAAGTTCCAGGAATGTGAATCAATTCGATTTTTTATATTTGAATATTGCGGGGTTGTCAACAAACTACGTAGCATTACGTCAGATTGTTGAGGAAAAACGTCCTCTTTTAGTTTTATTATCTGAAACTCATATTGTAGAAACTGAAGCTTTTGATCAGTATAGTATTCCGGGATATATTGTTGCTGCTTGTTTATCACATTCTAGACACACTGGCGGTGTTGCTATTTATGTCAAAGAATCAGTTCAATTCAACCTTCGTACCAACGAAGTTATTGATGGCAACTGGTTCTTGGGCATTACAGTTGTACATGGCATGAAGATGGGTAATTATGGTGTTTTGTATCATTCTCCCAGTTCTAGTGACCAGCGTTTTGTTGAAGTTTTAGAGAACTGGCTCGAGACATTCCTTGATTCTAGTAAATTAAATATATTGGCTGGTGATTTTAATATTAATTGGCGTGATAACCATAATTCGAATCATTTGAAGCGTTTAGCTGAGTTTTTTAATTTAAAGCAAACGGTAAATGACTATACGCGTATTTCCAGGCACAGTAGAACTTTAATTGACCACGTTTATTCCAATTTTGATTCCATTTGTTCAGTTACGGATACTGATTTGAAAATAACCGATCATGAGACTTTAGTGATTAATGTCTTAGACCATGTTAACGATAACGATAATTTTGTAAAATTGAAGTGCTGGAGGAAATATTCGAAGCAAGCTGTTTCAAACCTTGTTGAGAGAAGCCTGGATTTTCCATTCGCGGACGGTAACTTAGATGAATCTACAGCTGTTCTTAATAACGCTTTGAAAACGTGTACCAATCAACTAGTTGAGCAAAAGTTTGTTTCTTTGAAAAACTCGAACAGCTGGTACAATTTGGATCTTTTACGTCTTAAACGGAAAAGGGACAAATTGCACAAAAAGTTTTGTAGATCTAATAATGACAATCATTGGACTAGGTACACAATCGCGCGTAATAAGTATTCACAATCGATAAAGAAAACTCGTTGTGAATATGTTCAAAGAAAGATTGATCAACATCAAAACAACAGCAAAGAGTTATGGAAAATTTTGAAATCTTTATTAAAACCTAGTAATTGCAAACCGCGGTCCATAACTTTTAATGGCACATTAGAACAGTCAGAACAAGTAATTGCAGCTAAGTTTAATGATTATTTCGTAGATAGCGTTTCATTGATTAATCAATCTATTGAATTGGTCGATGAACCTGACGAAATAAAACAGCCAGTTAATAGTAGTTGTAGATTTGAAGTTTTTCACCCAATCACATTAGATGAACTTAGAGTTATTTGTTTTTCATTAGGAAAATCGGCTGGAGTAGATAATGTTAATGCTAGAGTTATTCAAGATTGCTTTCATGTCATTGGCCACATCTTTCTGGACCTTATTAATGAATCATTGCAGAATGGACATGTGCCACAAATTTGGAAGGAATCCTTAGTGATTCCTATTCAAAAAGTTGCTGGAACGATTAAAGCCGAAGAGTTTCGCCCCATCAACATGTTGCACACATTAGAGAAAATCTTAGAACTTGTTGTTAAAGGCCAGCTGTTGGAGTATTTGAATAGCAACTCTTTGTTGATACCAGAACAATCGGGATATCGGGAAGGTCATTCTTGTGAAACTGCATTGAATTTGGTGTTAGCAAAGTGGAAAGACAACTTGGAGCGTAAAGATACGATTGTTGCTGTTTTTTTGGATCTGAAACGCGCTTTTGAAACAATTTCTAGGCCCTTACTGTTAAGTACAATCAAGCGCTTTGGAATTACGAGTACTGCATATAAATGGTTTGAAAGCTATTTGTCTGACAGAACTCAACGGACTGTTTTTAATGATTCTGTTTCCAGTCCCGTGGGGAACAACCTTGGAGTGCCCCAGGGAAGTGTATTAGGGCCCCTTTTATTTATTATGTATATTAATGACTTGCGACGTGTTTTACGGTTTTGCGACATTAACCTTTTTGCAGATGATACTGTGTTATTCATTGCAGCTAAGGATTTAGAAGTTGCCGTCTCACACTTGAATGAAGATTTGCAGTATCTAAGTAGATGGTTGAAGTGTAAGCAGTTAAAATTGAATACAAGTAAAACTAAATTTATGGTAATTTCGCGGAATCGATTAAATGAGAACGTCTCTGTTGTAATTGATGATGAGACTATTGATCGCGTTCAGGAGATTAAATATCTTGGCGTGATTATTGATGACAAACTTAAGTTCAACTCTCACATTGACAATGTCATCAAGAAAATTGCCAAGAAGTATGGAATTCTATGTCGATTGAAAAACGATTTAACTATTGCCAGTAAAATACAGCTATACAAATCAATCATCTCTCCTCATCTAGACTTTTGCCCATCCATTTTATTTCTGTCCAATGCAACACAAATATCGAGATTACAGCGCTTGCAGAATAAAATAATGCGTTTGATTTTGAGATGTAATAGATTCACTTCCTCAACTTTGATGCTAGACGCCTTACAATGGTTGTCGGTGAAGCAAAGAATTGTATATTTGACTATGGTGTTCATTTTTAAAGTAGTTAACGGTTTGCTGCCTCGATATTTGTGTGATCGAATTGAAAGAGGAAGTGACTATCATAGATATAATACTAGAAACGCGGATGAAATAAGAACACCACATTTCTTGACTTGTGCTTCACAGAATTCATTATTTTTTAAAGGAATAAATGTTTTCAATTCGATGCCTAGACACATTAAACGTTCAACAACATTAGCAGAATTTAAGAGACATTGCATTTCACACGTTAAAACTGTCTTTTGAACGGTTATCCAGTGATTTTTTTTTATGAATTGACAAATTATGTATCTTGACGAAGTTATTTTTAACGGATTACTTTGTATGGATAGCTGTTATAACGACTTTTTAATAATTATTGTAGCACTGCAAAAACTATTTTGTTCACCACGATGGTGATGATGGATTTTTGATATATGATTTAATAGTAGTAGTAAAAAAAAAATTAGTAGTCTACAAAGGTTTGAGCCTCGCGCGCGTATTACGGATATAGAGGACTGAATTTAAAATTTGATAAAAAAAAATGCAATTTTGAAGCTTATTTGGAAGATACCTTGAGTTAGTAATAAGTTTTCTGGCAAATGTTGGGGGTTCGTGAGCATTCCTGACATTGCTGAAAATTATGATAGCATCAGATTGCGGGGTTACTAGTGTAATAGGATGCTTTGTTGATTGTTCATTAACTCTTGATTGCTTGTAATACTTATGAATATTTTAGGTGGACAAAAAGGCGAACTAAGAGGTGGACGCCTGAGCTTTTCAACATTTATATCGCTGTGAAGCAACTGTAAACTCTAGAGGGAATTTATATCTGTAACTGAAACCAGTTCGATTTTGTTTGCCAACCTGGTTAAAATGTCATATTTAATTATCTTAAAGATAAATCGTCCAGCTCAAACCTTTGTAGGGGTAAGAGGTGGGACCATCATCATCATCATCAACCAAAAATTTTAGGGTAGTTTTATACATATATTTACTTCAAAAATCAAAAGAAATCGATGGAGCCTTGAGTGTAAAATTGAACGCATTTTCGCTTGATGCCCTCCATCAAAGTCTTTACAGTGTCATCCAGTACCAGTTTCTCAGTTTTTTTTCCATTTTCTTAACATGTCCTCCTCGTCTTTGACTGTCTTCTTGCTCTTCCGAAGTTCCCGCTTCATTATTGCCCAGTACTGCTCCACCGGGCACAGCTCCGGACAGTTTGGCGGATTCATGTGCTTTGGAACAAAATGGACAGAATTGGCCTCATTCCACTCCAGGACACTTTTAGAATAATGGCATGCTGCCAAATCTGGCCAAAATAGCGGAGCTTCGTTGTGCTGCTGCAAGAACGGCAAAAGGCGCTTCTCGAGGCACTCAGATTTGTAGATCTCGTCATTTACTGTGCCCTTTGTCACGAAAGGCTCACTCCTCAGTCAGGCAGATGGCCTGCCAAATGAGATATTTGGAGGCGACCTTCGACATTTTCTTCTTCTTAAATTTGTCGTCCACATCGAACTTGCTCTTGCCGGTGAAAAACTCCAACCCGGAATTTGCTTAAAATTGGCTTTTATATACGTTTCGTCGTCCATCACACAGCAGCCATATTTTGTCAGCATCTTCTCGTAGAGCTTCCGTGCCCGAGTTTTAGCCGTCGATTGTTGCCGCTCATCGCGGT
Source organism: Ochlerotatus camptorhynchus (assembly GCF_037179485.1). Classification (NCBI taxonomy): domain Eukaryota; kingdom Metazoa; phylum Arthropoda; class Insecta; order Diptera; family Culicidae; genus Ochlerotatus; species Ochlerotatus camptorhynchus. The sequence goes on along the minus strand of NW_027041118.1, from coordinate 2,007,051 downwards.
TTGGGAAGTTCTGTACCTTGTATGTATGTAGTCCAGCTCTCTTCTTTGCATTCTGGACGTAGCTCTGCGACATGCCGATCTTTTTAGCCAAATCACGGCTTGAGATGTTGGGATTTGCTTTAATCATCCGCTTCACCTTTCCCTCCGTCTTTTTGTTCTCCGGTCCCGGTTTTCTTCCAGCTCCTTTGCCGTGGTCCAACGTCAACCGCTCCTGGAACCGCTTCAACACTCTGGAGACGGTTGAATGGTGAATGTTCAACATTTTTCGCAACTGCCGGTGCGACAGGTCAGGAAATTCCAGGTGTTTGGAAAGAATTTGTTCTCTCAACTCGCGTTGGTTCACCTTCATTTTCGTTGAATCTAAAAACATGACTTCGAGTTTGACAGCATGTACACAATACACATCAATGAGAAAGTGTGCAAAATTTTGTTTGATTTTTACCCAATGGTAAAAAAGTTATGCCCTGTTGAATGTGTCGCAATAATTTCGTGTTCGCCCTTTAAAAATGTCTGCCGAAAATTTTGGTTCTATCAAAATTAGAAAAAAGTGGGGGAATTTTGAGATATTTGCATTTTAAGTTTTAAATTGCAAAAATCGACAAGTTGTCAATACTGCATAAAAATTCTGAGTACGCCATTTGATTGTACGTTAAAAATCTTTTAAAATGAGTGCCCAATTCTGTCTGTAGCATAATTTGGTCTAGAGATATGTTCAATGGAAAAATGGTGTTTCTTGAAGATCAGAAAAAAGTGGGGGCAGTCTCCAGAACCGGGGGTGAGTCGATCGGTACAAAACGTTGGATTTTTGATTGTTGGCCTAAAATAAGTCGTTCCACCAAGTTTGGTTCAAATCGGAGAGGGTCGGTGCAACTGACTCGGTCACTTGAGATGGCCCATATCTGCTTTTCTGTCATAAGAGCTAATGTCGCAAACGTAAACTTTTTCTGCGAATTTCGCGAGAATGAAAAACCACTCAAGTCAACTAAACGTAAACTGTGTAGAAGGAGACTCCCCCTATCCGATGGAATTGATGGCTTACATGGAATGACTTTGAACTACAAGAAATATACGAAAGAAGCCATTGTTTGCGTTTTCGACATTGGTCCTTATGAACGCACAGTGTAAATATCACGACAATTTTGTTTTGGCAGATCCATGGCCAACTTTACCAGTTATACCACTGAGGCAACACAAAAAAGGGGTCAACTTTTAGAAAATTATTTTGCATGCAGTTGCACATATGTTATGTGGAAGTGCTGAAGCCATCAATTTTCCGAGTGGATGACTGCTTTTTTGATTCAGGCAAACAAGAATAAAATTTAAAGACGTGATAATCCAAACGGAGAATTGTGACAGGAAAATTATGACCATAATGCATTGAGATATTTGGCATGAGAGAGTAATTTTTGTCATTCTGAAACCAACCCTCCGATCATGGATTTGGAGTCAGTTAATCATATCAGTTTGTAAATGGGTTGATTCGTCTGAATCAAGTCAGCTGGAAGTTACAAAACATAAATTATTTCCTACAACTAGAATTAATCCGACAACTTACCTAAATGTCTAAAAAAGTTGTTTGCAACGTCATGATTTTCACCATTCTCAGCCCAAGAGACACAATTGACATTTTGCAAAATTACAACCAAGTCTCATACATAGCCGGACGCATAACGCCTGCTTCTTAGTAATGTAACTCGAAATAATAAAAAAAAACAACAATCTCATAACCTATACGAAACCTGGTTTAAGTTTTTAGGGCATCGTTAACCGTGTGCGATTTGCAGTTTGGTGACGGTGTGTCACAGCCGCCCCTTGAGTGCCACCGGTGCCACGGGACTGAGGCTGGCAGGCTGCTGTCACCTTATTACAACACAAAGTTACATTGCACCGGATCAATGCGTGTTCTTTCATTGAACGGGTGGCTGAGCTCTAGGTTTAGGTACCTACTCATGTGTGCTGGAGGGTTTAGCGTCCGCCTCGGCTGGTTCAATAGAATGCATAGATCTGAGAGTGAAAAAATAAAAAGTTATTGGCACATATTGGAGGGCAAGGCAAAAGGCGAGTTTGCTTGCGACACGTGGAATTTTCGCTGCGAACGAACGAGGGCGTTTTGCGCCGGGCTTGAGCTAATGGAATTCTTCGGCTCACACGGAATCATCCATTCTGTTTTGGAAAGCTTCTTACAAGCAGATATCTCAGAGGCTCCTTCTAAGATTAATCGTTGTTTTTCGAACGCACTTAATCTCTCTACTTGAATCAGCATCAACCATTCGTAAGGGATATATGTATTGGCTCCCCGTTTGAGCCGGCTTTGATCTCCTTGGTTATTACTGCAGAGGCAAAACTCAAAACAAAAACACACGCAAAATACCATAAATATCGCCGACCGCAATAAATCTGTCTCAAGTTTGGCTGTAAGCTGCGGATTGCGGTGCTTTAATTCTGGTACCGAGACCGAGTCTGATAAAATTCCTGCGACCTTTTGCGAGCAATCATACGGTGGTGTGTTGCAAGAGACACATACGGCTTCCATGTTCTTTGGGTTTTGTCTTGTTTCTAGGAAAGGTTGGGCCAATCGACGGATTTGGGCACAGGGCATTCTAGGTGAGTTGGTAGCGGGTACCGGTGATTGTGGCGCGTTATTGAGCTGCTTCCAACTTAAGACGCATGACCCGTTGAGTGCCCAGCGATTATCTCTGTCAGTGGGACAAATTTATTCCAAGTAATTATAAGCTGGTCAGCAAGTTCGGTGCGTTTGCTATCTGTCACGGGCAATCGACGTTGAGTGGTTGCTGACAAATTTGGTTGATAATCTATCAGACGACCGGGAAATGAAAGATTCTCTTACAGTTTTGTAATGACATATCTGCTAGAAGTTACGGCATAAACATAATCTGAAGTGCAGAGCTGGAGTGTGTTCGGCGGAAGGCTTTTCAAAAACCTAATGTTATATGCAAATAAACGCTATTTAATATCATGATTTGAGTTGGTTTACTTCTATTCATAATTTAGCTATAAGGTAGTAATCGAATTTCAATCAGCTCAAACACATACCGAAACTACAGATTAATCTAAATATTTACAAATAGTTCAGAGTTATTAGAACCAAGAATCTGCGTTGACAGTTACTTTTGAGTGATTCCACTGTTGAAAATTGAGCACAACAGAGCCATCTGAGCCATCGATGATGGTCCTCAAACTTTGATGAAGTTTCCTGAAATCAAATAAAGTTCCCTTAACTTCAACTGAGTTTCCCAAATTTTAACAAAGAAATGAAACCAACTCCTTCTAAAGCTAAATATCACCACGAGACCGATAGCGAACAAGTACGGTGAGGGAAAGTTGAAAAGCACTCTGAATAGAGAGTCAAAAAGTACGTGAAGCTGCCTAGGGCTCAAGCCCGTTGAACTCGATTATCCGAGCGGAGACATTCACCTGCGGTTGGCCGGTTTCGCCGGCTCGCCGCAGGGCACTTGTCTCCCGCGTCACACGAGGACATTGCGATCCATTACGAAACAGCTTTGGCGTCCGCAAGGACGCAAGGTCACCCGACAGTTGCCCCCTAGTGCTGGTTGCTTACCCCACAGTAGCGACGCTCAGTTCTGAAGGCATGTGCCGCGAGGTGGGGCTTACTGCACGTGGTGTTTTGCAGTCGGGCGCGTGATGGATTTCCGCGTACACCGCCTCGGTCTTCCCGCAATGGACCGGCGGACTGTCTATCGGCAATGATAAAATCGAGGTACCTTCGACACCCGTCTTGAAACACGGACCAAGAAGTCTATCTTGCGCGCGAGCCAATGGTCGTCCTCCGGAACACCAAAGGTGCAAAAAACATAACTTGAGCGGCTCTCTGCAGCGTCCGTCCATCCCCGGGTGTTGTACCAGGCATGCGACGAGGCCCTCCGGAGCCCTACCGTGCCACAACATACCATAAGTGTGCAGGATGTGACCCGAAAGATGGTGAACTATACCTGATCAGGTTGAAGTCAGGCGAAACCCTGATGGAGGACCGAAGCAGTTCTGACGTGCAAATCGATTGTCAGAATTGGGCATAGGGTCGAAAAACCAATCGAACCATCTAATAGCTGGTTCCCTCCGAAGTTTCCCTCAGGATAGCTGGAGAACGCAACGTTTCGAACTCTATTCTTATCTGGCAAAGCGAATGATTAGAGGCCTTAGGTTCGAAATGATCTTAACCTATTCTCAAACTATAAATGGGTACGTACCATAACATTCTTGCATGATGTTATTGCAGCGTTGACGCCGGGCCGACCCCCTGCGGTCGATGCCTCCATAAGCGGCGTAGAAGATATCTGTGTACTTAGTGGGCCAAGTTTTGGTAAGCAGAACTGGTGCTGTGGGATGATCCAAACGTAATGTTATGACGCCTAAATAAACGACGCATCATAGATACCATGAAAGGTGTTGATTGCTACAGACAGCAGGACGGTGGACATGGAAGTCGTCATCCGCTAAGGAGTGTGTAACAACTCACCTGCCGAAGCAATTAGCCCTTAAAATGGATAGCGCTTAAGTCGTTTGCCTATACATTACCGCTGGCGTAGGAGCAGCAATCAATACGAAACTAACGATTTTAAATTGGCTCACTACTTGACTAGCCTATTGGTCCCAAAGCAAACGATTAACGTATCCCATTCTAGTCGAAATTCTAGTACTACGCAATGTTTGTTTTGATTCGCTATGAAAGTTTGACAGATAAAATGAGGGGTTATTGGTTTTTCCTATGTTTCGAGGGGTGAATCGATTAGCTTGGGACCAAAGAGAGTACCAGAGCTGAGCCAAAAAGTTGAGCACGTTATTTCGGGACCTTCTAGTCTTAGAGTTACCTCTATGGTACAAGTGGGGCTGCGCGTTCGCACGACTGCCCTTTGAGACGCCAGCGAGTAGGAGGTTCTGATGGTGTGCGTTGAAGTGCCTGGCGTAAGCCAACATGGAGCCGCCACTAGCACAGATCTTGGTGGTAGTAGCAAATATTCGAATGAGATCTTGGATGACTGAAGTGGAGGAGGATTTCGTGTCAACAGCAGTTGAACACGAGTTAGCCAATCCTAAGCTCTATGGGAAACCTGATATATATTAAGCATTTAACCAGATACAACAACCGATCCTAGTGTGTTGATGCAACATCCTCGTATATATTGAATGAGCGAAAGGGAATCCGGTTACAATTCCGGAGCCTGTTGAGTATACGTTTGCATTGGCGTTTGCATACTGGCAACGGTAGCGCCTTTGTAATCATGGCAACATGAATCCTTTTCTTCGAGAAGCCAACAAGAGATATCGGAAGAGTTTTCTTTTCTGTTTTACAGTCACACTAGCCATGGAAGTCTTTCATAGAGAGATATGGTTGGACAGGCTGGTAGAGCATGGTATTAAATTGCTGTGTCGATATTCTCTTCTTGGACCTTGAAAATCGAAGACTGGGGCACGCAAACTCTCAACAGCTTGTACCGAATCTGCAGCAGGTCTCCAAGGTTTAGAGTCTCTAGTCGATAGATTAATGTAGGTAAGGGAAGTCGGCAAATTAGATCCGTAACTTCGGGATAAGGATTGGCTCTGAAGACTGGGATGACTCGGGCTATGCTCCCGTTTCGCGGTGGGGGTTTGCTTCAATGCGTTCCTCCGTGGGTGCACGCTTGCGCGCGGGGCCTTCGCGGGCTCCCGTCTGTGGGTGTGTGTCCCGCGGGCGCTGCAGTCATCACCAAACAGTCAATTCAGAACTGACACGGCTGAGGGAATCCGACTGTCTAATTAAAACAAAGCATTGTGATGGCCTCAACAGGTGTTGACACAATGTGATTTCTGCCCAGTGCTCTGAATGCCAACATGAAGAAATTCAAGCAAGCGCGGGTAAACGGCGGGAGTAACTATGACTCTCTTAAGGTAGCCAAATGTCTCTTCATCTGATTAGTGACGCGCATGAATGGATTAACGAGATTCCCTCTGTCCCTATCTACTATCTAGCGAAACCACAGCCAAGAGAACGGGCTTGGAAACACTAGCGGGGAAAGAAGACCCTGGTGAGCTTGACTCTAGTCTGGCATTGTAAGGCGATATAAGAGGTGCAGAATAGGTGGGAGCCGGGGTAACATATTATCTCCATGGCACCAATGAGATACCACCACGCTTACTGTTGCCTTACTTACATGATCAGGTGGAACAAGTGCTAAGGTTATTGCAACCTCCTAGCATAAAGTTTCATGCTCACCTGACCAACACACAGAAAACCTCCATTGCACATTACATATATTTTCATTATACAAATAAATACTGGGTAAGGAGGGAGCATCAGGGTATCAATTGACCTGAAATTGGACGATGGAGTGGTATGACAACCGGAGTCTAGAAGGGAATAAACACTATGATTTTCTTTTTCCTACCGATTCGATTGTGGTGGTGTGAATTCTATTTCAACAGTTTCAGATTGACGCACCCTTCTTAACAAACCATCCTGTAGGAAGCTTAATAAGTATTGCGAATTGCGTTATTCGATTTGTTGGATCGTATCGTTGGAAGGAGATTCTTAAATTCCCGTGGATTTCGCGTAAGTGTCTCTGCTTACGGGTCCACCCCTCCGTTTTTGGCCCTTCATACAGCGATATTGTGAATTCAGATCGATAGCTCAAATTGATCTTGCTATTAAGTGGAGCTGCATACAAGACAAGATCTTTGAAGGGATGGTGGCTACCTTACATACATACATACATACCTGACCAACACACAGAAAACCAAATCGATCACGTTCTAATCGACGGGAAATTCTTCTCCGACATTATCAACGTCCGCCGTACCGCAGTGCGAATATAGATTCGGACCACTTCCTAGTTGCAGTATGCATGCGCTCAAACTTTAAACGGTGCATAACACACGTCAAAGTCGAACGCCGCGACCCAACATTGAGCAACTACGGGACGCCGGAGTTGCCCAGGACTACGCGCAGCAGCTGGAAGTTGCCTACCCACGGAAGAGCAGCTTGGCGCAGCTTCTCTTAAAGATGGCTGGAGGGACATCCGTTCAGCCATAGGTAGTACTGCTGCAGCGGCACTAGATACTGCAATCCCGGACCGAGGAAATCACTGGTTTGACGGCGAATGCAAACTGTTAGTAGAGGAGAAGAATGCAGCACGGGCGAGAATGCTGCAACACTGCACGAGATTGAATGTGGAGCGATACAGACAAGCGCGGAACAGACAAAACTCGGTTTTTCGAAGAAAGAAGCGTCAGAAGGAAGACCAAGATCGTGAGGCGATGGAAAATATGTACCGCGTAAATGACACACGGAAGTTCTATGAGAAGCTAAATAGTCCGCGCAAAGCCTACATATGTGCAAGCCAATACGTGCAAGGACTTGGACGGTAACCTTCTCACGAACGAGTGTGAGGTGATTGAGAGGTGGAAGCAGTAGTATGACGAGCACCTCAACGGTGAAGCAGCAGAAAACGAAGGTGGAACGGCAACAGACCTTGGAGCACGCACAGAAGACTACAGGCTACCAGCCCCTGATCTTCAAGAAGTTGAGGAGGAGATCGGTCGGCTGAAGAACAACAAAGCAGCTGGTGTAGATCAATTACCAAGTGAGCTATTAAAATACTGTGGTGAAGCACTGGCTAGAGCGCTGCACTGGGTAATTGCCAAGATTTGGTAGGAGGAGATATTACCGGAGGAGTGGACGGAAGGTGTCATATGCCCAATCTACAAAAAGGGCGACAAGTTGGATTGCTGCAATTACCGCGCGATCACACTGCTGAGCGCCGCCTACAAGGTACTCTCCCAAATTCTATGCCGCCGTCTGTCACCATTTGCAAGAGAGTTCGTGGGGTAATACCAGGCGGGATTCATGGGTGCCCGTGCTACCACGGACCAAATTTTCGCGATTCGGCAGGTTCTGCAAAAATGATTTCAAATCCGCATACGACACAATCGATCGAGATCAGCTATGGCAGATTATGCACGAGTACGGATTTCCGGACAAACTGACGCAATTGGTCAAGGCGACGATGGATCGAGTGATGTGCGTCGTTCGAGTATCGGGGACACTCTCGAATCCCTTTGAATCTCGAAGGGGGTTACGGCAAGCTGATCGACTTTCGTGTCTGCATCGCGTTAGAATGTGTGATCAGAAGAGCTGGGATAGACACGAGTGGTACGATCTTCAGGAAGTCCATCCAGCTCCTTGGCTTCACCGATGACATTGACATTATGGCACGGAACTTTGAGATGATGGCGGAAACGTACATCAGACTGCAGGCTGAAGCTAGACGGATTGGACTTGCCATCAACGCATCAAAGACAAAATACATGAAAGGAAGAGGTTCTAGGGAAGACAATGTTAGCCTCTCACCCCGAGTTCAGATTGACGGTGACGAAATCGAGGTGGTCGATGAGTTCGTGTATTTGGGCTCACTGGTGACCGCCGAAAATGATACCAGTAGAGAAATTCAAAGACGCATTATGGCAGGGAATCGTGCCAACATTGGACTCCGGAGGACGCTCCGGTCGAATAAAATTCGCCGCCGCACGAAGTTGACTGTCTAGGAGTACCAACGCGCCCTTGGTGTTTTCGAATGGAAGGTGTTGCGTACCATCTACGGTGGAGTGCAGATGGATGATGGAACGTGGAGGAGGCGAATGAACCGCGAATTGCACCAACTGCTGGGAGAACCATCCATCGTCCACATTGCAAAAATTGAGCGAATACGGTGGGTTGGGCACGTCGTAAGAATGCCGCACGACGACCCAGTGAAAATGGTTCTCGAAAGCGACCCAACAAAACTCCTGGAATTTCTACAAAATCTTCTAAATTTCTCAAAAAAATTAAAATTAATTGCTGAACGATTGATGTAGAACTTTTATAAACGTCTACTTTTCTTGTTTATGTGAAAGTTTGAACATACTGAGAGGTAAGCACATTTCATCGGTAAGAGACGTGTGTGAGAGAACATTTACGAAAAACTCTATAGGCACCGGTGGGATTCAAACCCACAATTCCCATTAGCCTTTCAGTATGTTCAAACTTTCTCATAAACAATTAAATTTACTACAAAGTCGCTAAACCGTAAAATCAAACTTCTACAAAATTTGCTGAAGTTCTTGCAAATACTCCTACGATGTTTACTGCAGTTCTATGAAGATCATTGAGCTTTTACAAAACTAGCGGAACTCCTATACAAAATGCTGCACTTCTAGAACGTTTCCAGAGCTACGAAGTTTCCTGATTTTTTTTAACGTTCCCTGAACTTTTATGAAGTTCTCCTAACTTATTCGAGTTTCTTCTACAACGTTTTCTTGACTTCCCTGAACTTCTGTAAAGGCTATAAATCAGAAATATTAAACACCTTGCCTCACAAGCAAATTTTGGAAAAACATTGTGAAGACAAATCTTTGAACTTGTTGCTGTTCTGCGCGGAGCACCACAAGCTCGCTAGTTTCATAGACGCGGCAAAGCAGCGTTATAAAGAGAGCGATACCATGAAAACGTGACGTGATAGGGCAAACATTTATTCTAGGCTTTAACTCAAGAGACCAGAAAGTCAAAAATGCTAACCAATGTCTGTCCTAGAAAGTCTTGTTGCACAGTGTTGTTAGTTTACGTAACTTGATGCAAATCGTTAAAAATCTAAGTTACTTTAACTAAGCCAAATGATTGATTTACATTTGTGCTCTGCTTAAAATGTACAATCATACAAATGAATACAATGTTATAACTCTATCCCACACGCAAAAACTAAAGATTTTGCAGTGCAAGCAGCGACAGTTGACACGATTTGATTGATATTTGAACATAATCTAATTGACGGACACTGCATATCGTCTGATACCAGCCATCAGCTAGCAGCTACCAGCGTCCACCACGCACATGTGTTTTTTCGATGGTTTTATAATTAAAGCCGTACGCACTTGGCGTGTCCGGATAAACTATGTGCTAATCGACTCATGCTCTGCTAGAGTCACCAGTGCGCCCTACGTAGACCCGGACCGTCAGGCCAAATTCTTAAAAAAAAAAAACTATCGCGAGACCGACTACCGTGCCGTGCCATGCGTGAGCCGAGCGATGTGACTTAGCAGACCCGACCGGGCAGGCAGTGGCAAGATCAGAATGATAATCACGCCAACTAATGACTGTGTTTTGTACTCCGTTTTTTTCCCTCCCCAATCACCCATCGTCAACTGGTTGCCGGTCGCCTTTTCCTGTTAGTGCCAATCTTTTTCAAATTCGACCGCTGAATAAGTCTATATTGCACCATTTTTGAAGCGTTATCGGTGAACTAGAGGGCAGCAAGCAAACAACTTTCCACTAGGTACCTATAGCAAGTAACGACCGCGAGATCGGGTGAACGTGGCCAACACGCGCCTCTTGCAATATGCGTTCGACCAAAAGGACCACGCGTTGCACCGGTTCAAATCGCACGGTCCATCTGATCTCGATGATAATGCACACCTCATATCTAGCGACAGCCATGCAAGTGTGGTCAGACCCGGGCTGATTTACATTTATGCGTGATCGAGCACGTTGAGAGGATAATTGCACTTTAGAACACTGCTAGAAGATTTATTGTGCAATAAATCTGACATTTAGATAGATGGGATATCGGTACAGGGTGATTGAAACCAAATTGTGTGAGTGGTTTAAAATGCAATCAGGCTAATAGCCTCATATCTTTCAAATATGATCGTGAACATAGTGAGCCTCGTTGAAGTTGAAACAAGGCACGGAATATTGATTAACCATTAATAACGAAAGCAACTGATTTGCTAGCTCCAGCCTTGAACCTTCTTGTTAGAGATTTGGATTCGGATACTGACATAATTGAATAACGTTCGAAACGCCACAAAACCGAAGCCACCGAAATTGAACTAACAACCAATTATGAATAGCTAGAAGCCATTCTGTGTGAGGTTCTTTTGATCTAAGCAACATAACAGACAATCCAGCATCGTGCAGCATTCAAATGAATTGAACACGGCATGATTGAAAAACAGCCGTTCATTCCGTTATGTTCCTCACTAATCCACCCCAACTTATTTAGTGTTATAGCCCCATTCAAAATGATCACCCCCTCGTGTTGGTGGATTTTCCAACCAAAGCTTCGACACCGCGCGCGGTAGACTCAGTCTAACTCAGAGCTGGCGGGGGGTAAATATTTAGACACAAGACCTGCAATTATTTAATAAAGTTTAAACGAAAAATTACACTTAATTGATGTCAAAACAAAATCCGTGCGTGCGTGTGCTGTACTTTGCACTTCATCTAGTGTGACCAGTAATGTTGGAAGTACCTGTGGCTCTCCTACCACTTGTGAGCCGACGCATTTAACGACGTTCTGACAGCCAAGAAGTCGCGCCGCCGACGACGGCCGGGAAGTTGTAGGAGATTCATCAATGCAAAATGCAAAAGTGTTTCTTCGTTCGGTTGAGTGTTGAGAACTAATTGTCGTCCCTCTCACAGAGACGGGCGTGTGATAGAGCGTGAGACAAATGTACGGAGGTTTAATTGTTTAACGATTATGTTCGGGTTGATTAACGTATAATTTGAGCGAGGGCATTGCAAACTCGATAACCGTGAAAGCTGCTTGAGATTGGATCGTATGTGTTGCGATATTCCGGTTGAACGTGGATTACGTAGTCAAACAAATCCTTGTCATATTTCCAAAAGTGCAAAAGTTGTTATTGTATCATTTAAAGCTGGTTAACATTAACTTTCCAAACCTATTAACATCTGACAAATATGCTGACACTTTGTGGTAACGTAAGAGTCGATGCATTAAGTTAGTCACGCAAAATTAAGGGATAAAATTCCTCCTCCTCCCTCTCGTCAAGTGTTTCATATACCTTAAATGCATGAATGCAATGCTTATCTCATATACACCCCTGTACTTCCACCGAATGTGACGTACTTAATAGATGGCCACTGAAGAATGCATTGTACCTACATACAGTGCAGTATAGCACTTTATAGAAACGGGCCTGATTCATGCTCACAGATTGATATTTTAAGAGATGATAAAAATTAAGGACCTGGTGAATAATCTTCAATGGCCATCTATTAACTACGTCACACTCGGAGGGAGTACAGGGGTGCATATGAGATAAACATTTTATAAAGTATATGAAAGACGTAACGAAAGGGAGGAGATGATTTTTTCCCTTAATTTTGCGTGACATACTTAAATAATGCATGGACACTTACGTTACCATAAGGTGTTAGCATATTTGTCAGATGTCAGTGGGTTTGGAATGTTTTTTTTAAACTTTCAAGAGCGCTTATAAGTGAGATATAGAAATAAATAACTACATGTACACACAATTCGAACACACAATCTAAACGACACTGGAGCATTGAAAGAAATTGTGTGCAATTAATTCACAACAAATCTTAAAAAAAAAGAAAAAAAAAATTGCGAAGAGACGCTTGTTGAACTTATTCAATCAATTTCTGGAGCACAACATTGTGAAGTAATGAATCCATTGGTAATAGAAACCTTTGAGAAGCTGCTCGACAGAAATTCTCAAACAAGATTCATGTGTCTCTATTACGAGTACATGACGCTGGAGATTGGCCCTTATTCATTCAATTCCTCTCGTGGTTGCCTCCAAGACTTTTATAGTTCCTCTTTAAATTTTGATCTGACCATGTTGCAAGAAATCCGTGGAATACCAGATCACCATCAGTCGATGGTTGTTCCCTTAAGTTTTGGAAACAAGTACCACCATGTTAGTAACAATAAGAGTTTTTTCACAGATGGGTCAACTATAAACGCTTCCACTGGATTTGGAGTATTTAACGAATTTCATAGCGCCTCATATAAACTGCAAAAACCCTGTTCCGTATACGTTGCGGAACTAGCAGCTATATTCTACGCAGTAGAGCAAATTGCCTCACTACCATCTGATCACTATTTTATTTTTACTGATAGCCTTAGCTCGTTGGAGGCTATTCGATCAATGAGGCCGATGAAGCACTCCTCGTATTTCCTGACCGAAATCCGAGCTAAATTGAGTACTTTATCTAACTGCTCCTATACTATCACCTTAGTTTGGGTCCCATCTCATTGCTCAATTCCGGGTAATGAGAAAGCGGACTCGCTAGCTAAGGTGGGCATAATTGAAAAAATCGCCTTTGCGGAATTTTTTCAATTACCCGTCAGCACGTCCTCACCAACTGGCAACAAAAATGGAATGAGAGTGATCTGGGAAGATGGTTACATTATATTCTCCCACAGGTATCGAACAAGCCATGGACATGAGCCGTGACTGCATATGTGTCATATCAAGAGTCATGTCCAATCACTACTCGTTAGACTCGCATTTCTTCCGAATCGGGCTCGCAGGCAGCAATTTGTGCGCTTGTGGTAGTGGCTATCACGATATCGACCACGTGCTTTGGTCATGCACCCTCCATTGTGTTGCTAGATCCGAGTTATCCGCATCCCTCAGGGCCCGAGGAAAACAACCTATGCGGCCCGTTAGAGACATCTTGGCGAGCCGAGATCTCGAATATTTTAATTTAATTTATGTGTTTTTAAAACGGATCGATCTATGGATTTAGTATGTAAGTGTCATCTTGTGTTCTCTCAAGTTGCTAGGTCTCCATGGGTGTACCCCCATGTTTGTCTTTTTCTCCAGTATGTCGCTTAGTTCTAGATCAAGAGCACATTGCTCTAAAAAACCTTGTGTTTTCAATCCCTACCCTGGCACCCGTTTGTTACAATTTGTTACCCCTAACCTCGAGATAGCCGCGAGTAATCGGCCCCCGCTTTACTAACGTTAGTTTTAAGTAATTTTGTAACCCAAACGATGAATATCGGCTCCGCAAAGCTACGGCAAATGAGCCTGGAAAAATAAAAGCATATAAAAAAAAAAACATTCTGCAGTGAACCTTAAACTAAAGAAAGTGATCCATAGAAAATCAAGTTTGCGCACTTAAAAATATAGCCATGTTCGGATTAATGAAAGCAACTTCCTCAGAGCATTCGCGTTTTGGACAGCTTGAAGCTGAAATAGGTTTTATTAAACTAATATAAAATCTAAACCAATCTTAATGCTTATAATAAAACCTATTTCAGCTTCAAGCTGTCCAAAACGAGTCTGCTCTGAGGTAGTTGCTTTCATTAATCCGAACATTTTTGAAGAACAACATTGGATATAACCTCAAAATATCAGAGAGATCAACACCACACAGTTGAGTGAAGAACAGAACAGCGATCGAAACTGTACGCTTTGTGAAGGCCATGACCACGTAGATGATATGGTCCAGTGTGATGTCTGCGATTTCTGGACCCATTATAGTTGTGCTGGTAAGACAACAGCTGTAACGGAGGTTCCGTAGACGTGCTCGAAGTGCACAAATATGCTGAAGGTGCCAAAAGGAACCAAGAAGTCTGTCCCAAAGAAACCACCTAGCAGATAGAATAGTGCAAGGAGTGAAGCCAGATCCGAATCTGGAAAAGAAAGTACCAATGAGGTCAGCCTGGAGGAATCCCTAGACCTGTTGCAGCAGGAGAAAACGCTGGAGGAAGAGGAATTCTTCCATGAAAAGCGATAGGAGGCTGAGCGGGAGATTTTTCAAACCGAGAGTTATCTTCCGTCACTCTTTCAACAAAGCTTTGCTAGATTTAGGATTTAGGGATTCAATTATTATTTTAGTTAAGCACGCCAACAATGTTGACTGAGCTACAAGGCTAAAAAAAAGTAGTGTAAATTTCCGTTACTATGATGCACATAAATGGAGCGTCATATATCATACAAGTTTAGATTATAGAATTCAGAATTTTTAGGTGTGTACTTACTAGTTGCGTGAATATGATTTGTCAGTGGGACTTGATCAAGCCGTCCAGATTGGATTGCCCATTGCTATGTGCAGGCGCCTTGCTACATGAGTGGTAGTCTCAATCATCAATCATCACCATCCAAAAGAAGCTTCTATAATGACCTTCTTAAGAAAATATGAAAAATAAATGTTAATCTTATGGATCATACCTAGGGTTAGGGTCCAGTTATTAGTAGACGTTCTTATTATGGTGTGTTTCAATTATAGTCTATGGGATTTACATATTTTTTTATGTTTTGGACCCCTTTTTTAATTTGATCAATAAACCTTGGACAATTACTACATTACTACGTATCTATTCAGGTTTTCTGTTCTGCCCATGTTTTTTTTTTGTCAGAAGAGTGGAACGATGGGCGAGCGTCTAGAATAAGCTTCTTAAAGAAATTCCTAAATGAAGCTTCCATAGGAAGCTTCTTAAGAATATTATTATAGAATCTTCTTTTGGAAGCTAATTATAAACGCTTGCCCGTCGCTTCGCACCTCTACCTAAAATACACGGGCAGGACAGTAAATCTACGTAGTGGAGTAATTTTTCAAGGTTTATGGATCAAAATTTAAAAAAATAATGTTCTGAACATGAATATACGTCTAATTTATGGATCATGCCTATATTTTTAAGTGCGCAAACTTGATTTTTTATGGATCATTTTCTTTAGTTTATGGTTCATTGCTGAAAGTTTTATTGATCAATTGCAATATGTTTATGGGTAATTCGTACAATTTCAATGCTCATTCTTAAGAAATTTAGCGGTAAATTTTTACAATTGTGTTGCTAAATTTCACATAAAATATTGTTAATATTGATATTTTTTATGGATCGTTCACACTTTTTCAAGGATTTTCTTCGATGTTTTATGGATAATTTGGATGTTTTTTATGGAACGTTATTCAATATTTTATGGATCGTTTTATCAATTCTAAAGGTGCATACTTAAGGCTGCCTCTACTCCACCATGTTTGTCCCACTGTCTTCGTTCACAAATAAGAATTGCGTTGTGTAATTTTGAGACATACCGGTTTTTTTACACCATCTGAAAGAACTTCATTTTCTGAGCACAACGATATTTTTATCGGTCCCATAGACATTCATCTCGATTTTTAAATCAAGATTTAGATTTTTATTTTTTGACACTAAATCTATTAGTTGACAGCTTGCTCCCATACAAAATCCCACCGAAGGGCGCCAAGATGGCAATTTTTACTTAAGTAATCGCACTTATTTAAAATAGTTCTAGGGCACTAAAATTAAAGAATTTTTAGGTTTCCGTTTCATTTTCAATGCAGATTATGAATATGTATTTAGCAGTGCCTAAGGTGTAGTGGTAAGCGTGACTGCCTCTCACTCCAAAGGGCCTGGATTCAATCCCAGTCAGGGCCGCCAGGATTTTCTGGGGCATAAAATCTCTGATCTCTGATCGGGGAGGGTTGTCCCCAGTCCATGAGTTGATGGGTCGGTAGGTAAGGGTCCAGGTGTGGGAGATACCTCCCTAGCGTCGGTAGCATTGGTACTCAGTATGGAAAGCAAGATTGACGAAAAATAAATCAAGGAAATTTATGATTAATGTTCTATGGCTTTTAAGATAAATTACTACTTTACTATTTATTGTCTCTACTGCGCTTAATCAAACGAGTAGAAATATGAAGGTTACATGTTCGAATAATTGGAAATTCGATAAATATTTTATCGAATAGCTGGACAAATCTTTACGATTAATCGTTAATCGAATAATTGGACTTTAAGGCATCCCTAAAAAAAAGTGTAATTTCATGTTTGTTGGTGGTCCTTCGAAAATGTCGAACAGCAAAATTGCAGCCAGCAAGTGTAACCCAAGAACCAAACGCGGTATGATGCTAGTTTTCATTACTATGACGAGGACTAAAGGGCTTAGAAGCAGAGGGGTGAAAGTCAATTCTCTTAATCGATTTCCTCTTTTGATGACCATGGCTACACTAACCTATTTAACACTATTTTCGCTATGCTCTTCTATCATCCAGAACAACAAACGTATCATGAATGTGTTTGCCATCGAGTTATTAACGAAACAGAAAGTCGATCAAAATCACTTGCTCCGCTGCTTCCAAGTTTGTTCACAAGATTTCAACTCTGGAGAGCATTTTGTGTGCTCGTTGGGGGCGTGTGGTTCTGAATATGGCGATGAGTGTGCAAAATGTTACGCAATTACATCCTCCCTATTTGCACACGCCCGAAGATCGGAGGCGAATGCCACTTCGACTTGTTTCGTATACTAACGACTCTCTGATGATAGTGTTGGGAAAACAGTTATTTATGGATTTGTTAGTTATTTCGACGCTTTTGGGCAATGCTTGACATTTACCACTTTTCAATAGTTTCTTGTTGAAAATCAACAGTCCAAAGCAATCTTGTTGATGCAAAGAAATATTTCTGATCGAGTGGTGATAAAATTATTCAAATTGGTCCAAGGGCAGCTGAGTTATTAGCGTTCAAAGTCTTTCATAATTTCGTTACATGTTCCTTTTTCGGTTTTCACAAAGTGTATCCCATGTAATCACAGACGTGGTCCTACGTCAAAAACAAAAATATAATTAAATCAATACCCCGAAACAACTTAATTGATAATAACGAAACTCTTCGCAGCATTACAGAGGATTAGACAAAATACGTTTTTAATTCAAGCTAAAGGGCGAACACGAAATTATTGCGACACATTCAATACGGCATAACTTTTTTATCATTGGGTAAAAATCAACCAAATTTGCACACTTTCTCATTGATGTGTATTGTGTACATGCTGTCAAACTCGAAGTCGTGTTTTTCGATTCAACGAAAATGGAGGTGAACCAACGCGAGTTGAGAGAATAAATTCTTTCCAAACACCTGGAATTTCCTGACCTGTCGCACCGGCAGTTGGGAAAAATGTTGAACATTCACCATTCAACCGTCTCCAGAGTGTTGACGCGGTTCCAGGAGCGGTTGACGTTGGACCACGGCAAAGGAGCTGGAAGAAAACCGGGACCGGAGAACAAAAAGACGGAGGGAAAGGTGAAGCGGATGATTAAAGCAAATCCCAACGTCTCAAGCCGTGATTTGGCTAAAAAGATCGGCATGTCGCAGAGCTACGTCCAGAATGCAAAGAAGAGAGCTGGACTACATACATACAAGGTACAGAACTTCCCAAACCGCGATGAGCGGCAACAATCGACGGCTAAAACTCGGGCACGGAAGCTCTACGAGAAGATGCTGACAAAATATGGCTGCTGTGTGATGGACGACGAAACGTATATAAAAGCCGATTTTAAGCAAATTCCGGGGTTGGAGTTTTTCACCGGCAAAAGCAAGTTCGATGTGGACGACAAATTTAAGAAGAAGAAAATGTCGAAGTTCGCCTCCAAATATCTCATTTGGCAGGCCATCTGCTCTTGCGGACTGAGGAGTGAGCCTTTCGTGAAAAAAGGCACAGTAAATGACGAGATCTACAAATCTGAGTGCCTCGAGAAGCGCCTTTTTCCGTTCTTGCAGCAGCACGACGAAGCTCCGCTATTTTGGCCACATTTGGCATCATTCCACTATTCTAAAAGTGTCCTGGAGTGGTATGAGGCCAATTCTGTCCATTTTGTTCCAAAGGACATGAATCCGCCAAACTGTCCGGAGCTGCGCCCGGTGGAGCAGTACTGGGCAATAATGAAGCGGGAACTTCGGAAGAGCAAGAAGACAGTCAAAGACGAGAAGGACATGTTAAGAAAATGGAAAAAAAAAACTGAGAAACTGGTACCGGATGACACTGTAAAGACTTTGATGGAGGGCATCAAGCGAAAATGCGTTCAATTTTACACTCAAGGCTCCATCGATTAACTTTTCTTTTGATTTTTGAAGTAAATATATGTATAAAACTACCCTAAAATTTTGGTTTGATTCTAAACATTATAAGAAAATTGGCATGACATTTTCGGTGTCGCAATAATTTCGTGTTCGCCCTTTAGAATAAGATTAGCCAACAGATACCTGGGTAATTTGAAACGTGATTGTTATTTGCTACAGTCAAATATTAAAAGTAAGGCAAACGTCATAGAGATCCTGCAATTTTCCTGAAGTTCTCGAAACTACTCTGACGTTAAACTATTTACCCTAGATCTTAACTTAAGTGAATTTCTCTGGAACTTCCTCAAATTCTTTTATCATAGATCCCACAATTTTTCTGTAGTTAATAGAACTTTCCTGAACTTATCTTGGCTTCCCTTAAGTTTTTTTCAGTTTTCCTACTGTGCTTGGATCATTTCTGAAGTGCTCGGTTTTTTTTCCTGGAATTCTAGGCACTTCCTGAAGCTTTATCAATTTCCCAGAAATTCTCGGAGCTGCTTATATTGTTTGTAGTTTAACTGAAGTTAACGGTACTATCCTAAATTGAATAGGTCTATTCTGAGAATTTCTCGAAAATCCCTGATCTGCTTTGAGGTTCTCAAAATATGTCTGAATTATTCTTTACATCTCAGAGGTTCTCTAGATTTCTAGAAAATTTGGCAAGGAATTTTTCTGATATTAACGGAGCTGCAACGATCTTCCCTGAGGTTGCCCCAAATCTTGAAATTGCCCTGAAGCTTACGCCGCTTCATTACAAATGCTCCTGCATTTTCCAAATATTCGTGAAACTTACAAAACTTCTCAGAGTTTCCCTGAAGTTCTGGGATACTTTTATGATGTTTCCGGAGTTTTCTATAAGTTCTTTGAACTTTCCTGGAGTAATTTGTTCTTCACTGAAGTTTTCGGGAGTAGTTCAATGAAGCTCTCGATTTTTTTTTTTCGGAAATTGATGGAACTGCCATTAAGTTGTCAATACTAGTTCTTCAACATCTTAAAAAAATCCAGACTTTCATGATGTTTAACGTGCTTTTCTGATGTTATTGGAACTGCACAAAAACAACAATTTTCCTAATACTGAGTAATTACAGGCAAAATAGCGAAAAACATTTATATTGACCTTCTCCGATTCGTATGACACTTTGCATAACTGTTTGTTATGGGCAATGATTCATATTTCTGCTAAAGTTAAACCATTTTGGATATTGTAAAATTCTCGAAAAATTATAGCACAGAAATGGCAGTTTTGATCGATATTACGTCTGAGACAAAGTTGTAGAGAAGAATATTCTCTTTCTGGAAAAAAAAAATTAAAACAAACACGGCACCACTAAATGTCTAATATTCTCTTGAAGATTTAGGAACATCACAAATTGCCTTGTAATTTAAGAAACTGTCCTTAGGTTCTCTGATCAGCATTGATTTTCTCAGAGCTTTCCTGAAGTTTTCTCAATTATCGTGAAGTTTTTACTACGACCTTAAAATGTATGAAACTTTCCTGAAAAGTTTTAACTTTCGTGAAGTTCTCATAACTTCTGTGCAGTTTCCGACATAAAACTGATGTTTTTTTAAGATCTCTAGAGTTCTCTGGACTTTCCCGGAACTTCTTGAGGGTTCTCAAAATTTCCCAGAAACTAATAAATCTGTCTTGAATTTACTGAAAGTTACCCTTACAGATGTGGACTTTCATAAAGTCTTTGGAACCTCCCTGAAATCATTGTAAGTATCCTTTCCAAGTAACAATTCAGCAGCTTCTTGACATCCACTCTGATTTATGATAGTTTTATAAAGGAAATGAACATTCCACTTAGTTTAAATACAGTATTTCAAAGTGTTAAATATTCCTGGTTCCTAATTCACCTTATTGCTGTTTTAAAAACCTTTTATAGTCTGTCGAAAAAGTCAAAATCTTTCTTTTTTTTAAATAAATTTAAAGCAGCTCTCAATCCCTCCATAAAACTGTAGTGTAAATCAATCATAAACTTTATTAGCAATTGTTTATTAATGCCTCGATAAAATACTCTATAAAGTTGTTCTATCATTATAAATGCAACCATAAAATCATTCGATTTGAAATGAGAGCAAAAAGCATATATTGTTGATGTATAGGCTTGTTAAAATGTATCATAAAATCCCCAATTACTCTGTTTCCAAATTCAACTTAAAAGATGGATTCTCATAGTGAATAAATGCAAAATTTATGACAAGGAAATCTCGAAGAGTAGACTAAGTAGGATGAAAAATTCAAGCGATGTTAACTACCCAAGTCAATTTCAGCAATGCATCACATTCTGACCGGTGTTGATTCTTTATGAAATAGTCTAAAAACAGACCAGCATTCTCCGGATCGGACGAACAGAATAATTTACTTCCCTTCCGAAGGAAAGCGTGATCAGAGATGTTATGCCTCAGAACATCCCGGTGACGCCGACTGGAATTGAACCCAGGCCTGCTGGGGTGAGAGGTAATCACGTTTACCACTACACCACCGGCGCCGGTGTCACGTTTTCATGCTACAATTTATTGAAAAATATCGAATAGGCCATTTTGAAAAATTAGGTGACATACTTAAACGGCGTAGGATTTTTAAGATCAATTTTAGACTTCCCATTCGTAGTGTATTTGGCACGTTATACAAACGATCAGTGTGTCGGAGTTAAAATGCAAGCAGAAGTACTTAAAGTCATTAATGCGGTAGGCTGAAGGTACTTAAAATTAATTATATGGTTATTTGGTTCAAATTATTCAGCGATTGAAATCAATCAAGTAAAGTAAGACCAGCATTGTTTCATATTATGTTCAATGAGATCCTTCTCAAAAAATTGATTCGAATAGCTTATCTGATCAAGCTCAACTTCATCGACCGTTTTGATCACTTCAAAGTGACTCACAATCATTGAGCTCCTTCATATAAGCAAATTAAATCTTTATGTCTTTTGCAATCAATTCTCCACACAGATTAAAAATCATATAAAGTCTGCAACTCCGTGGTTCTCACCTACCAAGAGCAATAAACGGCCCAATCCAGGAACTACATTCCCGAGCGACTGATCTCATACACATGTGAACCGGACGTCCATGACTTTGTACCTCCCTTTTCAGTATAATTCGATGCAATCCGGATCGACGGTGCGGGTGTGCGGTGCGAGCAAGCAATCAGTGGTGTAATAATAACAAACAAAATCGACCTTGATTGACATTGAGACCATAAATCAGACCTGTAATACATGAACGATCGATCGGCCGAACGACCGGGCAATAGTATTTGCACACTTGAGTGAGTTTTATATTGTTCAAATGCGCGAGCGCGAACATTCACGCCAGGCGATCTGATTTACTCGAGGAAAATCCTTCACCATCTAGGTAGATCTAACTCACGTCAGTGCAGTGCAATGTCGTTGTCGTCTTAGTGCTCCAGAGATTGACCTATCTGCGCCAGGTGATCTGCTGCGGCTACAGTGGTGCACCTGGTTGGCGTTAGAAGCGATTTGTTCAAGTTTGGCGGCTGATTGAAAATGTAAATTACCCATTTGTTGAGAGCATTGGCGTTTATCTGTTTGCTGCTGTGGGGAGTAGCAGACTAGAAGGTGCTTCCAGATCTGTGATCTGGGAGGTAAATGACAGAGCAAGGAGAAACTGAGGGTTGTTGAGCAAGCTGTTGTTGTGGTTTATAGGATTTGTACGGCGAAGCAACCTCAGAGCTGTGAGGAGGGATAGCTTTCGATTTCAATCAACGAGAGCGCTGCTGCTTCTAATGGGAGTTAATTACAATTCTATTGATCGCAGGTATTGGGACCGCCGAATGAGTCATGCGCAGGTTTTCATTACATTTCATATTGGATTAAATGAAAACATAAATTTTCTTCTCAATTTGTAACCCGAGAAATGCCAATGATAGATATACAAAATCACTTATAATTCAAAACAGAGCTGCTTCCACTCACTATATGAAATATTTTTTTCAGAATTATGAAATCATTATAAGTTATAGTGATGTCACAGACAAACAGACATAACACTCGCAAGTTGTTTATCGAACAAGCAACGGTAAATTTGAAAGTATCGTAGTTGGTAGTAACGCCGTTTACACACTACTGCCATCTTTTCAGCATACTGCCCACCACAGTGTTTTCAACAGATGGCGGTAATGTTTTAGCGACGATGTTTTACAGTGAGAAATATTCAATGTGTTATGTCTGTTATTCTGTGGTGATGTGTTGTACTTGTATGTTACAAGAAGAGGTTGCAAAGTATGTGTTTGTTAGAGCTTCCATTTCCCGGTGGTTTCCACCATCCCGGGATTCGGGAAATATTTATTTGATATTCCGGGAAATCCCGGGATCCCGGGAAGTAAATAAAGATAGTAAATTGTTTTAATATTCGTATGCTTCTAATTTCTTTTAACAATGTTCTGAAATGTATGTTCATCTCTTTAGAAGAATGATTAAAAAAGGAGGTTTTTCAATAATAGGGACACCAGATTTAACGACATATCTTCATTTTAAAGACATTTAAAATCCTGTGAAGGTATTTTTTCATGCAGATATTTTGAAGACATTTCATGGTACGTGAAGTTGTTTCAAGACATGCGGAAGCTGAAGCAGACTTCCAATGGATTTTTTTAAATTGTAAACTGGCATATTTATGATGATTTTTGTTAAATAAATGAAGTTTTGATTTCATATTTTAAGCTTCTTCCTGAATATGTTGAATATGAATAATGTAGCCAAAATCGGATATTTCAGAATAAAACTTGATCCAATTGAATATTCACAGGACTTAACGAAAATATTCGATTAGCTGGAGATCTTTTGAATACTTCCTGATCAACGTTCATTTTTGGAATCATTATATTCTACTACATTATCAAAGATACCCCGTTTAACGGTACGCCCAAATCTCAAATCAGTCCGGTTTTTAACAGTTGAGGGCAGGTGCAAAGCTCGAATTTGGACGCAATGGGCACAGAATAAGAAACGTAAATATGCATCAATCGAAGTCATCGTAGACCACTTTTGTAGTGCATCGCTTATTCTTCAAAACAGCAACGATCGTCAACAACTGAAGCTCCGCAAACCGATAAATCACTCGTTCCCACTAGGTGCAACCGATTTGGCACTGTTCAACAACGGCATCCATCGGCGTCGGTCGGTAAAATTTCGACCTACTGCTTCAGGTGGCCAACACCCGTTTAGCTATTTTGCGCTTTTCTCCCGGCCGGGTTGGCATACAAACAGTTGATTGATAAACGGTGGCACTTATGGAGATCGGAGCAGAAAGCATTGGATTTTAGTGGGAAGCTTTTTACGGTTCAGTGTTTCATTTGAAGGCAACGACTATTTGACTACTGGTCGGGGTATGTTTTCAGGTCACCGTTGTTGTTATCGTTGCAATAAATTCTGCATTGCAATTGCAAGACTAGACGTCCAACAGACGAAGGCGAACGCGTGGAGAACGACGGGTGGGTCTCCCGTGTAAATCGAAACTCGATTTCATTCCGTTTCTAGCCCATATATCTGTCGTTATGGGAAAATCACTCGGGCACGGAGGCTCACTTACAGGGCTTGCAGCAGAGACACAACCAGACCCAGACATAATAATGAAATGTTGCATTTTCTATTCAGACACCTATAAGAAAACTGTCAGTATGATTGCATAAGCGCCCTGACCACTGCTCTTGGCTGCTGCTGCTGTTGCTGCTGGTGCTGATGCTAGGAGGTTCAGGTGTTCATTTAATTGAATTACCTTCACACATTTCTACCGTGGTTTGAGGATAGAATCCTAATCGAGCTCGCGCAACTGAAACACGATCCGCCTGCTTTGGATTCCTGGGGACACATTCTCCATGCCCAACAGCCACGATTGCAAACGAATCAATTAATCGTCAATCGATTCATGGCTAGTGATGATGGTGGAGAATGTCTTTGCAGATCCAGTTCAATCAGCGTCATTAGAAACCATTCAGAACGAGCCAACCCCACTGCAAAGGTTCTGAATGCTTACAAGCAATAATTGCTTACATGGTTTAATATGCAGATCCGACCACTTCAAAAACTCCGCTTCTGCATCCTGCGATCGGCTTTTAATGATATGCATCAAGAACGTTGAAGTTGTCGGATTGAATTCCTGTCGAGCGAGAGAGCGCTGATCTGTATCAACCCGAAGGGCCCTACAGCATTCGTCGACCTCTGCCGAGCCAGCTGCTGCGGTCGCAGTCTAGGTTGGGTTCTTCCAGTGTGCAACAGCAGTACAGTTTGGGAGGTAGCATTAGCATACAGAACATTGCTCGAATACGACGACGGTGACGACCGTAGTGTGTGCATATGGGCTTTTAAATTAAGAGCTTTAATTGTATGCTTCGTTTTGGCTGATCTCATGTAGCAAAAGAGTGGGTGCACCGTTTTTCCCACAGTATAGTGGTGTATTTGCGTGGTACACCGGGTACCAGACACGTTTTTACAAAATGCTACAAACTGAACGGTCGACTTGTTTAAACATTGTGTTTAGTTAATGCCAATTTGTATGCTTTTTTGCAAGAAGGGTGAAACCACGACGGTTTGTTCTGACCTCCGGTTCTTGGGAGGTATTCTGAACATTGATTCCATGATAGGTGGTACCATAGTCACACATTGTACCACTTTAAGGTTAAACGATGCGGTATTTTGTAACGGTCTGTTTTTAGAATCAGGGCTTCCAGTCATTTCGCAACACATTTTTTTTTTTCGGAATTGTGAACGAGTATTATAATGATTTTTTGTTCAAAATTATGGTGCACTAAAGAGGAATGCATTTCTTCAAAAAATCATAATTAAGGTATTTTACTGATTTATTGCGTTAAATAAATCATGAGAAAAATATTTTTTGCGAGGCAAATTTCATGGAAATAATTACTTAACCAACTGAAAGACTAAACATTCAGCTATGAAAAAGCGTTTTTTGCATTGCTGAATGTTTAGTTTTTCAGTTGGTTAAGTAATTATTTCCATGTAATTTAAATTTTTCTCGCAAAAAATATTTTTCTCATGATTTATTTAACACAATAATTATGGATCACTTTTGAGACAAATCGCAATTCTGGATCAATAAATCAATATGATTTTTCTCAACTGATTCATTGAACTGAACTCAATCAAATTATGACATTTCAAAAACCTAACCTGTCACGCTTCTCATTATTGGTTTAGGGTTTTCTGGCTACTCTTCTTGTAGCTTTTTCCTTATTTTGATTTTGTTTTTCTTTCTTAAGAGAACTTTTTGAAGCTTTTCTTCATCTCTTTTTTGTTTCAGAATTTTACGTTCTTTGATCCGTCCTTTCTTGGCATCTTTGATTTGATATTTGTTCTTATACCATTGTAGCCACAGATGGCACATGTTCCTGAAAACGACATTTCCGTTGGTTTGGATGAGTGGCTGCAACTCGCTGCCAGGCTACTACATCTTCAAATGGATCCTTTGAGTTTGAACTGGATGTAATTGAAGTTTCCGCATTTTTTGTCAAATCGTGTCTTTGGATAGGGTTTAGAGAATCTGCTTCCGAATTTGAGTATGAGAAAAAGTGTAAGCATACAGATTATACAAGTTTACCACAAGTCCCTTACTCAAGTTGGCATCAGAAGTTTCATGAGGTAGAACAACGCAATCCTCATCATCGTTTGTGGAGTCAACCCCAATGTCTGAATAATGTGCCATTGTCATTCACAATAAATTCCAAGGTTACACTTTTAAATTATTGAAGCAGTTCTTTAAAAAACAGTCCTTCGGTTTTGTCCTTAATTAACTTACAGAAAATGAACAAAGCGGACTCTTTGAGTGGCCTGTTGTTCAAAAATATCGACAGCTGATCGAAATTCAACCCCAGTTCGATGTATTTCAGTTGAAGTTACTAGTCATGCTCAATAGTTTTACTTGATGTATTCTCAGCAGGGCTCTACATTTTCGAAGCTCTAAAATGAACTAGAGTTTTGTTTCTCTCATACAAACGTGTTCAACGCTTCATTTCTATAACGCCTAGCTAGGCTATCAGCAATAAATGATAATGAAAAAGAAGCACGCTTAGAAGGAAACGCTGGCTGTGGATCTTCTCGTCGTTGCTTTGCTCATCGTTTTCAATGTAATAGCGAATTCGTTTATTATCGGGGTTAACACCAGTTCCAACCCAGTGCGAAACCGAACTTTTTGTCAGTGTGAACCACAACCTGAGCTAGGTTTTAAAAACAAACGAGCAAACTGACGAAAACAAGCAGACCCAATCTTGATACCCGATCCATGTTGGAACTGAATAATAAACCAATTCGCTATAAGTAATGTCGATTTTCTAGTTAAACGAAACCTCATTATGACTTTCAATCCCCTTTCACGAATACTCTATCACTGCTCTTTCAATTTGTTTAAAATGCGTTATGTCCCGTTTTCGTTTATTTTTTGACGTAGGACTACGTCTTTGATTTCTATATGGGGGTACACTTTGTGAAAACCGAAAATGGAACATGTAACAAATTAAGAAAGACTTTGAACGTTAATAACTCAGCTGCCCCTGGTCCAATTTCAATAATGTTATCACCAATTGATCAGAAATATGGCTACGCATTGATAACAATGCTTCCGAATGTTGATTTTCAACAAGAAACTATTGAAAAACTGGTAAATGTTCAGCATTGTCCAAAAGCGTCGAATTAACTAACAAATCCACCAATTACCTACATGCATATGCTGCTACCCCAGCACAGTCGTCAGAGAGTGGTAAGTAGACGAAACAAGTCGAAGTGGCATTCGCCTCCGATCCTTGGGCGCGTGCGAATAGGAAGGATGGAATTGCGTAATATTTTGCACACTCATCGCCATATTCAGAACCAAACGCAAATTCTTCGAGATAACCACCTTCCGTCGTCTGGCTCGCCGTGGCGGTGTCTGACGTATCTCCGGTTTGATTTACGAGGTGTGCTGAAGGTGTTCCTGAAAAATGAGATCTGTGATGCTGTCACCTACACTAAACACGCCAAGCGTAGATGGATGTCATCTACGTTTTTGAAGTTTTTGTTTGGTTTCAGAGGTTAAATCATCACCAACATTGGAAACAAAACGGCTCTTTTCAGGGCCACCAAGCTTATTACAGTAAAGAGTAGGAATAGAATACATCTGCCTGTTTGTCCAGATTCAGAACCACCGACCACACAAAATGCTCATGTAATCAAACTGGAAGCAGGGATACAAATTGTTTTGATCAACCTTCGTCAACTTTGAATCGCCACGGCCGGATATTTTCGATGGAAGAAGCAACAATCTAGCATCTAATTTGACGAAGACGGCAGGAAACATTTCTGGATCAACAATAGAATAGGGCCCATCAGCATTTGTAAACAAACCGTTCCAAAGCCTCACAAATCGAAGGCCGCTCACACAAACCAACACCAACATCTTGTAGGTAGAAGTTTCCCCTATCCGATGATGGTGTTGGTTTGTGTGGGTGGCCTTCGCTTTGTGAGTAAAGGGCTTTGGAACGGTTTGTTTACTAATGCTGATGGGCTCTTTCGTATTGTTGATCCAGATTTGTGAAGCCGAGTTATTTACGAAAGAGAGTATCGATGAAGAGAATCGATCAATGTAGATAGGACCTATTGAAAAGTGACGCGAGATTTGTTTTCCGTACTGAGCTCCAATGCTACCGACGCCAGGGAGGCAGCTCCCAGAGATGTTATGCCTTAGAACATGCCGATGGCGCCGACTGAGATTGGACCCAGGCCTGCTGGGGTGAGAGGTAATCACGCTAACCACCGGCGCCGATATCTATCACGGCGAATGAGAACGACCCAAATTTGAGTTTAGTTATCTCAGAAACAAGTGCAGGAGCTCAGCGATGAGTAAATATTCCTCATGTTTTCCCAGGTTTTTCCAGGTTTTCCAGGGAAAAATTCCCGAATTTGAGAAAAGTAAAGATTGGATTCACTCAGTCTATTGGTACTACTCCGAGACTGAATAAAATTTTCGTCAATTTCCTCATTTTCTGGTAGATTTTTTAGGTTTTCCACAGGAAATCATGAGACAAATTTACTCATCGCTGAGTTCCTACACTTTTGGCGATTATGAGTGAACTAAACTCAAATTTGGGGCGTTCTCATTCGCCGTGTACGCAAAAAGAAAATAGCCAGTGTCGCTACTTGATAGCAAACTACTGATAATGGGAGGAGTCTTTGTAGCTTTTATACCACTTGGTTGCACATCATTCTGCTTTAACCTAAAAAGATATAAAGCAGCGCTGCTGTCTGGTATCAGCTCATTTTTGCTTCGAACGGCGTGGTCAGCAATAGCAGCAGTAGGTCGTGGCAAAGGAGGTGCCAATCGTCATCGCAAATTCTTCGAGATAACCACCATCCGTCGTCTAACTCGCCGTGGCAGTGTCTGACGTATCTCCGGTCTGATCTACGAGGTGTGCTGAAGGTGTTCGTGGAAAATGAGGTCCGTGATGCTGTCACCTACACTAAACACGCCAAGCGTAAATGGCCATGGATGTCTTCTTCAATAAAACGGCCCTTTTCAGGGCCATCAAGCTTACATCAGTAAAGAGTTGGAATAGAATTTATCTATGCTTGTTTGTCCATATTCAGAACCACAAGCCCCCAACGACCACACAAACTTGGAAGCAGGGGTGCAAGTGATTTTGATTGATTCTCGTAATCAACTTTCTTTTTGAAAAAGATTACTACAAATTTGGATCGCCTACAATTCAAAACCGTGTTGAGATCAGGCATAACATTTGATAACGGCACAAAAGCATTTGTAAACAAACCTTCTAAGGCCCTTTACACGCGAACCAAAGTACGCCCACGCAAACCAACAACATCATCGCATAGGGGCAACTATCACCTTTCCGTAAGTGGTATTGGTTTGCGTGGGCGTACTTTAGTTCGCGTGTAAAAGGCCTTAGAATGTTTGTTTATAAATGCTTTTGTGCCGTTATCAAATGTTATGCCTGATTTGATCAATTAAAAGAACTTAATGCTCTTCACATTTATTCCGTCCACTAGCGGTCCTACGTCAAGCTTCCGTTCGTGCCCCTAGGCACAGACCCTTCTACTTTTTTAGATAAATATGTGGATGGAAGATAAATTAAACATATTACGTGTAATCTTCAAGTGTTTTCACGTGAGAAATGCTTTAAATGTCTTATTTAATTTTTCGCCATATACGTCATGAAACCTCTGTTGATGTATTTCATGAAAGAGAAAACTATCAAAGTCGAGCGCTCTTTCGCTCATCCGTTTCACCGAAGCTTGAAAGGAAGACCAATGGAGCGACGGGAGAAAGAGAGCCAAGCGATTGAACATTTGTTTGTGCACGCCGACTGAGGTTCTAGAATGCTGCGAAACTGTTCGACTTTAACAGAAAAAGAAAGCCAGCAGTCTCTTCATCGCATCGATTTGGTCGATTGGCCCTGATTCTCAGCAAGCATGGGAAAAATCGATTCATTTTGCATTTACTACTCACTCGCACACATACAACATCAGAAACGAAGAGCAGCTTGTGTGAGCCAGACTGATTTCATTCGTATTCGCATTGCTTGTATTTTCTTCGATGAACGCAGAATTGAGAAAAACAGACTGCTGAGCGTATCATGAATGATTCTGAGTGTAGTTGTGTGGATGAATTCTCTTTTATTATTTTTGCCATGCTGCCTTTTACGATTGCATTCTGCTGAGTGAGCTGAATGATAATTTTGCAGAACGATTCACTTTTTATTTTCTAGCTGTAAACATACATTGACACTTTTAAATTGCTGTTGATACGGAAAAAAAAACGGTTCTACTGTAACACATTAACATAAGCGTCAAGCAAATACCGTAAAACTGCTGTGGCCAATTCAACTGATTTAAATCAGTGAGCCAAAAACTATCTGACTCGGCTATTTAAATCGTTAGCATTCGGATCTTACGCATTCAATCTGGTTCTCTCTCGGTAGAGAAATTTTTTCGGCTGCCTTTCAGTTTATCCTTCTTTCCTTCTACTGCTGTCAGTTCTGAGTCGACCTGCAGTCACTTGGAAGAATTTACACTCGTTCGACAATCTGTTTGTAGGTGAGGATGGCTATTTTGATTCTGTGGCACTCGCGCGAGTGAATGAATTTTTCTTTCATCCACTCCTACGTACTTGATAGGGTTTTCAAGTGTTTTAAAGCGTTTGTAGGCAAGGAACTGAAATCAATCACAATGACATTCCAGGGGCAGAGTCAACAAATTTTAAATGCCTTTTTCAAAAAATCCTTTGAATTTGTGAAATTGTCCAGAGCCTATTCTTGCCCCCTTCCCCTGCGTAGACAATTGTCCATACTTAATTTTTGAAATTTGTATGGGCTGTGGATAATTGCCAACTTCCCCTCCCTAACCTGTCTACGTAGCTAATGAATAGTCCCTTATTTGGTAATACTTTCTACAAGATGAACTTGTCAATAATCTAAAAATCTCGCTACTAGAGTCAAACAAAAATGGTAATACCGTCACTTGTGGCGTGTGACTATGACATGACCAAACACTCCCGGGTAACTAGCTTAGTAGAATGAGACCCCTGCACTGTGTCGCACGGCCGGCATGTTACTGCGTATTCGGAGGTGCTGCGTGTGCGCCAGGGTTTAAAATTGGCACTGTACTCACTGCTTCAGCGGGATCTCTTACGGCGTCGCGACACTGGCATTGACCCACACGGCTGCTCCTGCAATACCGTGTGGTCGGAAACTTGCGGCGCGGGCTGCAAACAGCGGATTTGGTGGCTTTCATCAGCGACATACGGCTCAGCAGGCGTTGCTGGCTCGTTTGGCTGGCAGGTGTCTTCCGTCGCACGCTATGTCTGAAGGCACTTTCTTTTGCAACATTAATGTACCTCATATTTTCCTTCACAGGATGTTAGTATTGATCCTAACAATGAAATCTGTGATGGTTTTAAAATATTTCATCTTGGGTTTTTTTTTAGAAAAAGTGTTTTGAATTTACAAAGCCGATTATGAAGGCGTATATGGACCAGTGCTGACATTTGTCATTGTCATTGACAGACTTTCGCGCGATATTGACAAAATTGTTCGTCACATAGTCACTGACAGACTTGATCCTCAAAAAAACCTTCGTCAAAATCTCATTCATTTTTTCGTCAATGACAAATATTCACCTGGTAACAAAAAGTGTAATTTAGTGCATTATGTGTCACATTATTGTAGATACTTGTTCACTAAAATGGATCCATGAGGGATTCCATCCAGAATGAGCTGAAAAAACCTGAAATCGTGCTCGACCATCTTCGATTTGGATGATACTTTGCCCATATTTTCAGTATGATAGACCAAGTATTTTCTGCAGGAGCGGATACCCTTTTGACTCAAGGGTAATTTTTGAATAGGGCCTTTGTGTTTTTGCACACATACTTTAAAAAAAAAAATGTAGTTCGAAAACAGTTGGTTGTAGAAACAAATTTACTAAGAAGGAGTTGTAGGAAACTAATAAGGCCTTATAAAAAAAAATATACACGGAATTTTTTTTGCGTTTTTTTTACAAAAAAAATTAAAAATAAACCTCAAAATTCAAATAACAAAAAAACGTGTTTTTGATTTTTTATATATTTTTTTAATAAAAACTTGAATTGAAAGCAAAAGTTTTGAAAACAATTCCAGGATGGACAAACTTTTAATAAAAAAGTTTTTCTAAGAGCAACTTTTAAGGCATTTTTGAAAATTTCATTATTTACGGCAAAATGTTCAGTTTGATGTTAGCATATGATTATAAAAATCATTTCAAACGATAGTGCTCATATCGATAAACTTCCTAAATATAACCGTTTTCGAGATATTTCAAATTTACTTTCATAAAAATATTTTTTTTTTTTGTAGAAAATATGCCATTTTCATAAGTTAATCGTGATTTTCCATCAGACTTGATAAGTCTTTTGACGATTGAACAATCAGACAACCCGTTAAGAATTTACAGGGGAAATGAAAACACTATTATTTTAAATATAGAAACCAACACAAGTTAAGTTGCACTTATTTTCATTATCAAGCGTAGTTTCATCCTATTTAAGTTGTTAATATTGATGTACTTATTCATATTATTATTTTAGGTATATTATAATGTCTTCCATGGTATTTTTTTATGAAAAAAAAAGCTTCTCTGTTAGAGTAGCTGCAATACCAAATCAATATTTATACCTGAATATCCAAATGGTACCTACGTTTGTATATAAGCATGACCATCCTTTTGAAAACAGACATCACTAAAAGATCTTTTTGAGTGAACAAGTATAATTTGAATATGGAATTCAAGAAGGTCGAGTGTTGCAAGCCGTTTCCTAATAAACGGTGTTCGTCAAAGCTTCGTAAATTATCCGAAAATTTGATTGAAAAATATATGTTCCTAGAGTGGAAATTTAATTTGGATACATCTCTATCAATCTGTGATACGTGTCGCTTGAATTTAAATAGAATCGAACAATGTGCTGAAAATCTGGAACTAGAAGTGCAACCGTCAGTCATGGATATCGCGGAGCCGCAGTCATCTACATCTCGACATGGCCTCGAAGAAATACCACCAACTACGTCAATAACAACAGCATCATCTCAGGATAGTGGAGAGCAACAATTTTCCATCAGTCCGCATCGTGCTCTCTTGCCGTGCGGATCTATTTGCTTTTTGCTTAAGGAAGTTACTACTACCTAAAGCTACAACAAATTTAAACAGCACTTTTCAGTGCTCAACCTGTAAAAATTTTCTACCTTGTTCAACTCCTCTTTTTCCTCTTCGATCCTTGTTTGGACCCTACCCGAGGTAATCCTGCTTGGATATCGATTTGGAAAATTCCTCTTCGATCCTTCAGATTCTTATAGCAATCTGCTTGGAAGTCGATTTGGATAAAAATTTACTGCCGCCATGGCGCCTAAACGCAAAAGAAAGGGGCAAACTCTTGACCCCCCTTCTGATGAAATTAATTTGAGTAATCAATTTGATTTGCTCACGGATGATGAGAATGATCCATCATCCAAGAAAAATTCTAGTAAACTTTCCCGGCTTAATGCCAAGAAGGAAAAGATTCCCCCTATTGTGATAACCACTTCCGATTTCCATGCTCTTCGCATGGAACTTTTGAATTTCGTGAAAGTTAAGTTTTCACTACAAATTGGACGTCGGGGTGAATGCCGTGTATTGGCTGAAACCTTGGACGGATTTAAATGTCTTCTCAAGTATCTTACTGAGAAGAAGCACATTTTTTTTTACTTACGACACCAAAACTGAACGTGTGTTCAAGGTTGTCATGAAAGGACTGCCCAGTGGTGAATCCCTGGATCAGATCAAAGATGAACTGGCAAAATTACTTGGAGTTGTGCCACTCCAAGTAATCAAAATGAAAATGAAATCCCGTCCTGGCGATTCGCGCAACGGGATTTCTAATGATTTTTATTTAGTTCACTTCAAGTCTAGTGAACTAAACAACCTTAAGGCCTTAGAAAAACTAGCCTTATGCTACATGTCCGAGTGAAGTGAAAACACTTCAGAAAGACTGGAGGAAATTTCCAAAACCTCACCCAGTGCCGTAAGTGCCAGGGATGGGGTCACGAAAGCAAAAATTGCTACATGCCAGCTAAATGCATGAATTGTAGTGATTCTTCTCACGTTAAGGACGGCTGTCCTGTGAAGGAAGATCCTAAGGAATTTAAATGTTCAAATTGTGGTGAAAACCACAAATACAATTTTTGGGAATATAAGACTCGCAAAGCGATCCTACAATCTCGTTCTAACCGACAGGTAGGAAACGCTCCACGTTTCCGACCAGGTACAAATTCCTCTGCTGTTAACAACGGTCAGCGAGGAACAAATTCTACATTCGTACCCGTAGGTACAAATATCACCCCTGCTTCAAATGTTTCATCTGTACCTACTCCCCTCGCTGCTAACAATGTTCAGCGAGTTAATGGAGCTACCTATGCTGCTATTGCAGCGGGTAGTAATCAAAATACTAACCAACGTTCTAATGGAAATTTTGACAATTTTGACTTAGGAAACATTACTGCTCCTAAAATGGAATTTTTACAAAATTCATTAATTGACATGATTTCTGATATGCTTAAATCTTAAAAAATTTGCTAATAATATTGTCATGACTTTAAAATTCAGTAATGGATTTTAAAGCATTAAACATTTTAAATTGGAATGCTCGATCTCTTAAAGATAATGAAGACGAGCTATTTAACTTTTTGAGAGTTCATAACGTGCATATTGCCGTTATAACTGAAACGTTCCTTAAACCTGTCCATAAGGTTAAGAAGGACTCAAATTATTTAATTTATAGAAATGACCGTCTTGATGGACCCTGTGGTGGCGTTGCCATCATTATTCATAGAAGAATCAAACACAAAATACTTTCTTCATTTGAAACCAAAGTTTTTGAAACTTTGGGAGTTTCTGTTGAAACAAAATTTGGACAACTTACGTTTATAGCTGCCTATTTGCCATTCCAATGCATAGGCCAGCAAAAGAATTTTCTCAAGGGTGACCTTCAGAAACTTACCCATCATAGGTCTAAATTCTTCATTATTAGTGATTTTAATGCAAAACACCGCTCATGGAATAATGCTCAAAGCAATTCCAATGCTAATATTCTGTTTGATGATTGTTCTGCAGGTTATTACACTATTCAATATCCAAACAGCCCAACATGCTTTTTTTCTGCAAGAAATCCCTCCAGTATTGATTTGGTCTTAACTGATTCATGTCATCTTTGTAGCCAATTGGTTACCCATGCTGACTTCGGTTCTGATCACCTTCCAGTAACTTTTGAAATATCCCAAGAAATAATTTCTAATCCCAACAGCTCTACTTTCAATTACCATAGGGCTGATTGCGAGCAATATCGAACATTTATGGAATATAACTTCGATCCAAACATTCCTTTGCAAACCAAAGATGAAATTAATTATGCTCTTGAATCTCTGACGACTTCTATAGTTGAAGCAAGAGCTGCCTCAGTACCAAAATGCGAGGTTAAATTCGATTCAATTATAATAGACGATGATCTTCAGCTCTTGATCCGTCTTAAAAATGTCCGTAGGAGACAATTTCAAAGAACACGCGATCCTGCCATGAAAGTTATCTGGCGGGATTTGCAAAAACAAATTAAAAAGCGATTCTCTGCCCTGAGGAACAAAACTTTTGAAAATAATGTTTCTAAATTAGACCCGAGTTCCAAACCCTTTTGGAAACTCACAAAAATTTTGAAAAAACCTCAAAAGCCAATACCAGCGCTTAAAGGAGGTGGTAAAATTTTGATCACAAATTTGGAAAAAGCTCAGAAACTTGCTAAGCAATTCGAGAGTTCCCATAATTTCAGTTTGGGTCTTACTAGTCCTATTGAGGATCAGGTTGCTCGGGATTTTCGGAATATTTTCTCTCGGGAAAATATTTTTGATGATTCCTGGGGGACTGATTTGGACGAAGTAAGGTCTATAACTAAAAAAATCAAAATATGAAAGCTCCAGGTGATGATGGAATTTTCTATATCCTCATCAAAAAACTCCCAGAGAGTACCTTGTCTTTCTTGGTAAAATTATTTAACAGATGTTTCCATTTGGCATACTTTCCTGATAAATGGAAAAATGCAAAAGTTGTTCCAATTTTGAAGCTGGATAAAAATCCAGCTGAAGCTTCTAGCTACCGTCCAATAAGTTTGCTTTCTTCAATAAGTAAACTTTTTGAAAAAATAATTTTTAATAGAATGATGCTTCACATCAATACGAACTCAATTTTTGCAGATGAGCAGTTTGGATTTCGCCATGGGCATTCAACTACTCATCAACTCTTAAGAGTTACCAATTTAATTCGTTCAAACAAATCTGAAGGCCACTCAACTGGAGTTGCTCTTCTAGACATAGAAAAAGCATTCGACAGTGTTTGGCATGAAGGTTTGATTGCTAAATTGAAAAAGTTTAATTTTCCACTTTACATTATGAAATTAGTTCAAAATTATTTAACTGACAGAACTCTGCAGGTAAATTATCAAAATTCCAAATCTAATCGACTACCTGTTAGAGCAAGAGTTCCTCAGGGTAGCATTCTTGGGCCTATATTGTATAACATTTTCACTTCGGACCTCCCTGATTTGCCTCAGGGTTGCCACAAATCTTTGTTCGCTGATGACACAAGCATTTCCGCTAAAGGAAGAAGTCTTCGTGTTATTTGCAGCAGACTTCAGAAAAGTTTAGATATTTTCTCTTCTTATTTACAAAAATGGAAGATTTCTCCCAACGCTTCCAAAACTCAACTTATAATATTTCCACATAAGCTCAGAGCTTCCTTTTTGAAACCTAGTAGTAGTCACATAGTCACTATGAACGGAGTTCCAATTTCCTGGTCAAAACAAGTGAAATATCTTGGATTAGTTCTTGACCAAAAATTAACTTTTAAAGATCACATTGAGGGCATTCAAGCTAAATGTAACAAATATATAAAATGTTTGTATCCTCTTATAAACAGGAATTCCAAACTTTGCCTGACGAATAAACTTCTAATATTTAAAGAAGTTTTTAGACCGGCCATGCTTTACGCTGTGCCAATATGGTCTTGTTGTTGCACTACCAGGAAAAAAGCACTTCAAAGGATTCAGAACAAAATTCTGAAGATGATTTTGAAGTTGCCTCCCTGGTACAGTACTACCGAAGTACATAGAATTTCGAATGTTGAGACTTTAGCACAAATGTCCAACAAAATAATTAATAATTTCCGGCAAAAATCGTTGCAATCCTCAATTACAACGATTAATTCCCTTTATACGTAGATAAGATTTAGTTTTAGTTTGTTTTAGTTTTAAGCTATCAATTGTTATACTGACATGCAGGTTTAAAAAACCTGTTTAAAATACTGAGTTGCCAAGACAGGAACAATGTAAAAACACTTAGATATATATCATAACAATTAAGGCTGGTAAGTTACTGTAGTAACTGGAACACCTAGGTTAAAAATGAAATATAATTTATTTTGAATTTGGAACAAATAAAGAGTTTAAAAAAAAAACAATTTTCCAGGACGCATAATATTGAGCTATTCAACAAGGGCATAGCTGGTATCAACGTATCGCCAATATCGACAAAAAATTCCAGAATGTTAACTATCCTCGGAGAAAGTATATGGACATTACCAATGGCATTAAGAAAGGCATCTTCGGTTTTCAAGCGGAAGAAGATGACCTGGAGCAACTAAAATTGAAAGCTGCGGAACACAATGAGATGATCGGACAACTGAAGGAGAGATTTGCTGATCCAGGTTCATCGAGAGACGATCAAATAAGGATTCTGACGATTTTGCCGAAATCTTGGCCAACGCAAACGGTAATGGACGAGTTTGAAAGAAATAAATACATTGTATTGCAAGCTCGATGCTTGGCAAACGGGAAAGGAGTATTGGCCACCCCCAACGAAAGGTTAGGACACGGTTTGGATCCCGAAATTAAAAATGAGGAATTGCAGTTCTTCGAAAGCGGACTAAACGATTACGTTTCAGTGAAGAAGGAAGGTAAGAAGATTCATATTTAAAAGCGACTTTTAGTTTGTACATTGCGAGAAGCTTTTATTACATTTCAAGAAGTTAGTAAAAATAGTATTGGATTTAGTTCATTTGCAGCACTAAAACCAAAGCATTGCAAATTACTTGGTAGTTCAGGTTCTCACAATATTTGTGTTTGTACCATCCATGAAAATATTAATTTAATGCTTCATTGTCTTAGAAAATATTCATTCGAAAAAGATTTCAACCATTATTTTGAAGAAATATTATGCAGCTCATCATCCAGAACTAAACATTGTTATCTCCGCGAATGCGAACGTTGTCCAGGTCTCTCAGATTTTGAAAGAAGTTTTTGAGAAAAATTCGAGGAACAGGGTATGTTTGAAATATGTTTTGAACAATGGGTTTCAACTGATCGATGTATTTTAGAGAAATTTGTAAAACCAGTAGATGGATTCGTTCCTTATTTTTGTGAAAAGTTGGATAAACTGGTATCCCATGATTATATTAAAACTCAGCAGTCTAGTTTCTTGAGAAATACAAAAAATACTCTTAAAAATGGAGAAGTTGTCATAATTTGTGATTTTTCCGAAAATTATTCATTTGTTCTTCAAGATGCTGCCCAAAGTAGTTACTGGAATAATCAACAAGGTACTATTCATCCTTTTTGCATTTATTATTCAGAATCAGGTATAATTAAAAATTTTAGTTTGATCGTAATCTCTAAAGTTTTAAAACACGATACAATTGCGGTGCAAGTATTTATTTCAAAATTACTTACCTTTTTGCAAACAAAAATACAAGTAAAAAAGCGATGTTTATGTCTGATGGAGCTGCATCCCAATATAAAAATTGCAAAAATTTTGCAAGTCTTTGTAAATTTACCATGTGAAATTGACCATGTGACGCGATTCGTGGCACATTAAAACGAATGGTAAGGAACGCAAGTGTGGCTGTAGAACACGAACATCCAATCACAAGTGCAGCAGAGTTATATGCATGGGCTAACCAGAAGAGTAATGATTATTTAACAAAAATGTCACTTTGTTTTGTGTCACAAAATGAATGCTGCAGAATGGAAAAGCATTTTTGAAAAGGCCAAAACGATCCCAGGTACAAGAAAATATCACTGTATTGTTCCGATTTCCAAAAATAAAATATCAGCGAAACTATTTTCGAATGACGAAGAACGCACCATTCATAACATATAAAAACATGCCAATCAAAAGTTCATCAAATAAAAATATATCCAACGAAAAAGTTTATGCACAAATTATTATTATTAAAGGCGATCGAAAGTAATAAATGTAAAATGCAAATAAAAACGCATGGGTAATTCATTTATTTATCTTATTTATCTTATAAGTTTAAAACCAATTTTCCAATAGTCTAT
The DNA here is from genome assembly GCF_037179485.1 of Ochlerotatus camptorhynchus. Taxonomy (NCBI): domain Eukaryota; kingdom Metazoa; phylum Arthropoda; class Insecta; order Diptera; family Culicidae; genus Ochlerotatus; species Ochlerotatus camptorhynchus. The sequence goes on along the minus strand of NW_027041118.1, from coordinate 1,967,452 downwards.
TGGTGCAAGGGTAAATTGAAGGTAAGTACATGTATATCTTGCAAAACTTATCATATTTGATTGACAATCACGTATAACTTACTAAAAAGGCATATTTTCTACAAAAAATTGATTATAATGAAAGTAAATTTGAAATATCTTGAAAATGGTTACATTTAGGAAGTTTATCTATATGAGCACTATCGTTTGAAAAAAATTTAATAATCATATACTGACATCAAACTGAACATTTTGCCGCAAATAATGAAAGTTTCAAAAATGCCTTAAAAGTTGCTCTTAGAAAAACTTTTTTATTAAAAGTTTGTCCATCCTGCAATTGTTTTCAAAACTTTTGCTTTCTTTTCAAGTTTTTATTAAAAAAATATAAAAAAAAATCATATATGCGTTTTTTTTTTTTGTTAGTTGAATCTTTAGGTTTATTTTTAATTTTTTTTGTAAAAAAACGAAAAACAAAATCCGTGTATATTTTTTTTAAAGTCTCATTAGTTTCCTACAACTCCTTCTTAGTAAATTTTTTTCTACAACCAACTGTTTTCAAACTACATTTTTTTTAAAGTATGTGTGCAAAAACACATAGACCCTTTTCAAAAATTACCCTTGAGTCAAAAGGGTCTCCTCTTCTGCGGAAAATACTTGGTCTATCATACTGAAAATATGTGCCAAGTATCATCCAGATCGAAGATAGTCAAGTTTGGTGACTGACCGATTTGGCGTGGAATTGGTCAGATCTGGTTTTAATTCAATTGTGTGGTTTTTCACTCAATTTTTGAGTAGCCGCGAACGAGCGTGCACACAAGTTTTAATTCCAACGCATTTAATATATAGTCGCTATATTCATAGTCTGGCGGATAGAATCTCGGGAACCAATTGAGCTTTCAAATAGCGGAACCAATCGAGCAAATCACGACCAACAACAGAAAAGAGCACATCATCTATTGCAAACAAAACTTCGGAAACCCTTTTCTCGTGACTCAAGGCTCGCCTACGCACACTAACACCATCTTTGGGTTGGAGAAAGTTTCCCCTATCCGATGATGCCGGTAATTTGCGTTCGATTGGCGAGGAAAGAATAATCAACGTTTTGTTTATAGAAGTTGATAGTACCTTTTCAATTGTTGGTCTAAAATATATTGAATTGGTTCCGTTTTTTTATAGATCGAAATTCTATACGCCAGACTATGAATATAGCGACTATAGTTTAATACCCTGGACAGGCTATGGCTTATATCATGTAAAATAGGCTGTCTTGCAATGAGCACTCATACATGGGATTTCCTGTGAAAACTAGATGTATGAATGCTCATTGCAAAACAGCCTATATTACATGATATAAGCCATAGGCTGTCCAGGGTATAAGATACATTTTACCGAAAAGATGTTACGGATTTTTCATCGGCGTGACATAAGTTGATTCGGCGGCGTAAACCATTTTACTGCGGCCGCACACCGGCTCAATTTCTTCGGCGGCGGCGGCTTATGAAAATTGTCAGTGGCGGCGGCGTGGCGCGGTGGCGCACAGGTCTAGTAGGGATGGCACCTGGCTGAAGCGATTTTGATGGGGAGGGTGGAATTTCCAACTCCCTGTTGTTATCATTTCGTGAATTGAAGGTGGGCTCTTCTCCCCACTCATTGGGACATCCCCTCTTATTTGGCATTTTCTGTATCGGGTTGGAACATTTTATCATTGGAAGGAGATACTTCTTGCTCCAGTGGATCACGCGTAAGTGTCTCTGCTTACGGGTCCACGGGTCATACAATGGTAAATTGAATACAACCAGGTATCGTACTTGTTCAAGTCTAGAGCTTCCATCCCGGGATGTCCCGGGATGAAAATCCCGGGATTGTTACATTTCCTGGGATTCCCGAATCTCTGGAAATTAATTTAAAAATCCCGGGATCGCGTGTACCCCGGGATTTTTTTAATTTGAGACTCTTTTGCCACTTTAAATCTTTCTTAGAATATCTGTAGCAGAATTTGAATCCAGGACTTTCACATCTTATGAAATATATCTCTTCCCTTCGTTTGCCATTCATTCTGATTTTTACAAAAAGCACTCGTGAAAAATAGGATCTAGCAGTGAAACAAACCGTGAACATTTTGATTCAATCAGGTTGAGTGTCGTGAGATGTCCATCATTCATAGTTGATTCGAAAACCATTGAAATGCATTGTTAAGATGGTTGAAAGTACGTAGTACTAGTCTCAACTGATGAAAAGACTCAGTATTTGCAGTTTTTAGAGTCCGTCCTTAGATTAGCGAGCGGAAGCTTGTAAAATGCTTACTCCTTCTAGACGAACTTCTATATGTCTCCGACTTCTATCTTGGCTTCCATAGCTCTCCCTGGCTGTCATTCGTTACGTTAAAAGGTATGCATTACTAGACACGGGCCAACCCCTAGATTTGTGCCATTAGGTGAGAAAACCACAATTTGAAAATTTCAGCTTATTCGGATGCAAAACGAGCTGGCGCTTTTGAATTAAAATTAATATGGGGATATTGGTTGAAATGTATGGAGAAATAACATTTCTTCACTCTTTCGTGCATAGCAGCATTTGGTTCAGCAAATTCGATTAAGCTCAGAATTTCAGCACACGAACTATAAGAAACAACTTTCCTGAAGACAGTATCATGATTCAAGTCAGCATTATCGAAATATTCATTCTTGAATTTATATGTGCATTTTGTTCGTATATTGCGACAATATACAGGCAGCTTATAAAACGTAAAGTTTTATTTTCAACAGGCCAACATCCTGACTCGTGTCAGTAGGTGAGATAACCACACTCTGAATGTTTCAGCTCTTTTTGACGTTACACGGACTGGCGCTTTTGGTTTAGTGTTCATATAGGAGATTTGGTTGAAATTTTCATATACAAAATGCTCATATACATTCAAAAGCGAATATCTCAATAAAACTAACTGGATTAGTGACGCAATCTTCAGCAAGGTTGTTATTCATTGTTTGAACTACAAGTTTTGAAAATCTGAATCATATTGAGAATAAGCCAACTTTTTTATGATCTATAGAGTGTAGGAGAGTCATTTTTCCATGTATTCTTACCAAATTCCACATACAAAATTCAAACTAAAAGCGCCAGCTAATCTTAAAACCAAATAACCTGAAACTTTCCGATAATGGTTTTCTCACCCAAAGGCACAAATCTAGAGGTTGGCCCGTGAAAAATTAGAACTTTTATTTTTGTGGGCCAGTCTAATGCATTACCTTTACCCTTTAGTATGTAATCTATGTAATCTTAAAGCACGGGAAATTTTTTTTTACAAATACATTCATGAGAGAAATTATCCACCATAATCATAACATAACATAACAAACATAATATGACATTCCCATTAGGGAACTTCTTAGATGTCAAGAGACATTTATTTGATTTCAGAGAACTTCATAAAAGTTCGTGGAACTTCGTAAAAGTTCAGGGACCATCATCGATTTTCAGGATACTTCGTAGATTGTTAAACAACTTCGTGGACGATGATTACGGAACATCGCATGAATTATTTGAAATTCGTTCAAGTTCAGCAAGCTGGGGAAACAGTTAGTTGTACCTATCGAAAAATTAAAAAATGTAAGCTATGGAAAAATCTTTGAAGTACTGGGAACTTCGAAGAAGTCAACGAAAAATCCCAGGATTTCGTAGAATATTCTAAATATTCAGGGAACTTTATAAAGGCTTTGAGTACATGGAACAGAGTTTAAGTTCAAGAAACTTCTTGAAAGTACACGAATCTTCGTATAACTGATATTCACGGATTTGTGATGATATCTCAGGATAGTATTCAAGACTTTCCAACTTAATCAATTAATGTTCTGAAGATACGCAAGTGTTCAAAAATTCAAAAAAACGTCTTTTAGGCATCCTTCCCAGACGGAAGTTTGATTAGAGAGTATTTAAAGGATTTACAGCTGGTCGGAGATTTAAAGACCTCTGGATATTTTTCAAGACTTCAGGATCAATTATTATTCTTAAGATTTTCAACTGTTCGTAAAATTCAAATAACGTTTCTAGATAGTCAGATATTAGTAAATTCAGATTGATCAGAAAATCTGAAGATCTTAAACTGGTCAAACATTCAATTGGCTCTCTCAAGATGGCAGATCGGTTTGGCAGTACTTAAAAGATCTCCAGCTGATCGAATATTTCAATAAAGTCCGCGTACATCGTACGGGTTAGGCAAAATATGTGCGTCTAACTTAAAAAACTGTCGCATTAATGGCCTTTCGCTCATTTTCAACTTCTATTCAATTTTCATACTGCCGTACTCTAACGGAACTATCCACCTACCCTCTTCTAAAAATCATTCTCTAGCCAGGGTTGCTTCCACTCACTTACTATAAAAACATATTTTTCGGAATTATGCAATCATTAGATAAAATTATGATATGCTGTACTTGTAAGTACCGAAAAGAGGGTTTGAAGTATGTGTTTGACTCATAAAACCTGTCAATTTTGCTTTCAGAGCGTCACAATAAGCTATCTTATGATTCGTCAGCGTTCACTCAGAGTGAGCACTCACAAGTCGTAAAATTGCTGATTGTGACGCACTGAAAGCAATATTGACAGATTTTATGAGTCAAACACATACTTCACGTCCTCATCTTGTAACTTACAAGAACTAATTAGCACTATACCATCTCATGATTTCAAAATTCTGAAAAACATTTTTTTTTTATAGCAAGTGAATGGAAGTAACCCTGTCTCTAGCTTATAAATTATCACACTAAAGCTTCATGTTAGCATTTCCAACCAACTCTGAAAATCGCTAACTTCGTGAATGAAGTCCCATAAAAACACTTTGAATGTAACAGCTTTTTTATGTCTTGTTACAACCCATGAGCATCTACGATGTAGATGAACTCATTTTAAGAAATTTTGTCCAAGACGATAATTTTCTATCTCTTAAGTGGACGAAGTTATAGGGTTACAATGGAGTATAAACGGTAGTACCTCCTTAAAACCCGTTTTTTTTGTCTTAATTTTTCTGTTTGAATTTTCCATTTTTTTTTTCAATGTTGAACAAAGTTGTAAAAATGCACATTTTTTGGATAAAACTCATCGCTATCTCTTCATTTGAAGGATTTACGTCCGTTTTTATAATTTTTAACGCTACCTTTAAGGGGGTGTTTCTTGCAGGTTAGCAGGTAGTAGCAGCTAATCTCAACGTGACTTCGTTCAGCATCTTATACCTACTGTTACATATACAAATTCATAGGGGAATCCAAGGGGATGCCTAATGATTTTTTTAAATAAATTACCTCAATGTTTTGTTACGTTTTACTGTTTTCATTACCATTTTTCAAAGTATTTACATTAGGCCAGCCATTTTTACCCTATAACTTTTCCACTTGAGGGATAGAAAATTGTCGTGTTGGACAAATTTTCTTAAATGTGTTCATCTACAATGGTTCCGTAGATCATCCATATACATTCATCAATTTAAACAAGACATAAACAAATATTTTTTTATCTGAGTGTATATCCCCCTCAATTAAAATCAATAAAGTATCAATAAATCAATAAAGTATTCAGAAAATGAAGAAAACTTCAAGAACACATCAAAATGCTACACTCAATAATTTCGTCGCAAATGGCCATGTCCCACTTTTTGACGTAGGATTACTACTACTAATATCTTTCGGCAACAATTTAAAAAAAAACTAAAATCGACCGCGTTACGAAAACTGGTCAGGTTTCGACCACTTATAACTCTGTCAACAGTGGATGGATTATAATTCTAAACCAGCCAATCGATAAGAAGTTTTTCTACAAATACAGTTGGTCACTATTGAAACTTTCTACAAAATACAGTTGGACACTATTGAAAATTTTACAAACTGTTGCAATGGTGATCAAAGTTATCACAGATTGCCAGCAAAAAAGTAGTTTCCGTAACACAGTCGCCGAATATTGATACCGAGCACGTGATCCTACGTCAAATCTACGGTCGTGCCTTGGATACAACCTCTTACTTTTTTTTTTAAATTTCGTCTCACTGTGCGGAGGCTTCCGTGAACCAATCCTGAAAATCTACCTACGAACATAGATACACGCTGATTGGACTTCAATCTTTGTCAAACCGGCGTGTGTTCCTGCAGACGATATTCGTTTATGACGTGCTGAGTAACCATTTTTATTGATTTGCAGTATTGTGCTTCCGAACATCAATATCCACCGTCCCATTCGCCACCTTCGCAACATCAACTTTTTGTGGATTCATGAGCGCTGCACCGTATACGGATATAAAAATCCTCTGGATAGATGTTGTGGACTATTGAATGAAGTTTATGCGGTATTTGATTTCAATATTAGCAAACTAGTTTTTTAAAATAGAATTATGTATTTTTAAACAGTATGTGTGGCTATTATTTCAGAATGGGTCGATTTAGCGAAGTTTAGCTGGGAAATCTTATTCTCAGAAATTCGGGGACGCTGTGGGAGTAACAATACCCCAGATTCTCTACAGTTTGGTGTAGGGTTCAAATATGTTTGCGTTGAGGCTCATGGTTGTCCTTGAAAAGGAGAATCTTATCGCGAAAACCATGTTTTCTCAATTGACTTCCGAACCGAAAATCAGACGAAAAAGCACGGTAAATTCTTGTTCACTTCATCCCTCGGGCACTCAGATCATACAGCAGCCCCACGAAATAGTTTCCCTGAGAAAACCACAACAGTCGACAGCACTCTTCCTCCTTCCAGTTTCTCCACCAGCCTACCCGATTATGGAACCAATTTTGTTTGCTTCCTTGAAGGTAGCACCGTCCATTCTTGTTTTGCTCTTCGGCAGAGAAGCAATATAAATTTCCGCAACAATCTAAACTTGGTTTCCCGGTGGGTATCCTTGCAAGTATAGAATTTTCAGTTTCCTGCTTGGTTGTGGATACGCTGTGGTACAATTTCAGTTATGGGGTGTTTACATATACGCTGGTTCACTGGCTCAACCAGCCCAACCAACTGAATTTCAGTTGTTCCATAAATCTCATGCAGGTAGATACTGACGCCCTGATAGTGTACTAAAAAGTAGTCACCCCAATTGAAATCCAACCCAAAATGGTAAAGCTCTTTAAAAATCTTAGCCACATCACTTAACATACGATGAAACCATTCTGATCACTAATCCACACAAATTCCCTCTCAGCCAATGTTGCACTTAATCGTTCACCACGTCAAACCCACCGCTCAGCACTCAGTCCAGAGACATATCTCAATGCGCCAGTCGCCAACTGTCTCTAAAAAGGGCAAGCCGATACCCAATAATTAATATAAAATGAAAATCAAAACTCAACCAGCAAATCCAACCATAATGACTGGCTATTCAAGCATGTTCTTGCAATTCGAGAGACAAGTGTCGATGTGCTAATTTAACCTCCGCTAAAGCACAGCAAAATGACTACGACGTGTCCCTCCAGTGTAAAACATTTACGGTTTTCTTATTTGATCAAAATGCGTGCGCACTCTCTTAATCGCTCGAAGACACTGCTGTTGCCGCTGGTCAAAGCAACTCCTGAAGGAAAAACCAACCACCGTCGAATGAATAGATTAAATAAGCACCTGATGGTCGATTTAAGTGGGAAATACATAACATTTTGGTATGAGTCCAAATTGGTGGTGATTTAATACGCTTCGCTGCTTATGGATTTTTCCTCAACCTTCTTCCCATGGACTTTGCCCGTGTTCTTTGGGACATTAAAAGTAATTTAACATATGTTTTGACTCAAGGACGATTTCGAGTGGAATCCAAAAATAAACTATCTAAAATGGTACACCATTTGGTAAACACTATCAGTCGAAAAAAAAAAGTATCGGAAATGGATCAACTTTGCACTTGCAATTATCGCCGCCGTGCCACACACGACACATTTTATGATCGCTTGCATATTGAAGTTCCGCGACCGCACATGAGTGTGAATGAACGTCTAGAGGGTACCGAGGCACGAGATGAATGAATCAGCAGCTGCTACAGCAGCCACCGCAACAGCAGCAGCAGCAACGGTGGTTATCAGAAGATCACGAAGATCAACACTCCGGTAAAACAGACACAAAAGTGCAGCAGTGTGGTACAACAGCATCGTAGTAAGAACAGCAGCACACGGGTGGGGATTGGATCCAACTCTCCCCCCGTCTCACTCGCGGGGGCAGCAACATAGCCAGCCAGCGATGATTTCTCGATCTCCGTTTAGTGCACGATTTTCTTGTCAACCGGATGGCTCACAGTGGTGCCAGACTGATGGATGTTGTTCGTGTAGGCTCCCTCTATATTTTTCATTGCTTTCACACTCCAAATGTCTCAAGATTAGAAATCAAAGCTCTCCACACAAGAACTTGAGCTAAAAATGCAACTTACTTTGAACATAATATGTATGGGTTTGTTTTTGAGCTTAAAACATATACCAAATCCCAAACTCAAAACATTAAAGGGGATGAGCTTCAGGACTTGAATGGTGATGATTTCTAGTCTATCAATAAAATTTCAGAACCTTCAAAATAAACAAAACATGATATCGTTAGGTAAAAAAAATTCCGTTGATTTCATGATTTGAAATATTCTACAGACATAGAAATTTAAATATTACAAGAAGACTTCTATCTGGGTTTGCAATGAACTTTGAAAACACCTCTAATTTTCATCCGGACTTGAAATATTTCTTAAACAATTTTCAGAATACTTTCAGCTTTCAGACCTCTAAGAGTGGCGCTACAAAGAAAACGACACATTGTGCATTATGGCCTAAAAGGACCCAGAATCCATATCGCTCCCAAACATACAGTTTTGAACCGATTTTTGATCTATTGACCTCAAATAAATCATAGAAGTTCGTAGAATGGCAGCCTGCACAGGATTTTTTTTGTCAGTTTGGCTTTTTAGGGCTCCAAAAGGACACTCCAAAAACCTTATATACTGGTTCCGTCCGATGTCTCAACATTTATGATTTTGCACCCAGAAGTAAATACACATCATATCATGAACCAAAAGTTTTCGAAAAATATCGGTTGACTATTATTATTAATCCTGATGAATGTGGGCGTCTTAGTGGAATACCTGTATAATGAGAGAGAGAGAAGGATTAGTATTTTCCATTTAATTCCACTACTTTATTTGCTTATCCTTGACAGATACGCGTATTTCGTCTACAATGTGCAGACTTCTTCAGTGTCTTGTACTAATACTCGACTGAAGAAAAACATCGCATTTACCGAATATATATTAATACAGGTACATTTTCTCTTAGAAACTAGGTAAACTTAAATTTAATTTTCTATAGGAACAGGTACTCCGCTGCTTACTCGTTGATGTGTCCTAGGTAGTAACTTGAAAAGCCATGTGTGTCCGTTTCCTTGATCCCTGTTGAGTAAAGTTGAATTACGTTGTTTGTTGATCTCGAGGCTTTCTGCAACATCCAATTTCCATGGTGTAGATACGGTTCGTAAAATCGTGATGTCCTCCGTCGATAGTTGGTGGTCCTCTGTGAAGATGTGTTCTGCAACCTTTGATTTGAAATCATATGTTAGGCCTTTTTCCTCTTGCTTTTTGGCCTTATTAACCTCCGCTATATGTTCTTTAAATCTAGTTGCTAAAGTTCTCTTGGTTTGTCCTACATATACTTTGTTACAATGATTACAGCTTATTTTATATACACCTGCTTTACCTAAAACATTAACTGGGTCTTTAGTGGATCCTAACAATGATTTCAACTGGTTATGTCTACTGGTGAAAACTAAATCTAATCCGAATTGTTTTAACTGTGGTCTTAGTTTACAAGTAATATCTTGATCAAATGGAACGGACACTCGTTTCAATGGTTCAGGTGCTGTGGTGAGGGTTGTAAATAATCTCCTTTGTAGAATTCTCGCTTTTTTATCGATGATTCCCTGGATTGTTATACAGGTATTCCACTAAGACGCCCATTCATCAGGATTCATCATGGCAACCAAGCCGTCGGAGCCAAATAAATTCATCGGATTGAAGAAAACCATCGCATCGCTTCACAAGGACGTAGCATTTCTGAAGAAATGCCAAAAATATAAGGTTATACCTATAAGCCATAGGATTAAGGTACGGACACCCACCCCACCCAGCGTAGTAAAGAGGATGGAAGCAGAGTTCATCAAGGATAGCATCAGACGGCTATATAGCAAACTGGACATGAAGGTTTTGGAATGTTATTATCTACATCTCAAAGTGGCCAAGGAGTATCCAATTAAATTCCAGGAGTTTCTGTCTAAGGCCAAGGTAGCAGAGGAGTGCGAATCGGATAGGAAGCGGAAACTGCAGGATAGGAAGCTAAACAGACTACGGCAGGAGTCTCAACGGAGACGGACGACACACCGAACGGGTGAGCAGATCCCATCAACCATCACCACGACGCCGAGGGTTCACTCCATTGATGGGTTGGTTGTCAACCGATCGACGACCGCATTCACGGAAGAACAATTGAAACACCTCAACAAGGGGCTAGGATACGCGGTTACAACCAAGCCAGACGTGGAGCAGATCATCATTGACGTAGAAACAGCGATTACCAAGACGCTTCCAACAACATCACAGAATATGGTTAGGACTATTACATCGAACATAATCAAGGACGGACAGGACGGACGCGCCAACGAAAAAGAAATTCGGATTGTAAAGGAGCTTAAAAGTAAAGCAGTATACTACGTAAAGGCAGACAAGGGAAACGCGGTCGTTATCATGGACAAGGACGATTACGATAATCAAATGGCAACGAAGATTAACAACGGACCGTATAGACAGCTTCGAGTAGACCCCTTACAGAACATAGTGAAACGCGTGGAGAAAGCACTGAAGGAGTGCAAATCGATATTAGGAGATGAAGCAGGTCGTATACGGGAAGCCAATCCCATTCTACCCAGGATCAAAGGTCTTCCCAAAGTCCACAAACCAGGAAATGAAATGCGAGAGATCGTGTCTGCAGTTGGTTCCCCCACCCACAAACTAGCGAAGTGGCTAGTCAAAGAGTTCCAGAGTATGCCGAATCAGTTCCAGAGTAAAGCAGTTAGTAACACCCAGGAGTTCACCCAGCAAGTACAATCTTCAACGAGGACGAGATTATGGTATCTTTCGACGTCACAGCTCTTTTTCCCAGCGTACCGGTCAAGGAAGCGATCAACCATTTGGAGGACTGGCTATTAACACAACGAGAGGATGCAGCATGGAGAAACAAGGTTCGGACGTACCTTAAGCTGACCCGCCTTTGTATGGAAGAGAACTACCGTTCCGATTCAAATTTCGGACGATTCAAATTTCGGACACTTTCATTTTTAATAAAATATTACATCCAGTTAGAAACAAAGTAATAATGTTAGATGATCGTGGAGGGCACAAGTCAAAAAAATTTAAAATTTACAAGACATGTGGATCATATTCGACCGAGATAATCAACTTTTAAAAGTGTCCGAAATTCGAGTTAAAGTGTCCGAAATTTGAATCGGCACGGTACTTCTCTTTCCGAGGTAACTTCTACAAGCAGACGAAAGGAGCCCCAATGGGAAACCCCCTATCCCCCTTCTTGTGTGAACTTTTCATGGCCAACTTGGAGACAATCCTGAAGGAGAAAGGACTATTACCAAACCGTTGGTGGAGGTTTGTTGACGATATCTTCAGCGTAGTTAAACGGGAAGCCCTTCCACAAATTTTAGATGAGATCAACAGAATTCACTATGGATATCAAATTCACTCACGAGGTAGAAAAAGACGGGAAACTCGCATTTCTCGATCTTCTAGTCATCAGGGAATCGTCATCATCTTCCTCGCTTGAATACGAAATTTACAGGAAACCAACAAGCACCAAAAGAGTTATCCCCTATACTTCCAACCATTCGTTCCAGCAGAAAATGGCCGCCTTTCACCACATGATTCACCGAATGCAGACTCTTCCACTCAGCGATACAGGAAAGGTTAAGGAATTACAGTACATCTTCGAAACAGCAAGACTCAACGGATACAAGGAGACCACAATCCAGGCAATCATCGATAAAAAAGCGAGAATTCTACAAAGGAGATTATTTACAACCCTCACCACAGCACCTGAACCATTGAAACGAGTGTCCGTTCCATTTGATCAAGATATTACTTGTAAACTAAGACCACAGTTAAAACAATTCGGATTAGATTTAGTTTTCACCAGTAGACATAACCAGTTGAAATCATTGTTAGGATCCACTAAAGACCCAGTTAATGTTTTAGGTAAAGCAGGTGTATATAAAATAAGCTGTAATCATTGTAACAAAGTATATGTAGGACAAACCAAGAGAACTTTAGCAACTAGATTTAAAGAACATATAGCGGAGGTTAATAAGGCCAAAAAGCAAGAGGAAAAAGGCCTAACATATGATTTCAAATCAAAGGTTGCAGAACACATCTTCACAGAGGACCACCAACTATCGACGGAGGACATCACGATTTTACGAACCGTATCTACACCATGGAAATTGGATGTTGCAGAAAGCCTCGAGATCAACAAACAACGTAATTCAACTTTACTCAACAGGGATCAAGGAAACGGACACACATGGCTTTTCAAGTTACTACCTAGGACACATCAACGAGTAAGCAGCGGAGTACCTGTTCCTATAGAAAATTAAATTTAAGTTTACCTAGTTTCTAAGAGAAAATGTACCTGTATTAATATATATTCGGTAAATGCGATGTTTTTCTTCAGTCGAGTATCAGTACAAGACACTGAAAAAGTCTGCACATTGTAGACGAAATACGCGTATCTGTCAAGGATAAGCAAATAAAGTAGTGGAATTAAATGGAAAATACTAATCCTTCTCTCTCTCATTATATTATTATTAACTTATTTGATAAGGCTCAACCGAATTAACTTTATAGAGCCGAGGATTCTTGTTCACTATACAATACATCTTAAAACTATAGTCAAAAGGTACAACACAATAAACATTTTATCTTCCGCTATCCAATAAGCCTCCTCTACCAGAACAAGAGCCGCTTCCAGTGGTTTACTTGTATTGCAGATTCGCCAACGAGGGTCAGAGCGCTTCCATTGTAGCAATGGACGCAAAAAGTGGTCAGCACTCACACATTCATCACGAAACGGTTGCTTTGCAAAGTCGAAGACGCATCGACTGAAAGAACTGCTGATGAAGAACAATGAGGAGGACCACACAATGGTTACTGCCGAGTGAACACTGAAATATAGATTGAGATATCGTTGAATTAAAACTTATGTATTATTGACTTTTTGATGATTGCGACGGGTACACGACGTTAGGCATACGGTCGTTAGGCATACGGACGTTAGGCATACGGTCGTTAGGCATAATGTACGATAGGCATAAAGGACGTTAGACATAATGGACGTTAGGCATAATGGACGTTAGGCATAATCTACCCGATGAATTTCAGAACGATGATAATGGGAACCGTCTATTGATTGCTGACTTCGGTGACAATAATGAAAGAGCCTTAATTTTTGGAACTCATGAAAACTTGCGACGTCTTGGACAGGCAAAGTGTTGGGTTACAGATGGTACGTTTGCCACAGTTCCTTGTTTGTTTCGGCAACTCGTCACTGTTCATGGAAGTATCGCTCCCTCACATCAGCAGACGGTTCCAGTTTCATTCTGATGACAACAAAAACAGAATCGTTGTATCGAAAAGTATAGCAGCAGCTGGTATGTTTTTTTTTTTGTTATTGAATGAAAAACCACAGAATTCACCATTCTTCATTTCATGAGCTGTTCTTTTGCATCATATTTTATTCAACCTTAGCTGATTTTTGTTATTGAATGAAAAATCACAGAATTCACCATTCTTTATTTCATGAGCTGTTCTTTGAGGAAAATCTTTTCTTCTTTGACAATTGTAATATGTGTGTAAGAATATATTACATCAAATGTGTGATTTTTTTTATTTCTAGATGCGATTGATTTCAAGTTATAGTTCAGATTTATGCTGAGTTTTCATTGCCAGATTACTTAACAGCTATCGCTACTAATCTTGGATCTAAGTAAATATGTAGCTACGTATATATGATATGATATGATATGATAAATAATGGATTCCAAACTGTGCTTATTAAAGAAACCTAGACTAACATTTGAAAGGGGCGGAAGAGCCAAAATGTAAACAAACCATATTTTGCCACATATAGAGAGAATAGTTCACAAACTACTCGATAAACACGAAAAAGTAGAAGAAAATATCACTTCAAATCATCAAAAACGTTTCTTCTTACATGGCGTATTTCCAACTTTCAACTCTAAGATGCATCTGGTTGTTACGTCTTGGACCAGAACTACGAATTATATCGTTTTATTATGCCAAACGTATTGAGTCTGTAGTATCTAGTCACGCCCGATTCATTTGAAATGCATCCGATTGATAGTTCACGTGTAAACAACGAACAAAAAGAAGACCAAAAAATCTCCGGGCGTAATTCCACTCTCACAAAATTTGCGAACGAAGAACCAAGGCGGAACAACATACAAAAGAATTCCCGTAACAACATGTATGAAATTATCAGGGTGTATGATGTTTTCTTCTCGATTTCACGACAAAGAAAACTTTTTTTGAGTTTTTATTGATGCATGATGATAGATTACACTATTAACTATATGTCAAGCTTATAAAATCATCCAGAAAATGGAAAGTCGTGAAATAGGATTAATTTTTAGGTCATCAAAATTCAGAAGCGATTTTCTCGATATGGTCATTTTGGAATTACGCCCTTTTCAAATGTTAGTCTAGAAACTATGTTTGTTTAACTTGTATCATTTTTTATTCAACGCTTAGCCTAATTTAAGCATTGTTTACCATGCTCGAAACAGGTTTTTAGAGTTGCACAGCAGCAAGGTATTTTATGCATAACGTCCATTAAGCCTAACGTATATTATGCCTAACGTCCATTATGCCTAATGACTTTATGCCTAACGTCCATTATGCCTAGCGTCCGTATGCCTAAAGTCCGTATGCCTAACGTATTTATGCCTAATGGGGTACACTCGATTGCGACTACATCTTTTATGGCAACGATTATCAAAGGCCACGTGTCATTTTGGACAAACAACTTAATAGTGTAGCCTCTATTATACAAACCAAATTATGAAATATTAGGTTTCTAACGCAAAAATAGATTGGTCATTTCCAGAACCCGTTCCAGATCATCAAAAACCATAAACTGTTCTGTTGTCGCCGGATGCCTAGTGTAAAATTTGAAGATTATGTCTATTTACTTCAGGATGAAAAATAATAAATTCTGAGCCGTTGGACGGTGCCAGTACATGAGGATTAGGAAGCTTCCTTTTTTGGCTCTTCTGGAGCCGGATTCGGGTAGCCAGATGTGGTCAGATCCACCTTATGGTCCATGGCATAATGTATATTGACTTTTGGATGAAAAATCATAAATTATGAGCCGTCGGACGACACCAGTAGCTAAGGTTTAGGATGTGTCTTTTTCGAGCCATACCGGAACCGGTTCTGGGTATCCGGATGTAGCCAGGTTCACCTGTTGGTCCATAGTATGACGTCTATTTACTTTTGGATGAAAAGTCATAAATGTTGAGCCGTTGGACGGTACAACCCAAGTAACCATCTAGCGCGCTAATTCGCCTTTTCTGCAATATAAGGCTGACACACGGCAAACATAGGGCATGCTTAGCATGTATTGCAAAAAGGCAAATTAGCGAGCTTGTTGGCTGCTTGAGTAATCGCCCTTTTTGCAATATGAAGCTTATATACGGCTGATAAAAGGTATGGCAGCCCTATATTAACCTTATATTGATAAAAGGACGATTATCGGGCTATTAGCAGACTTGGTGGTTACTTGGGAAGTACAGAAGGGTTTGGAATTGTCGTTTTTGGGGTGCTATCGGAACCAGTTCTTGGTATCCAGATGTGGCCAGATCCACATTTCGGTTCATGGCATGATGTTTATTTACTTTTGGATGAAATTTCATAAATTTTGAGCCGTCGGACGATACCACTCAAGTAATCAACAAGCCCGCTACTTCTCCATTTTGCAATATAACGCTGACACACGGCTAACATATGGCATGCTTAACTTAATGTTGGCCGCATATTACCCCAGTAACACTTTTAGTTTTATCATGGTTTTGGAGAGGTTTGTGAGGCTTGAAATGCACTTGAAGCCCATAATAAAACCGGAAATGTTGCTTGGGTAACCTTATATTGCAAAAAGACGAATTTGCGGGTTTGTTGATTACTTGGGCAGTACATGAGGTCTTGTAAGTGTTCTTTTTGAAGCTCTTCCGGAACCGGGTCGGATATCCAGATGTGACCAGATCTACCTGTTGGTCCATGGCATGATGTTGATTCACTTCTGGGTGAAAAATTGTAATACAAAATCAGAACAGTTTTTTTCTTCTAAACCATCGGAAAACTAGTATTGAATAAATCTTGAAACGAAACTGAAATCAATTCTGAGGTCATTTATTTATTTTTTAAACATGGTGATGTACGATGCTTGAAAAAAAATCAACGTTTTACTATTTTTGATGGTAGACTCCAACTTAATGAACAGTTTCGAATCAAAAATTATGATTTCCACTTTTGTAGAGAGTAAATATTCTTGTTTCAATCTTGTGCTATCGAATTAATAATTTCCTTCAAAAAATTAGTGTTACTTTAAATGTTCATGTTAAAAGTAACGGTATTCCCAAGAATTTGACCAGAAACCAATCTAAGGTGATAGCCTGGGCTTCAACCTTCAAATTAAAGGGTGATACGGTCAAAATTTGGTCAATATCAACTTGACGTATTTCTTTCAATTTTGCATTTAAAAAACCTGAACACCCCTCATTTTGAAGGTGTGTGTGTGTAGAATGTTGCTCCTATTTTGATTTTGGAATTCACTCTTCAGTTGTCAAAATGCCGTCCAAGCAAGAAGAGCAGCGTATCAAAATTTTGCTCGCGCATCGCGAAAATCCGAGCTACTCGCACGCAAAGTTGGCAAAATCGCTAAAAGTTGCCAAATCAACCGTTACAAATGTAATTAAAGTGTTTGGGGAACGTTTGTCGACAGCCAGGAAGTCTGGATCGGGGGGAAATCGAAAACCGGAAGCCGCTGAGACGACAAAGAGAGTTGCCGGTAGTTTCAAGCGAAACCCTAACCTCTCTCTCTGAGATGCCGCAAATAAGCTGGATGTATCGTCTACAACCGTGCATCGAGCCAAAAAACGAGCCGGACTATCGACTTACAAGAAGGTAGTGACTCCAAATCGCGATGATAAACAAAATACGACGGCCAAAGCGCGATCCCGGAGGCTGTACACGACGATGCTGACGAAGTTTGACTGCGTGGTAATGGACGACGAAACCTACGTCAAAGCCGACTACAAGCAGCTTCCGGGACAGGAGTTTTATACGGCAAAAGGAAGGGGAAAGGTAGCAGATGCTTTCAAGCACATGAAACTGTCAAAGTTCGCAAAGAAATATCTGGTTTGGAAAGCCATCTGTACCTGTAGCTTGAAAAGCAGCATTTTCATAGCTTCCGGGACTATCAACCAAGAAATTTACGTGAAAGAGTGTTTGAATAAACGTCTGCTGCCTTTCCTGAAGAAACACGGTTGTTCCGTACTGTTTTGGCCGGATTTGGCATCTTGCCATTACGGTAAAAAGGCCATGGAGTGGTACGCCGCCAACAACGTGCAGGTGGTTCCCAAGGACAAGAACCCTCCCAACACGCCAGAGCTCCGCCCAATTGAGAAATACTGGGCTATTGTCAAGCGGAACCTAAAGAAGACCAAAAAAACTGCTAAGGGCGAGCAGCAGTTCAAGGCAAACTGACTTTCTGCGGCGAAGAAGGTGGACAAGGCGGCTGTACAAAATCTGATGGCAGGGGTCAAGCGTAAGGCCCGGCAATTCGGATTTGGAAAAGCGGAAGCCTAACTGAATATTTTTCCTGAATTTTATACTAATTGAACTTGAAAAAGAAATTTAATTTGATTTTTTAAATAAACGATTTCACCGATTTACACGCGTTTTCCCTTGACCAAATTTTGACCGTATCACCCTTTAGTGTCAAAGTTTCCGCAGATATCTGCAGTAACCAGGATAATTTTATTCAAGCATATATTTTGAAGGTTTGCAACATCTTCTCCAAAATGTGTGGTTTTAACCCTATTATACCATAGCAAAAGTTCAGTTGAGTTGAACAAATTAAAGTTTCCTTGGTTGTTAATTAAAATATTAAAATATAACGACAATCATTTTATTGACCATTTCATGTGGAATTTTGGTGTCTTCAGAAGAGTTGCTCAATTTTTTAAGATAAACAACTTTTCACATATTATCAAGTGTTAACAATATCAGAGAAAAAAGTTAGATCGTGGTGCCATCTTTGCGGGTGAGTTGCGAACTATATGTTCTGCCAATAGAAGATAGTTTTAGTTGCAATAAATGTTTTAAGATCTTAAACGCCACTATCGGAATCGAGAGGCTGTTGATGCTGATCTGGGGTCCCGGTTGGAGGTTCGCTTCAGGGTGGGTTAATAAGACTCAAACACCGATCCCAATTAGCGTTTACGAAGGCCAATTGAATTCACTTTGATACTACTAAAACTAGCTGAAATCTAAACATAACGAAATGAAAACTATTTAGCAAATGAAAAAGAAAGCTAGTATATTACACTCTGTCACTCAAAGTGAAGGAATCAACACTCCAAATCTAGAAAATGAACTACAAGGCTTTAGAGGAAAGTTCAACTATGTACTTGAAAATTCATTATATTGAAGTTGGGGTTGCAATCTTCTCTTAAAGCTATGGTGACGTGACAACTATTTACAGGGAGTTCTTCGAGCTAATATTTACAGAACAAGTGGCTTTGACATTGACTCGGTGGGTCCAAAAAGGGTCGTTGAATTACGGTATTTTCCACGGCGAATGTCAGCAGGTAAGGCCACACAAACATACAGTGGCACGGAAAGGGTCCAATTCGTTTCTACAACTGGTACAGCATCCATCACGTGTTCAAGCAGTTTATACGTAATAGCCAAGGCTCTCGGCGGGTCGGACAAAGTATCGCTACCCAAGACACACACACACCGCATCGATCCGTTTGGCCAAGAAATTCGATCCGAACTGAGCTTTCGTTTTCCGCAGTTCCAACAACGACTATTTTTTGCCCCACAAGCTTTCGAGGCGGGTGATGGATGCCTCAAACGATCAACCAAGGAGAAATTCTTTGGGGACATGGAGAAATGATTGGGCGTCATTGGATGGCTGGGTCGTTTGGTCTTCCGCCGGTGAGATAAGCTTCCAAGCCCCAAACACACAGCCACGTTTCTGTAACAAAATTCACAATTATGATAATCGCTTATTATTCCATTTGGTCTTGACCCTGCTACACAAATTCGACTTTTTAGCTATCTATTCGTCAATTAATAACACCAATTTACCTTTAGTTACAATTTGAAATCACACAGCGATTAACAATTTCAATCCCTTTATCGGAATGTCAATAATGTCAAATATGTAAACTAAATTCACTTTTTACAGTTCACAAATTATTTATCTGCCAAATCCTTATTTTAGGTGCACTTCTCAAAATGAAGACTTTTCTAGATGACGGTCTCCACTTTAATAAAATATAAAAACCCAAACCAGCAGTTCTTTTCCGCAAACAAAGCCGATAGCCTTGGAGGGTACACAGATAAAAATTCTGAATTTTAATAGTGATGTAAACATTCATTCACGTAAACTTGTATTTCATTTCACGCAACCGATCAACTTGTAAAGAATGATGTTTTCAACAATGGGCTTTTGTATACAAAATTTGCTAAATTGCATGAAATGTCTCAGAACTTTACATGATATAAAATGTAAACTTATATGATATGTGACGCTCCATTTATGTGCATCATACTGAACAGAAATTTAAACTACTTTCCGTTTAGCCCACCTTTTTGTCAAACAGCCACCCGAGAACATTACGAGAGGTGAGTGGAACTCACCAAAGAATTCCCGCGAGAGCTTTTCATAAATCTCTCAGCCTACCGAGAGATTATTATTAAAACTAGTTCGTTTATTTACGAGGCTCCATCGTGTATGACACTTTGCGGAGCCAAAAATCCGTTATTTTTTAATTAACATTTTATACAGCAGTAAATCTAGGCTAGTATTGGGTACCAATTACTCGTGGCGGGCTCGAGGTTAATGGGAATCAATTAAGATTGGAAAGAAGCTAGGTAGGAAACTGGTTTCTGAAACCTCCTTCAGATACTACTCTCGGACGGTTGACCAAATCCTAGCTGGGCAGAGGCAAGTAACATAGAAACAGGAGGATAATAAGACTGGGACACCATGGCTGGAAAATGTGTGGAAAGAAGGGGATGGTCACATTGAACTCTAACATCAGACAAACAAAGGAATTGATAGATCGCTTGCATGTAGGGAAGATCTCGGGCTCCCAATATATCTCTTACTTCACGGAAGGGTTGTCTACCTTGGGCCACTAGGGTATCCAATAGTCACGCTCTGGAGGCGTCATTAACCGAACAATGCCAAACTGCGTGATCGATGACATCATAACCGGTTCTGCTCCTACATATATTGCTGTCAACGAGGTTTATTCTGTACAGATGTGCGTCTAGCTAGTAGTGGATGGACATAAATCTTGACATCACGCAAATGAATCCACGACTTACTTCCAGACCTTGGAACCACGCTCTCGAAGAAAAAATTGGAGTAATGGAATGTAACCACCGACCAACAGAATTACTTGTCCAATCGTTTTGCCTATGGGAAAAATTCATCATGGGAAATTCTTCTATTATAAATCTCGTATTGTTGTGCACCCACCTTTGCGAGAGAGTCTGCCTTCTCATTGCCTGGGATTGAGCAATGTGAAGGGACGCATTCAAAAGTAATCATACATGATCTTTCGACCAGCACAACCATGTGCTCCCTTACCTTTGAAAGGAAATAAGATGAGTGCCTACCTTGTTTCATCGACCGGATAGCCTCAATCGAACTGAGACTATCCGAGGAGATGACGTAATGGTCTGTGGGCATGTCGGAAATCATCCCAAATGCGAAGTTGATTGCTGCTAGCTCAGCAACATAAACGGAATAAGTTTCCTTAGGTTTACGGAAGGCGGTTGAGTATTCATTGTATTCACCGAAGCCAGTAGATCCATCAATGCGTGATCCATCAGTGAAAAATCTTCGATAGCAATTGACTTCTTCTTTCAGCGGCACCGGTGGTGTAGTGGTAAGCGTGATTGTCTCTCACCTCAGTAGGCCTTGGTTCAATCCCATTCGACGCCGCCGGAATGTCCTGAGGCATAACATCTCTGATCACGCCTTCCTTCGGGAAGTAAAGCCGTTGGTCCCCGGTTCATGAGTTGATGGGTCGATAGGTAGGGTCCAGGTGTGGTAGCTGCCTCCCTGCCGTCGGAAGCATTGGTGCTCAGCACGGAAAACAAGATCGACGGAAAACAAAACAAAGGAAAAAAAATTGACTTGTTGGTACTTTTCAGCAAAAATACGGGGAATCGAGATAGGTCGAAGTTTCTGTTTCATTGACAGATCATAGTCAATGGGGAAACTGTAGTTAGTAAAGCGTACACTAGGGGGGTTATAGCACGGAAGGCTAATATCCGATGACATATAATTAAGGTAGATTCGCACGAATTTAGACTGGATGCTCAAATCGAGCATTGCTTCGAAGTTTTCAATCACAAGGTTGTTACTGACACTACATTAAAACTCTTATTGAGAGCTCCCAGCAACGGTTCTGCAGGGGTTTAGCGCCCGTTGGAACCTCTAAGCTCATATATTGCGTCTAATGCATACAGCCAAGGACAATACGTAAACAATTACTATTGCATACGTTCCAATTTGATTATTTAGGTGGTTTTTTCGAAAGGAAGCGAAAAGAGCTATACTCAATAACTGAAAGAATAGTAGTTTTGTATAGTTTAATGAGGTCTTCCGGGTGAGCACCCCACCAGTTTTGTTTTAAACACGTAATGTGAGACCTCCCTTAGGTCAGTCGGTAAACGCACAGCTACAAAGCAAGACCATGCTGTAGGTGGCTGGGATCGATTCCCGGTCCGGTCTAGGGATTTTTCGGGATGAAATATTTCTCGATTTCTCCGGTCATAGAGTATGATTTTACTTGCCACACAATTATACTATTAAAAAAAATGGTACAGGCATCGATAGTTCTCAATTAATAGCTGTGGAAGTGCATCTGGAACACTAAGTTGAGAGTACGCAATAAGCTAATATGCGATACGCAATAAGCTTGAAATGCAAGGAAGAAGAAGAAGGGTACCCCCAAGTGCATTTTGAATCTCTGCCCAAAAGATTTAGACGCGGGCTGGAAACCGCTTCCTTGTAAACACTACCAGTTCCGTTTTTTGCGGTAAGAACTCGATCCCCAAATTTCTGGCCCAGAAGAACAGATTATCCAGGAAATTTTGCAATAGTCTTTGCAAGATTTCCGCACGTGGATCTGTCAGAGAAACCACGGCATCGTCTGCAAGCTGTCTAAGCGTGCATCGATTATCTAAGCAGTTTTCAATATCTTTGACATATAAGTTATAAAGTAAGGAACTTAAACATGAACCTTGGGGTAAGCCCATGCAACTAATTCTAGAAGTTGTCAGTTGACCTTAATTGAAAGTCATTTGTTTGTCTGACAGCAAAATATACAAGAAATTATTTAAAATACCGGGTAATCCACTACTGTGCAGACTGACTGACAGTATCTCTATGGAATCTGAATCAAATGCGCCCTTAATATCCAAAAAGATTGTGCAGCCAATTGCTCCTTGTGCGCAAAGGCTAGTTGAATATCAGATGAAAGCAACGCTAGACTATCGTTTGTTCCTTTACTCTTTCGGAAACCAAATTGCGTATTTGAAAGCAGGTTGTTTGATTCAATCTAATGGTCAAGTTTTGATTTGTCCTAATAATCTCCTCAGGCATGATAACATAGAGATTGGTAAGAATTGTGATCAGACGCTGCAGGCTTTCTCGAGCTATTACTTTAACCTGTCTCAATGCTGGTGAAACTATATTGAGTTACATAAAGGAATTATACAAGTTAAGTAATCGACTTTTAGCGATATCTGGGAGATTTTTTAGAAGGTCGAATTCGATCATATCGCTTCCCAGAGTAAAGATATTCGATGAACGAAACGCCTTTGGAAATTCCAGCATTGTGAATGGTTCATCCAGAGCAGTGTCTGTTTTTATCATTTAAAGTCACATGCAAGGAGTAGCTCTTTAATCCAGTGTAGATGATGTGTTTGCTTTGAAAATCTTCGCTGTCACGTACGAGTGAAATGAACAATTGAGTTCATTATACATCAACGAATACGCGTTTGTTGATATTCATTGAAAAGTTCTTTAGTGGGAATGACACTTATGAAGACTGCACATTGTAGTCGAAATACGTATCTGTCATGGATACCAAAATTAATTAAGTGGAATTAAATGGAAGATAACCTTTTTTGCTGTTTTATTTTTATTCATCATTGTTTGATTATCCTACCCAAAATTTTCAAAATCAGTAGCAAAATAATCCAATTCATTTTGGGCAAACTAATTATTTTGAAAAATGTCGTCCCCAGAACCTCGATATTATCATCAATTCAGCAAGAGGTAATCATTTTCCATCGATCTGCGTATAAAAACCAATAAGACACGTTCTTCAGCACTATATGAGTGAAAAATGAAAATAATCCTTCTGCATTTGATCCTCAAAATCATCCCCACCAAGATGAAGAAGAATATTAACATTGATAACAACACAGGTGAAACTGAACATGAGCTACGAATGAACACGCTCGCTCAAATTTACTTTAAAGTGAGTCAAATTCCACTCACTTTCGTTAAAAGTGGAACTATCCTAAAGTGAGTAACTCCATGTTTACTCACTTGTGAGTAATATCATATGCATTTGACAAAATCTGAGTTGTATTTACTCAGCTCCGGTTTTCGCAATATAAGCTCAACTGAACAAAAGTTACTCAGTTTTGTAAATTGCACATTTTGAGAGGAAATTATTTTATCGAAGCTTTTGTGCAGCAAAATAAAAACGATTTGCTTTATTTCAACCGAATTATTTCAAAGATTAGACTTTATAAACACAAATCAACATATTGATAATAAATCTGCTTATTAAGCGATTTCACTGAAAGCCACAAGCTATTTCCGATCCGGGAAGTAACATATTGTTCATCTCTGGACTAAACTGGGACAACTTACGGATCAGTTTCTCATCTTTTTTTTTTTTTGAAAATGAAATACTTGTTGAATATATTGCCATTTCCCGATTTTCTCATAAAACTTACTAACAATCTTATTACAGTGAACTTTCCTTGGGATTGAACCTGGGATTCTGAAGTTCACAACCAGAAGTTCAGAAAAACGTGACCTGTGTAAATATTGACTGATATCAAGCTTTCAGTCTGTCAAAACTTTCTGGGAATTTCTCGGGGAATTGACTTTCAACTCCGGGCTTCAACATTTCTCATTTAATCTAACTCAAAACAGTAAAGTTCCATATTTATTTGATTAGAGTAAAGGTTACTCACTTTGCTAAATTGATGTTACACATTTTTTGACATTTAGCATACAAATACGAAACTGAGTAAAAGCTACTCACTTTAGAATAAAATCAGATGAGCGTGAAGAAAAACAAATGTTGACTTCGATACTCCTAGGTTGCCTTGATCAAGAGAGTTTTGTTATGTCAAAATCCAAATTCATGTAGATAGTTGGTTAATCTGTTAAGGCTGTCTTCATTTTCAGCTAAGTTGAGTGTAGAAAAAATGATTTTTATTGGCACTGATCCAGAGAACCGTTACTTCGGGCTGTATCCCGTAAAGTAGGTTGTGCTGGGACAGAGTCTGGACAAACCTTTTTAGCGAAGTCGAATATCCATTGAGAGGAGTATTCTTCACTCTCATTGGAAGATGAGCGGTTTCGCATATAGCGACCCTTTTTCCATAGCGTTGGCATCAAGGTTTATCTAGAAAGTCCCTAGAGAAAAGTAAAGGGCGAACACGAAATTATTGCGACACATTCAACAGGGCATAACTTTTTTACCATTGGGTAAAAATCAACTAAATTTTGCACACTTTCTCATTGATGTGTATTGTGTACATGCTGTCAAACTCGAAGTCGTGTTTTTCGATTCAACGAAAATGGAGGTGAACCAACGCGAGTTGAGAGAACAAATTCTTTCCAAACACCTGGAATTTCCTGACCTGTCACACCGGCAGTTGGGAAAAAT
Source organism: Ochlerotatus camptorhynchus (assembly GCF_037179485.1). NCBI lineage: Eukaryota > Metazoa > Arthropoda > Insecta > Diptera > Culicidae > Ochlerotatus > Ochlerotatus camptorhynchus. The sequence goes on along the minus strand of NW_027041118.1, from coordinate 1,942,186 downwards.
GTTGAACATTCACCATTCAACCGTCTCCAGAGTGCTGAAGCGGTTCCAGAAGCGGTTGACGTTGGACCACGACAAAGGAGCTGGAAGAAAACCGGGACCGGAGAACAAAAAGACGGAGGGAAAGGTGAAGCTGATGATTAAAGCAAATCCCAACGTCTCAAGCCGTGATTTGGCTAAAAAGATCGGCATGTCGCAGAGCTACGTCCAGAATGCAAAGAAGAGAGCTGGACTACATACATACAAGGTACAGAACTTCCCAAACCGCGATGAGCGGCAACAATCGACGGCTAAAACTCGGGCACGGAAGCTCTACGAGAAGATGCTGACAAAATATGGCTGCTGTGTGATGGACGACGAAACGTATATAAAAGCCGATTTTAAGCAAATTCCGGGGTTGGAGTTTTTCACCGGCAAGAGCAAGTTCGATGTGGACGACAAATTTAAGAAGAAGAAAATGTCGAAATTCGCCTCCAAATATCTCATTTGGCAGGCCATCTGCTCTTGCGGACTGAGGAGTGAGCCTTTCGTGACAAAGGGCACAGTAAATGGCGAGATCTACAAATCTGAGTGCCTCGAGAAGCGCCTTTTGCCGTTCTTGCAGCAACACGACGAAGCTCCGCTATTTTGGCCAGATTTGGCATCATGCCACTATTCTAAAAGTGTCCTGGAGTGGTATAAGGCCAATTCTGTCCATTTTGTTCCAAAGGACATGAATCCGCCAAACTGTCCGGAGCTGCGCCCGGTGGAGCAGTACTGGGCAATAATGAAGCGGGAACTTCGGAAGAGCAAGAAGACAGTCAAAGACGAGAAGGTACTTGTACCGGATGACACTGTAAAGACTTTGATGGAGGGCATCAAGCGAAAATGCGTTCAATTTTACACTCAAGGCTCCATCGATTAACTTTTCTTTTGATTTTTGAAGTAAATATATGTATAAAACTACCCTAAAATTTTAGTTTGATTCTAAACATTATAAGAAAATTGGCATGACATTTTCGGTGTCGCAATAATTTCGTGTTCGCCCTTTACACCAGTAATTTCTTTTCTTTGCTTTCAGTAAGGTTTTAAGCTTGTTTTCAAGCTATAGATACTTTTCAAAAAGCTAAAAGCTTTCATTTCTTCGATATTCCTGCCGAGAGATGGTGAAACTTGCTGCAGAAAAAGGTTTAAACGAGAAGCTTCATAGATAGTACAGGTATATTCACATTGTGGTTACAAAGTAATAACTATTTAGAAGCCGAGGGATACGCAATAACCTTTAATTCTGACGCAGGTACGATCCGTATTTAACTATGGAACCAACCCTCGAAAATGTTTCGTTTAAGAGCTATTAGGTCTGACGTTGAAATTGCATTTCTAGTCCACTGTACAAAGACTGACACGTTGGACGCAAATCATCGAAATTGAGGTCAATAATTTCACATTTTTTTCCTTGATTTGTTTTCCGTCGATCTTGATTTCTAAGCTGAGCACCAATGCTACCGACGCCAGGGAGGCAGCTCCCACACCTGGATCCTACATATCGACCCATCAACTCATGAACCGGGGACCAACGGCTTTACTTCCCGTGAAGGCGTGATCAGAGATGTTATGCCTCAAAACATCCCGGCGGCACCGACTGGGATTGAACTCAGGCCTGCTGGGGTGAGAGGTAATCGCGCACACCACTAGACCACTGACGCCGCTATAAACGTAATTACAAATCTTTCTAATCTATCTTCAAGGTGAATTTTTAAGGTATATTTTGGTACAATTATAGCACTGAAAGAACGCATAGGTTTCGAAAAACATTGGAAAGATTTTTCTGAAAGAAGCCTGATAAAATCGGGTTTTTTTTCTATGATATGCAAAAACATTTGCTAAAATAGGGAAAATGGCTCTAATGTTGGCCTATGGATCTAAGATTGGGCCCATCGCTAAAAATCTGCTATTTATCAATTTTATCTAGATGAACGCGTCATTGGGACGGTACTAATGGATATTTTCGGTCGCTATTGAAAATTTAGTCGATTGCTGAAATTATGTATGGGCCCAAATTAGAAGCATTTAGGCCGACATTACATCCATTTCCCTTATTACCTAATTTCATTCCCCGAACAATAATACTTCCTCAGATTTCGAAAGCAAAGATCAACTATGCAAACGAAATGTGTTTTAGATCATATTTGCACTAACCACCTGCCACTGCCAACACTGCCACCCATTGCATTGGAAGCCCCCCAGGCTGTTGTTTTCCCATGTCGAGCGATCACACACCCACCCCCTCCCCCTCCTTTCTCAACCCATCAACCACCATCAAACCGTTGTTGTTGCCGCGCCGTGGTCGCCACGATCGTTTGCCGATTCAGAACAAAATACTACACGCGGTCGCAGTGTAAGCCGATGGAAAACGAATATAATATTAAAAACCCAACCAGGAGATATGCACCTATGTATTTACGGCGGCAGCGATCAGCTGAATTGATTCCGCGCCACGCCACCCGTTCAGTGATGTAGTGGTAAGAAGTAAGACTTTACTACCGATTCTTAGTCGTGCTACCCCACGGTACTTGGATTGGGTAGGCCTATGGTTCGTAGTCTTGCCGAATGAGTAGGGGTGGTGGAGGTTTGTTCTCTCTCACCGGCACGAAGCGATATGCGGTGTGTTCTTAGTCTGGTATTTGCACTAACCATGCGGTGTCCGCGTTTTGTTTGAGAGTGTGTGGGTAACCATGTGTCACCTTCCCCGGTGAGAAGCACGGCGGCGTCGTTTCAGACAGAGTTCAGAAGGGTACCAACCAAGATTTTCCAACTATAAATAGTCAGGATCAAAGCTCCGAAAAGCATTCCAGTTCAGTGCCTCAAAGTGTAACAAAGCCACAGCAGCTTTAGCAAATTTTCATCTCACAGAAAACTACGAAAACCAAACCACATCAAAATGTACAAGTTCGTGAGTTGAAGTTCCAAATTTTGAAAAAAAAATAAAAATTAAATCGAAGACATTAATGCAGTGAAAAAGTGCTTGATCCTGATGGTGATTAATGAAATTCGCTTCCCGTTCGTTCGTTCTAGTTGGCTCTCCCACTTTTCTTCGCCGCCGTCTCGGCCGGATACCTCGGAGCTCCATTGGCCTACAGCGCCCCAGCTTACGCTCATGGCCCAGCTTATGGCGCGGCGTACGCTCATGGCCCAGCTTATGGCGCGGCTTACGCCCATGCCCCACTGGCCGCTGCCTATCACGCCCCACTGGCCTACCACACTCCGGTAGTGAAGTCCTATGCTGCCCCAGTTGCCTACGCCCATGCCCCAGTCGTTAAGGCCGTCGCCCCAGTTGCCACCTCGTACGCCAACACCTACAAGGTATGTAAAACCAACAACCAAGGATTCATCTTGTCGTCGTCGATCGATCCCAGTTCGATCCTCTCGGCTAGTTGACAGAATAATTACCCACGGTTGTGCGAATTGTGATCAAAGTTCTACAGCGGGAAAAGGGCAATTCGCGGTGCATGTATTCTAATGGTTCTCGCCTTGCCGGGGAGTCACGACTGGCACGGAAATTGGATCCACGATTTGCAGCGCTCTTTGTGAGAACTGCGCATGAGTTTTCTCGGGGAGTGCAAAAGGTTAAGGTGTCAATCAGATGGAGGCAGCTCCCGAGCTGCTACCTGCTGGGTTGATGGGTAAATTGGCTTGTCAGGATCGATGGGAAATGAGATTTTTAATTGAAAAATTGTTCAAATTACTTCATGTTTGATGCACTTCATGGTTTTTAACATTTCTTCAAAAGGTAATCTGAACCATTCCAAAAAAAAAATAAACTAATTTGGGGTTGAATTTGAATTTTGAAAAGTTTACAATACCTAAAAATAATTTGAAAGCAAAATTCTATACTTTATTTAAACCAACGAATCCATGGTCCTGAAAAAGAAGAATCAGTTGCTATTATACAAACAAACAAAAATCTGTTTTTTAAATTCAACTTAATGTTTAGATGAAATGCTTGGTGCAGAGATGAAGATTTAAATTTGTTCCTACTTTTCTCAATAGACATATGAAAATAAGCAATCTCTATGCTATTCTAAGCGAAAAACTAACAACAGTGAAAACGCAAATTTAATCATGAAAGTCAATTTATAAATATGAAATATGAAATATGACCAAATCTGGATCACGACTGTTTAATGTTTGAACTTTTGAGTTGAGAATTAAAACTTCCAACAACCGGTAATGAGAAATTAGTCCTATCTCGCGATTGGATTGACGTTAGAAAAATGTAACTTTAGTATTGTTCATTCATAAAAGTATATCCCAACATTATTCCGACAGATTTCTGATAAAATCACCAACTTTATTTGAAATTCCAGCTATCATCTGTTGCACACGCTGATGGTCAACCTCAACGACCAGTCATTTTCAACTTCTGCTTCATTATTGGAAAAAAAAAAATTGGTGGAAAATAGGTGGATTAATGTCCTTTTAACACTCCGAACACGCTCCGGTGAAATGTGTAACGACAAACTTGCAATGTGTTTGAAAAATCATAGCTCAGCCATTCATTGACAAATTTCAAATCTGTTGGTGCCGTTTGAAGCAACAAGTTTTGAAAATGTATTCGGTGTCAACACATATAAAATCTATTGATAAATTGCTAAACGATTATTTTTCAAACATTGCCGATTTACCTTTACACATTTTACAGGAGGCATCGTGTTCGGAGTGTTAAATTAAATTCCCCCTCCCGATGTCACGATACCACAGACATACCTCCCAGCTGTAGTGGCAAAATCCTGCAAACACTTCGCAGGTCCTTCCTTTCATATTTGGGCAATTTCAACGATTTCAAGATTTTTAGAGCTGATCATTTTCGACGTGGGTGTGCAAGATCAATTTTCTTCTCTCATCTTGCATTTGGCACAAACTTTTTTTGAACTGCACGATTGTTACATTGCAAGTTTTATCGAGGTTATAAAGCATTCTTCAAGCCTAAATCATGGTCTACAGAGCCCTAATAAGACCATAATTCTCACTCCACTGCTATAGAATAAAATTGTGCTTCCCTATTCTAAGTGACCCACACTTTATGAGGATACAAAACATTAAAATTTTGATGACTGGCATCCATGCTTCTCACGCTAATGGCCAAGAGCTCAAATCTCTTGACCCTGGACAAGTCATGGACGACCTATTGGCTATAATAAAAATGAATCTTCAAAATCTGAAGTGTAGGATCATTTCTATTAAACCCAAATGGTCGAATTGATCATTTAGCCAAATGTGGAAAGGTGGAACAGTGACTTAAGATATTTTGTGAGAAACCAAAAAATCGAGAAAATTGGGATCTGTGGCATGCAAATTCTACTTTTGACTCCAATTTTTTGTTTTGCATTTAGAACTAAGAAATTGATCCCAAAAAAACGCAGGACATAAAAAAATTACATTCCATATCCCAAGAATACGAAAATTTGATTCTGGGATGCGTACATTTGTTTAATCTTTGTAGAATACTTTCTACAGGTATTTTTGGTTAATGAAAATGTTTCAAGATCCTTGATTCGAGTGATCCAGAAATAATCCTGATGAATTTTATAATCTCTGAGAGTTGTATGAGTTTTCATGATCATGAGACTGGGTATTTCTTGAAAGTCTGGTAGTGATTCTACCATGCCGTGTGACCATGTTACAGTCTCTATAAATCAATGGACACGCATGGTAGTCTAGTCGCATAGGAGTATTGAGCGAAAACCCAAAACTTGATAACTTCAAAAAAATATAACTCAAAAATAAAAAAATCACTAATTTTTTGATACGTTGTGTAAAAAGCCTAAATTTTAAAGGGAAACATATAAAATCATACAGTGCCCTATGTCTGCAAACCATGAAAACATAAAAAAATAGATTTTTTGGACCACCCTAACATGTAAATGGACACCCTAATGACAAAATAAAAAAAAAAGTCTAATATTTTGCAATAAGGAACAAAACTATCAATTTTTACAAAATTCTGAGAACCAATGTATCATTTTGCTATGGAATGGCTGTTTATTTAACTAGAGTTAATTCTGCTTGAATTTGGCCAGTTTTCTGTAAATTTTTTTACTAAATGGCATATTTTATATTTTTTTAATAAATCGTAGCACGAAAACATCAGTTCTAATTGAAATGACGTCAGAGACAAAGTGGTAGAAAAAATATGGTCTTTCTAGGAAAAATGTACACGGGACAATTTGTTTTGTCTTTTTGAGTACAATTTCAAAAAAAGTGTTAAAAGCTTAAGTAACAAAAAATGTCCTTGATAAATATTTATAGTTTAAAAAAATATTAAAGATCCAAAATGGCCAAATTTTAGCTAATGTGTAAGATTGCGCATAACATACAATTATGTAAAGTTCCATGCAATTTGAATATGGTTTAGTCTAAAGTCATTTTGTCTTTGGTATTTAGCCTGGATCTGCTCATCATGATTTATTAAAGTTTTGAGGACATATACAACTTTCGAAAATTACGAGATGAAATGTTGATACATTTCCATGATTCCGAGCAATCCGGTACAACCATAGCTAGTTTTTAATGATCCAGATAAATATTAAAAATGCGGGAATTTTAATACAGTTTCATGATTCTAAGATGTGGAAGATTTATCGAGATCTCGAATGAGTATCGAAAGATCTATGACTTGAAAAATATGATTTATTCAAGATCCTGGGACTTTCAAAATTTTTCTGTTGATTAAAGATCGCTCCTTCCATTACATATGAACAGCTTCAGGGCTGTTTTTACCGCACATTTAGGGCTCTGGATATTTTTAACCGTGGATCCCCAAAGACTGAGTGATACGATTTTCAATAACAAAAATTTCCTTGATAAATATTTGCAGTTTAAAAAAAATATTGAAGATCCAAAATGGCCAAACTTCATCTAATGTGTAATATTGCCCATAACATACAATTATGCAAAGTTTCATGCAAATCGGATATGGTTTAGTCAACCATTTTTTTTTCATATTTGGCCACAGGTACTTTATGATTTTTTAAAGTTTTAAGAACATAGAAAACATTCGAACACCACTAGAAAATGTTAATACATTTCCATGATTCCGAATCATCCGGTACAACCATAGCTACTTTTTCAAGATCCAGAAACATATTAAAAATTCCGAGAATTTTAATACAGCTTCATGGTTCAGAGATGGGAATGATTTATCGAAATCTCGAATCTTAGTATCAAAAGATCCATGAAATCAAGATACTGAAATAATCTTCAAAACTTCAATTCAGACTCCGGACAATAATCTGAGACTTGCAAACCATTCAAGATTCTTGGACTTTCAAAACTTTTCTGTTGATTAAAGATTTCTATGAGCAAGTGGAATACGAGCAGTTTCAGGTCCGTTTTTACCGCTTGTTGGGGCCTTGGCTTTTTCTGACCGTGGAGTCCCTAAGACCTAGAGCCAGTGTTGGGAAAATATAAAAAAAATCAAATCTCACCAAAGATCAAGATCACGCTTAAATTTGCGTAGACAAAAATCTACGCTGTTCGGAATATCAACCCAAAAAAAAAACTCACCAGCTGTAAATCTCACCAAACTGTGGTGATATTGAGATTCATGAGTTTTGCTTTACACCCGAACGCAACCGAAACTTCCATAATGGCTGGCAGCAGTTCCTTCGTGTCTGCCGTCTGTGATGAGATAGCATTATTATACTTTCTCTTTTTAAGAAAACGAGGTGCAACGGAATCATTTTTGCGTCGATTCAACTCTCAGCTTCAACTTTACACTTTGTGAATAGTCTCGCAATATCAAAGGGGCTTGTAAAATTAATTTCAATCATGATGTTTTGCTTCAATATCACGCGTGATATTGAGAGTGGAAAAATATCAATTCGATAATGATTATGCCATCACTGCCAAGATTTTTACCAATTTAAATTCACCTGCTTCTGGTTTATGAATCGTACACTACCATTAGGTCGAATGTTATCATCGTTTTGTACACTTTTTATGTTTGGATCAGTTCAAAATTTCTTGCAAAGTTTGACTACTGTGATAAGATTGACATAATGAAATTGTAAAGCTTTTCTAGCTTCGTTCATTCTCTCCAAGAATGACATCTACGTTGTCCAAACTATTCCATTTTCATGTTGTTAAATCCATTCGGTTCTCGAAGAATTGTCAGTTGTTGATCAGGGTTTTCTCTCAACAAACACGATACACTTAATTATTCATCAAAGTAATCATAAAGAACATGCCTTAAAGAAACATTAAGTCATCATATTAATTTTGTTTTGGTTTTATAGGTTAATTAATATAGAGCTACAAAATTATGTATTAGCCGTATACCAGCTCACAAATGGATTAGCGAGAAAGTCGTTTAACAATATTTTTAACAAGACAAGCTATCCATATTATTTTTCCTTGGTTTGTTTTGCCGTCGATCTTGTACTGAGTAGGGTAGAGAACTACTTCGGGCTAATCGCCCATTTTGGGCCTATTGAAAAGAAAACTTTAAATAAGTCCAAGATTTCAGAGTTGACAAGTCAATTATGCGTTTGGTTTGATACTTTAGTTAATAAGCTCCGGAACGAAGTCAATGAGTACGCATGACATGAAGGTTTGCACCCATTATTTCCAAAAACAAAAGAAGTGCTCTGACCAAATCAATTCAATCTTCATCCGATAGACCGAAGTGAATTCATTGGCGTTTCAATGGCGTTTCAAAGGCGTTTCAATGCGTTAGGCCGAATTTAGAATCCGTAGGCAGAGTTTGGCGTCAAGAAGTAGTGTTAGACTTTTGACAATATCTCAACGATTGGTTTCGTTTCATCAAATCTTACGGTACGTAAGGAAAGGTAAATAAATTTGGAAGCCATCAGTAATTATAACATTCCGTTTGGTGCTAAACTGCGCTAGATTAAGAGGCCGGAAATGGGGTATTTAACCCTATCAATGCTACTGACGCCAGGGAGGCAGCTCTCTTACTTTGATCCTACATATCGACTCATAAATTCATGGACCAGGGACCAACGGCTTTACTTTCCTTGATCAGAGATTTCATGCCTCAGAAAATCCAGGCGGCGCCAACTTGGATTGAACCCAAGCCCCATGGAGTGAGTGGCAGTCACACTTACCAAGCAATAATTATTTACTGGTATAGCGAAAAAAGAATACCGTAAAATGGGGTGGAGCTAACCAGTGGGATGTACCTGAACATTATTGCTTTTCGTCAAATGCTGAAATTGTTATTGATTCATGGTGCAAACGGGTTAATATTTATGTATCTAATAATAATAAAAAGGTGTTGGGTCATTAGTAGGACGAATGCCATTAGGCCGAAAGCCTTTAGACCAAATGCCATTAAGCCGAAGACACCTAGGCCAAATAATTCCCAAGTAGCACACTTGCCACAATTCGGTGAGGTAACTTCTATATGACTGAATTTAGTCACAATTAAGTTGCTGTAACTATTTATGATGGATATGTGCTACTTGGGTTCATTAGACGAAATAGGTATTTAGACCGAGAGCCATTAGGCCAAAAAATGGCAACAGATTGATTGAACTCAGAATGGTCTTTGAATCAATCTTCAACCATCTGGGACTTTTAGAATTTTTCCAGATCTGAGAAGTGGCATTGAATCTTGGATTAGGCAACATTTTCAAGAATCTGAATTCTCATCTATATATTTGAAAAAAAAAAAAACTTCACAATCTCATTTCAAGGAAAAACAATGGATTCAAATTAAAAGTTAACTGACTTGGAAAACTATTCAAGGATTCAATTTTGCACACATGGAGAAAAAGACCGTTCATATAGAAACAATTTAAGCTGAGGTATTAACAGCCTACGATTTTTGAAAGCTGATTTCTGCTTCTTTCAAATATGAGCGTTTCTTTCGAGTTTATATGTTTTCATTTGAAGTCATGTCTAATAGACAATTTTCCATAGGAGATTCTTCCTTCTTTGAAACATGAGCGGTTCTTTCGAGGTATATTAATGCAATAATGTATGACCTCTAGGCCTTCATCAATCTTAATCAGTTTTTGCACAGACTTATACTTTGGACTTATGAATCAAGCTGAAGGGTCACTAACTACGAATCATGCGCATACACGGGCAATGAGAACAACCCAAATTTGAGTTTAGTACGGACGTCGAAATGTCGTAGAACACATCAGACATCGGGAGACTAGTAGCGACTAGCAGTGCTGCTGAGAAGGACAATGACTTCACTAATAGGCACGAAAATTGGACAGAAGGTGAAGAAACAGCGAAAGTTACTGAGATCGTTTTAAATTTTCAATTTTTATAATTGCTCAAAAATTTATACAAAACAATGTTGGGATTGGGAGGGACCATCAGGGCACCCGATTGCAGCGATTTGGACGGGAAGAGTGAAAATTCCACCTCCCTGTTGATAACATTTCGTGGATAAAGGGTTGGCTCTTCTCCCCTCTCATTGAGGCATCTTCCTGTTTGGCGGCTCGTCTTTTTGACCAATTGTGCGATCATGTTGCTGGAAGGAGATTCTTTACTGTCCCGTAGATGCGTAAAGGCGGCTTTGCCTATCGATCCACCAAATTCAATTTTAGCCCTTCATACAGTGACATGTTGAGGACATCCAGAGGTTATTAAAATTGATCGAGACAAACAGAGAAGAGAGCCCACTGCTATCGGATTTAGTTGCCATGCTACAATGATCACTATCATACATCATACATCATCAATCGCAAAAAGTGCAGAAACTCAGCGAAGAGTAAATTTTTCTCATGTTTTCCTGTGGAAGCCTCAAAAATCTGCCGGAAAATGAGGAAAATTGACGTAAATTTTACTCAGTCTATAAGTAGTACCAATAGATCAAGTGAAATCAATCTTTACTTTTCTCATATCCGGGATTTTTTTTTCCTGTGCAAACCTGGAAAATCATGAGGCCAATTTACTCATCGCTGAGTTCCTGCACTTTTTTGCGATTTATGAGTAAAACAAACTCAAATTTTTGTCGTTCTCATTGACCGTGTACTTGTACCGTGATGCAACCTTCTTCTTCTTGTTCGCATTTCAAGCTTATTGCTTAGTGCATATTAGCTTATTGCGTGCTCTCAACTTAGTGTTCTAAATGCACTTCCACAGTTATTAATTGAGAACTTTCGATGCCAATACCAATGCATGAATTTGTATATTTTGTGGCAAGCACAATGATACTCTTTGCCCAGGGAAGTCGAGAAAATTTCCAGCCCGAAAGATTCCCTCGACCGGACCGGGAATCGAACCCACCGCCTCCGGCTTGGTAATACCGTGCCTTTACTGACTAGGCTATGAGACCCCTCCACCCCTCCGTGATGCAACAATGTCTTACGATTTGTCACCTTTCAATCCTTAAACCTGTCGGAATCCCAATCAGTCTGCAACCCACAGTAGCTCCCAATTGCCTTTGTCATTCCAAATGCACCTCGTAAATAAAACGAAATTTGATCACGACTCTGCCCTCCCCGTACCCGAATCGAAAACAAATCTCCATTCAACCGCTTGACTAATTACGATTGTGTCTTCTCCGTCTCACGTTCATTCCAGGTCTCCGTCAAGGCTCCAGTCGCCTATGCTCCAGCCTACCATGCCCCAGCTTATGTTGCCCACGCTCCAGCCGTCGTTGCTGCTCCAGCTTACCACGCTCCTCTGGCTTATGGCCACGGATACCTGCACTAAGTAGGACACCGTCATCACAAGCACCTGCCCCTATACTCGCTCCCTCCGTCCGGTCAGACATTTGTCGGACAGAGGGAGACCAACACCACCATCACCACCTCTCTTTTCATCACATGCAACATCCTGCTGGCGAGCGCAGAGCACAGCGAAAGATAACAATTCTGCAATAGCTTTCGGAACACCCGGACCACTGCCAAGCCATTGCGAAATGGTTTTGTGATTAGGAAAAATCAACCTGCCTCCAACTACTTCTCCGTCCACTTTTTTCAAGTCATCATCGAATAGCAGTGTGTGTATGTGTGCGGGAACAAAATGAGTCTAATTGTGTACATATGATGTATAGTTTTTTTGTATTTATTTGTGAAGAAAAGCAACACAAAAACGATGAAAAAAATAAAAATAAAATCAATTCAATTTTTCATCTCAATGAAAAATTGAATTCATTTTGCTGTTAAATATCAATTGTTCGTAGAATGCTCAGTGAAACCTCCGAAAGTCCCATGATTCAATTCTCAGAAACGCAAAACCATATTCAAGACCTTAACCGCACAGTCACATAGATTTAACCTTTTTCCCAGCGCAGCACCAAAAAGAATCTAAATGTGCAATCTTGTTCGCCCCGCATTCGCAATAGGAACGGACCCCTTCCCCTCATATGGAGCCGAGCAAATTATGCAATATTTAGCACATTTTCTCATAAATCTAAAACCAAACCAGCAACAACAGCCGTGGCTGCTGCTGCTGCTTCTACTACATGTTGATTCAAGGAACCAACCCTTTTGCACACCTAACGCTGCACGCGCGGCTAAATCAAACGACCCACAAACTACCGATGGTAGTTTAATTGATCTAGTACCTTTTCGTACGAATATCTGATTAGAGACCCCCACGGTCCAACCACCACGTGCAAGAGCAGACTTATAGATCGGCACAAAGGAGTGCATTGACAACTTGTTCAGTATGCAGTGAATCACCATTTATGCAAGTCAAGAAGATTTTTTCACCACTCCACATAGTTACTGGCTTCGAGCAAGTCGCGAAGATATGATGGCTATTCCGAGTTATGGTCCTGTCGGTGTTGTTGTCGAGAACGATACACCTGAGTTGAGTACCATAAGCGACGAACCCACGCTCGCACTACACTGGGTTAATCGTGAGAAAAAATAAATAGCCACATTTGCGCTATCGCATACGTCCAATCATGATAGGTACTGCAGATAGATGCCAGACTGTAGATATGAGCATGTTTTTCTTCTTTATCGGCGATTCTGCAGCAGCAGTAGCAGTAGCAGCAAAGCTTGATTGGGAAAGTTACCCATGGGGACCATTGTATGATCTTGAGATGGTTTGGATTCTTGGTCACTCCTTGGTTCGCGGTATTTCATCGTCCACCCAGTAAGGGATGATGAATGCCTTGACTCTCTGTGGGGCTACTGTAATTGGAGAAGATCAATTAGGGTGTCAAGTAGAGGACGATGATCCATGATTTAGTGTGTAATAACATTTAAGTTATTATATAGGAATACTCCAAAAAACAGTGCATTCCCGATTATGTCAGTTTTTTTCCAGATTTTGTAAGCCTCAACTTTTTGGGTTCTAAGCATAAATCTCAAGCATTTCACTCGAAATGACACTTATTTATTTTGTCGCAACAATAACAGAGGTAACTCTAATAAACCTCAATTATTGCGACACTGCACAGCTGTATCGATTCCCTCCCGGTAAAGGTAACTAGGTGGCGGATAGATCTGGGATGGCTGCAATACAAATTATGGACAGATATCGCATTCAAGAAGAAGGTTTCGTGATTGCCAAATTAACGGAATATTCATATGCAGTTGCTACGTACCCGATGGACGATGTAGCAGTTCCAAGAGACGCTGGTTGGACTTACCGAAGAGCTGATCGGACGAAGACCGGTAGTCTTCGGAGGAGACTTCAATGCTTAGGCAGTGGAGTGGGGAAACAGATGTACGCAAGAGGGCTGGAAGCTCTGGCGAAGCTGGAAATTAGGCTGTTCGATAAAGGCACCATCAGCACTTTTCGCAGAGATGGCCGGGAATCCATTATCGACGTCACTTTATGCGGACTGCAGTCCGTCGCTGGTGAAAAAACATGAATTGGAGAGTGTGTGAAGGATATACCCATAGTGATCATCAGGCAATCCGATAGGGGCATCGGCCAACGGAATCCTGTGGCAGTATAGAGGACGAGAACTTGCGGCCTGAAAAGGAAGACGAATTGACAGAATCGTTAGGGAGACCATGTGCCACGACCATGCCGAGGAAACTGGAGCTAAATAACAGACGGCCTCCAGCTTACTACTGCAACGAGGCAGTTAGCACCCTTCGCGCTAGTTGTCTAAGATCCAGAAGATGTGTTCAGAGAGCAAGAACAGAAGCAGACAGAGAGGAACGTTGAGGAATGTTCCGAGCACATAATCGAGAGATAAAACAGAGCAAGTCAAACTGTCAACTGGCGCTGGGTCGAGACGCTGCTGCCAACGACGCACACCGTGTCGTGATGACGAAGATCAGATGTCAAGTCATGCTCGCTGACATGTGCTTAGAGAACCTCAAAGTCATCGTGGAAGGACTTTTCTCGAAGCACGATCCAACGACCTAGTCACCTACATCGTACGGAGACGGAGAGGGGGATAACGACGAAATCACAAACGAGCAACTCGTAGCAGGTGGGAGGCCGACGCTACTTCCACAATCGGGTTCTGATCTACGAGCCAAATATCGATTAGAATCACGGTGGGAATTCCACAAGGCTCCATCTTTGGTCCAACGCTCTGGAACGTGATTTAAAACGGCGGTCTAACGCTGAAGCTACCCAAACGAGTTGAGATCGTTGGCTTTGCGTCTTACGGTAACAGGCAAGACGCTGGAATAGATGGAAATGTTGGATACCGCGGCGGTCGACATGATTGGAAACCTAATGCATGGAGTGGAGCTGCAGATAGCCCACAACAAAAGCGAGGTGATATTGATCAGTAACTTTAAAGCACTGCAGCGGTCAGAAATTACCGTTGGGGAGCACGCGATAAACTAGAAGTGCGTGTTGAAATGCCTGGGAAGGATGGCCGACGACCGTTTGGCTTCAATAGCCACGTATAATACGCCTACGAGAAGGCAGCAAGGGCCATCAACGCGGTAGCCAGAATCATACTGAACATCTCGGGACCAAGCAGTAGCAGTAATTCCATTAATAGTTGATAAATAATGGTTTAGTTTGATTTCAAAATAATGTTGATGCTTAAAATATTGAAAAAGAGAATTTCCCGATTTTGTCAGCTTCCTGTTTTTGTCAGCCTAAAATTTCAGATGGGGCTGACAAAAACGGGAAAGTACAGTATACCAAAGTAACATTGAAAGTTTTAATCTTTTAATTTTGTCGAGCCCCTTAATGGATTCCTTTTATGAAGAGCTTTTGAGTGCATTGAGTTTACCAATAAAGGAAGCCATCTGCCTTTTAGAGGACTGGCTTCTGGACGTACTTGGAAAAACAAAGTTAGGTGATATCTCAAGCTTACTCGTCTTTGTATGGAGGAAAATTGTTTCATTTTCAGAGGAAATTTTTATAAACAAACTAAAGGTTCTCCTACGGGCAATCCGCTTTCCCCATTTTTATGTGAATTGTTCATGGCTAACCTAGAAAATATTCCGGAGGATAGGAATTTGTTGCCCAAGTGCGAACGTGGATGACATTTGTCAAAGGGTCAGATTTATCAAAAATTGTGGAGGCCATTAGCAACGTTCACAAGGACATCAAATTTACTAACGAAGAAGAGAAAGACGGCAAACTTCCCTTCTTAGATCTTCTCATCATCTCATTTCTAAATCATAAGGAAACCAACAAATACAAAGAGAGTAATACCAAGCTCTTCAAACCATTCCCACCAACACAAAATGGCCGCTTTTCACCACATGGTTCACAGGATGCAAACTCTTCCTCTAGGCGATACAGGCAAATCACATTTTTTAAATCGCTAGACCAAATGGGTATCAAGAAAAAACAATACAGGCAGTAATCAATAAAAGACCATGGGACCATTTCAGGCGTACTTAGACAACTCTTATACCAGTAACTGATTGTTTTAAACGGGTGGCGGTGAATTTCGACAACAACATTACCAAACAATTGAGTTCGAAGTTTAGAAGTTTTGGCCTAGATTAAGTATTCAGCAGCAAGACAAATCAGCTGAATTCACTGTTAGGATTAACAAAAGATTCAATAAATGTCTTAGGAAAAACCGGTCTCAGATGAGCATTTTGGATTTTGCCATGGGCATTCAACTACTCATCAACTCTTAAGAGTTACCAATTTAGTTCGTTCAAACAAATCTGAAGGCTGCTCAACTTGAGTTGCTCTTCTAGACATAGAAAAAGCATTCGACAGTGTTTGGCATGAAGGTTTGAAACAGTAGTACTGGTTGTCTCTTTCATAAAGCCGCGAATTTCGTATTTTCTCGTGTGAGGTCGTTGCGGTGCACCCGTATTTTCATCGTGTCGATGAAGGATGGAAGTTATTGCGCGTGAGTTTTCGAAATCTTTTTTAAGATATTTTTATAGGAAAAAAGACGCGATAAAGTTAACGTTTGATTACATATGTACAGTTGAAATTTGCTGGTTTGGCCAGCACCTCGGCCCAAAATTTGCTGTGGGGTGTACGCAAGCTTTGTTGTGGTTGATAAGATTTCTCAAAAGCGGATGCAATCATAGCAGATTGAAGCAAATAGAAGTTAATCATATTATGTGCAGTGTTGGCAAAATCAGAAATCAATTGATATTTTTTCCGCTCTCATGCTCTCGCAATATCACACGTGATATTGGAACAAAATATCATGCTTGATATTGATTTAACAAGCTCCTTTGATATTGCGAGACTATTCATAACGTGCAAAAATCAAGCTGAGTGTTGACTCGACACAAAAATGATTCCATTGCACATCGTTTTCTTAGAAAGAGAAAACATAGTTTGCTATCTCTTTTTAATCTTCACCGATGGCAGACGCGAAGGGACTGCTGCAAGCCGTTATGGTAGTTTCGGTTGCATTCGGGTGTAAAGCAAAAATCATTAAACTCAATGTCACCACAGTTTGGTGAGATTTGCAGTTGGTGAGTTTTGTTAGCTTGATATTCCGAGCTGCGATATCACAGCTTGGAAAATCAACCGCAGTTGTTTGCTTGTTGATTTTTGTCTACGAAAATCAAGCGTGATGATTTGATTTTTCGATATTTTCCCAACACTGATTATGTGTCCAATTTTTGTTTTGGGTTTCTTCTAGAATTTCTAATAAAATTCAAATGTTTCGAACATCAAATCAATCATTCATTACATTTGAAACGCATATGCTCACCCCCTGGACGAATTTATGTTTGATAGTTAAATATAATGTGACATAAGATTTTTTAGTCCAGTTGCTTTTTAATTGGGTCATGGCCCAACCAGCGGAGGCCCAACTGAAAAGCATTAAAAGCTTAACCAGCGAGTTTCGGCTGTGAATATGTTAGGCGGTTATAAGGAGCTTGGGGACCAATTTTGCTTGTTGAGAAGAAAATTGTGGCTTCTATCTCAAGCTCCTTCACATTATAGAGTTTTGGTGTAAATCAGATTTATTCTTTACATGAGATGAAGTGTATTGAAATGCGGTTGGAGGAACAAGTACGTAATAAAAATAATATTCAACTTTAAGAAAAGACCTACATTGTGGCGACAGACTTTGTTTACAAGAAAATCATGCGTTCAATTCCAATCTCCTTCACATTAAAAAGTAAAACTTTAAATCGGCATTCTTTCATAATGCATGAGCGTTGACGACCATACATTTCATTAGTTGCTGATGCGATCTTTTAAAACCTGCTAAGCAAATGACGCGACTCTATCTACTCAGTAATGTAAAAAGGCTTGGGTTTTAACCCACGATCTTCTGCTCAGTAAGCCAAAACGGTCGCTTTAAGGCCACCGTGCCCCTAACATCACAACAAGCTACGACCGACGATCGTTCATTATTGGTTACAAGAAGCTATTACAATAAAATGAAATCATCCAAAGTAATTAACAATGTCTTCCGAACCGATTCAGGCGTACGTCACATTTGTCTTATTACTTTTCTGAATCGTTCCTTCAATTTCTGTTATTAACGATTTTCTACAATAGAGGCCTGGATATATTAACTTAGTAATGTAATGAGGCTTGGGTTTTAACCCATGATCTTCTACTCATTAAGCAACAAAAGTTGCTCTATAGCCACAATTTACAACCGATTCAACAAAAAGTTATTCAAATAAAGCGACGTCTCTCAAAGCAGCCAACAATATCTTACAAACCGGTCACGCATACACCCTTTCCACAATTCATGGTTTAAATTATTCTGATGTGGGAGAGCTTGGAATTAAGCCCATGATATTCTGCTCATTAAGCAAAACCGATCCCTCCAGGGTTATGAGCATCTCACAACCACAACACTCCACGACAAAATATGATTAAGTTTTCACTCGGTATGTAATGAACAACAGAAATCGCAACAACCGAAAAAAATCCAGCCACAACAAAGCTACGAAAAAGCGTTTATGCCTTCATTAAATCCTACGTTTACGCGACGTTCGTTGTTTCGATTTGGTCCTTACGTAAGACGGGAACAAAATCCATAAAATTTTCACGTTTTTGGGCTACCGTTCCCCTTTCTTCACGCTTGCCGATTTTACCAGCGTACACATATTGCATATCTTTTAAGCTATCTTGACCGAACTCTATTGCGTTTTAAAAAGATTGTTTTCTCATTCATATTTCGTCGTCAAAACCACCACACCCCAAAATCAAACACGACCCGCCGTGACTACCGTCAGTCTTCAAGGACACACCTAACAACACAACAAAAACTAATCGGTTAAGTGCCAAGCTTGCATGTTCGATCGCGACATTTATTTTCTTAACGAATCATGCTTCAACTTGAAAAAAAAAATCATAATGAATTATTCGTAGATTCCTAACCGTAAAAACCACCCACCCACGCATGTCAACACCACCATCATATATGGATAATTTTCCCCTACCTAATAGCGGGGCAGAACGCATGGGTGAGCCACCAGCCACACCAAACCGACCATCAAACGCACTACCCACAAAAGCAGACACGTCTTCTCAAAAATGCAATCGAGAAATGTATAAGAACAATCTTCAACTGGAATGTACTTACCAAATCAATATATCAGGGAGCGCATTCCCGATGCTTATTTTTTCTAGTCTATTAGTTCATTAGCTACAACATAAATTCTATTAGACCGCATTGTATGAATATTTAAGCTCATTGTTCTCAAAACAAAAATGGCGCTGTTAGCATATCCCCTTTTTCTACGTTTATCCGTAGGGCGAAGAAAATCTAATGGCGATTCAATTCGTTAGGACGGGATTAAAAATCGTAGGACAAATTTAAAATCAAGAAGCAGTATTAGATTTTAAAAAAATATCTCAACAATTTGCGACTCTCTATCAAATCCAACGGTACGTATGGAAAGGTGAATAAATTCAGAAGTCATTTTAGATATAAATATTCCATTTTTTGTTCAAACCCGTTCAAAAAAGAGATGTAAAGTGCGATTGTGCTTGGTAGGATGAAAATTAGATCAAAAACCAAGGTTGCAAAGACTCATTTCAGCTAAAACAATGTTTTTCTAAATTATGAAATAATTAGATGCCATGATCAAATTTTGAATTGGTAGGATACAAGAAGAGGTTGCAAAGAATGTGTTTGACATATTAAACCTGTTTATTTCACTTCATGAGAGTCACAATCAGCGATTTTTCACAAACTCACTCACTCACTCACTCACTCACTCAGCGATCAGCAAATCGCTGATTGTGACTCATAGAAAGCAAAATTTACAGGTTTTATGCTTCCAACGCATACTTTGTAACCTCTTCTTGTAAGTTACAAGTAAAACATGCCATCATACCATCTTTTGGTTTTATTATTCCGAAAAACATTATTTTAGCTGAAATGAGTCTTTGCAACCTTGACAAAAACCCTATCACTCTTCTTTTTCAAGTCACTCTGTGCACAAAAGTAATGCACATCGCAAAAATCTAATAATAGATCAACGTGGTCGAGTCACACCGGCAACAAAGGAAAGCGAGAGCACACACCAGGCAACTGCATTACTTCGCTTAGCGCTGTTGCTAAATTGTTCGAACTCGTTGTTATGGAACCGTTACTCGCTCACTGTAAGCCGTATATTAGTATCGACCAGCATGGTTTCATGGCTGGTCGCTCCACTGCCACTAACTTGCTGTGCCTTACTTCCTACTGACTTATCTGCTGCCTTCGATAAATTGAATCACCGCATATCAATCGCTAAACTGGACAGGCTTGGTATCCACAGCTGCCTTTTGCAATGGTTTCAGTCGTACCTCACCGATCGCTATCTTACTGTTGTCATTCGTGATCACCAGTCCCGTACGTTCGCTGCCACATCCGGCATACCTCAGGGTAGTCACCTGGGACCGCTGATTTTCCTGATTAATTTCAACGACGTGAATCTGGTAATTGAGGGACCACGATTATCTTACGCAGATGACCTTTAACTCTACCTCCGTTGCTTCCTTCAACGTCAGCTGAATGCTATGCGTGATTCTTGATACAAAACTCTCTTTCAGGCAGCACATCTCGTACGCCGTTGACAATGCTTCCAGAATTCTAAGGTTTATCTTCAGGGTTACCAAAGACTTCACGGATATCTCCTGCCTTAAATCGTTGTACTGCTCCTTGTCTCGCTCCATATTAGAATAATGCTCGGTTGTCTGGACTCCTCACTACAACAACGGTGTCGAAAGAGTTGAGTGTGTTCAGCGACGGTTCCTGAGATATGCGCTACGTAAACTGCCGTGGACGGATCCCTTCCGATTGCCTAGCTACAAAAGTCGTTCGCTACTGATCCATCTGGAGCGTCTTTCGGTCCAAAGAGATACAGCAAGGGCATTGCTAATTGCGGATATTTTGCAAGGACGCACCGATTGCCCTGTCCTTCTTGAGCAAATTGACATCAATGTTCAACCCCGAGCCCTACGGAATAATTCAATGTTGCGCCTGCCCATATAGCGAACGAATTATAGCATGTTCGGTGCAATCGGTGGTTTACAGAGACTCTTCAATAGGGTATCCGCATTGTTTGATTTTGTCCTGACTCGCCAGCTGCTTCGCCGGAGGTTTAGTTCGTTTTTTTTTTTTTTTTTTCTAGATCAGTTAAGTTTGTTTACTAATGTTCCTTTTTTACGAGATGACTATCTATGTACTTATTGATGTTTTGTTTTAGTACTTTTCATGTTTAGTTTAAGTTACATCATTGGGGCAAATAACGCCTGTTGATGTTCAGTCATATAAATAAATAAATAAATAAATAAATAAGCAACAGCACAAACCATTCTAAATCAAATTATCGTTCCCGGGACACAAAAACTATTCAAATGCTAGCACAAAAAACTACACGCCAGCACAAAGATATCCCGAGCTTTAAAAAAAAAAAGCACGCAGCGGAGCAAAACACACAACCGTTCTCCAACGCTTCTCAAAGCGGACGCTCTTAAATCGGAATTCTTTCATAATATCTTAAGGTGATACTCTAAGGAAGCCTTAGCGTGAAACTTCAAAGGCACAAATGTCAGCTTCCACAAAACATACAAATTTGAAATTGCTACTCTCTGTTTGTAGTAGCACAGCAAACAAGGAGTAGCAATTTCAAATTTGTATGTTTTGTGGAAGCTGACATTTGTGCCTTTAAAGTTTCACGCTAAGGCTTCCTTAGAGTATCACCTTAAAAATCGTAATTGAATTCGGTTGGAGGGACGGGTATGTAAAAGAAGTAATATTTAAGTTTTCAAAAAGACGTCAAGAACAGTTGTTGCCGTTGTCGGTGAGGTTGCCGTCGGATCGAAACCTAGTAACAACAAATTGAACGAAAACTTTATCGTAACTGTTTTGTGATATAATGGGCTCGATGGCCTAGTGGCGACCGATTTAGCTTACTGACTAGAAGACCGTGGATTCAAACCCAAGCTCATCCGCGCTATTATATCGTTAGGATCTCAATTCAACATATCGTTTACCAAGACGAATCCTGCTGCAATCCCAACCCTTTTATCCTAAATTCCAGCGATTTCCCGTGGAAGTGCATAGGTGTTCTCGGCTTTCATTACAGCGAGTATTACGTCAACATATTCCTACCAGTCCTTTCTTGACCAGCATTCGGACGTGACCGGCGCTGGTATTGCCTAGTTTTAGATTACCAGTATTTACGCATTGAGGATGGCTGCTAGTCCCAAGCAACGTCTATTGGTTATTTGTGCAATTACAGCTGATCTGGCAATAACGGAGTTGCATTCTCGGGTGGTCAATCATGCTCATCATGCTCAAAGCAGAGCACTTTCCGGAAAGGAAAATTAAAAATTTAAATTTCAATGGTTAATTACACTAGTTTACAAAACAACATAAAAAGTGTGAACTTTAGTGGTTGACCAACGTTTCTAATGCAAAATCCTACGCTTAATTCAATGCCGTGGTCAGAAAAAATTAAAGTAGAGCCATTTTTGAGATATACAAAAATTTTGATTTTTTTAATTTTGGACAAAAGTACGATTACTAAAATGTAAATATCTTTGGAACTAGTGCACCAATTTTAAATCTTTTTTATGAAAGTGAAGCTAAATAAATTTGCTATCGTTCACTAAAATATTATGTCTCATTAAAAATTTAATTTTGAAGTCACTTGAAAATTTACAGCATTTTTTTTTATTTTTCCTGCAAATTTTCCATAAAAATCTTGTTTTAATAAACATTTTTAATGGGATAAAAAGATTCAAAAAATCATTCCATAATTTATTCTTAAAGTCCATTAAAAACTGGAGCAAATGAGCCTTTACTGGATGAAATCGGTTGGAAATTGTCGAAGTTATGAAATTTTTTGTAAAATCATGGAAATTGAATGTTCCAAGATTGGCCGTTGTCCCGCTCCTAGGTTCATGCACCACTTCCAGTAAGCCTTTCTGCGGACGTGTACGCATACGTTGCATTTCACTAACACTAGCAGCTGTCACGCAAAATTAAATGGGATATTTTCAACAATATAATTTACGCTAGTGTTTGTGAGACCGCTCGGCGAGAACCTAACGCAACCAACTCAATTTGACAGCTTTCTTTCATTAACATTGCTTAACGATGTATACGACAAAACGTGAATTCAAGTGTAAAAATGATCCTCAAAAGTTTTGTTACGCGTGTGGCAACTATATATATTCAAAAATTTCGTCAAAGCGTTGCAAAAAGAAGGGCCGGCATTCCAGTACTTGAAATCAGTATCTCCAAATTTATCTGACGCAAAGATAAAGGAAGGTGTATTTGTTGGCCCACAGATCAAAAAACTGCTCGATGATTCCGCATTCAATACAGTTTTGACACCAGATGAGGAAGAAGCGTGGAAATCGTTCCAGCGTGTTGTCACAACCTTTTTAGGAAATTTCAGAAGCACAGATTATGAGGAAGCCGTCGATGAATTGCTCAAAAATTATGAGAAAATAGGTATAAATCAAAAATATTGTGTTTGTTACATATAATTAATTTCAAATCGTTTTATTTCACTGAACACAGGTGTGAATATGTCTTTGAAGATACATTTCCTACATTCTCACATGGATTTTTTCCCGGAAAATCTTGGTGACGAGAGTGATGAGCACGGCGAACGTTTTCACCAACAAATGAAGATGATGGAACATCGTTACCAAGGGTTTTGGGATGAAGCAATGATTGGTGACTATTGTTGGTTTCTGATTCAAGAAACAAGTTCAAAACATCGAAGACAAAGTCATTCGATTCTCAATCATTTTTAATAAAACCTAAATAAATTTCTTTTGTATCAACTCGGTTTTAAATCCTGATATGCCTTAATCAAATTGATATGTAGAGAAAAGAATCTCCCATGAAAACTTTACATGCGATTTGGATGCTTACAATGACACCTAGAAAAGGAACTCTAAAGCTGTTGTATTTCAGCAACATTTTTAAGTATTTAACAAAAATGCTCATAACTTCGACAATTTCCAACCGATTTCATCCATTAAAGGCTCTTTTTCTCTGGTTTTGAATGGACTTTAAGAATAAATTATGGAATGATTTTTTGAATCTTTTTATCCCATTAAAAATGTTGATTAAAACAAGATTTTTATGGAAAATTCGCAGGAAAAATAAAAAAAAAATGCTGTAAATTTTTAAATGACTTCAAAATTAAATTTTTAATTAAGACACAATATTGAAGTGAACGATAGCAAATTTATTTAGCTTCACTTTCATAAAAAAAGATTTAAAATTGGTGCACTAGTTCCAAAGATATTTACATTTTAGTAATCGTACTTTTGTCCAAAATTCAAAAAATCAAAATTTTTGTATATCTCAAAAATGGCTCTACTTTATTTTTTTTCTGACCACGGCATTGAATTCAGCGTAGGATTTTGCATTGGAAATGATCATCACCTTACCGAGTTCAAAAATGCTGTAAACTAGTGTTATATACGCAAATCTACACTACACACAGTCCTAATCTGTTTAAATACCCTGTGTATTGAGCCGGACCTTTGTTCCCCTAGTTGATGGTAACAAATTGGACTAATATGTTTTGGAATTTTTCTCGCATTTTCTCCATGAACAAATTGTAATTGTCAGTGTGAAAGTACGATAAGAACAAACGAGGTCAATTCAAATATGTTGAAAACCCATATGGGTCTGATACGCGAGTATCGGCAGTGCACTGCATCACCGCCGGTGATACTGGCTTACAAAGTAGATTGGCTCGATCCTAGTCAATAAAAATTACTTTTCGCTTTGTCATTCTTGTTTTACCATCACAAGGTACACCAGTAGGTATCAAATCATCACGAGCAAGCTGGTGAGATGGTGTGCTAAGATTGATTGTTTCTCATTTCCACGCAAATCGTGTCATATTGTTATTACTATCGTTAGCTTCGGTGGCACGGTAAACTGTGACAATCGAGGTTGAATTCCACAGCACCCATTCAAATGGCGTCCTAAGACTCCGAATGAGAGATGGACGACCGACCACCCCCATCGATCTGGAACTATATAGTGGTAGTATGATGATTCCCCGTCACGGAAGGGCTATAATTATGTGCAGTTGCTGCTGGCATGGTCGAGGTGAGAGGTTTCCGTGGTCACCCAACCTCAATTTGTTGACGCCTAGCTGGATTTTTTGATCATATGGGGAATTAGCAACATAGCAAAGTGCTACTATTTGGTGAATGTAATAAGCATTGTTGGATGTACACAGTGAATTTTTCGGTATGTCTCCTGTATAGCTAAGCTTGTATTTGTGTGCCACACCGTTTGAAAATGCATGTAATCAACTGCTCTTTGGCTTAAATTTACACGATACTTCATGTAAATATAAGCGAAATTTCGCATAAATCAGCAATGTGTATTCAAGCTTGTTACCGCGAGGCAATTAATTTAAAACCAAAACCATAAGATAACCACATAGTTGCATCCCGTTTGCATAGCCCTAGCTGACGTTGATACCAAGGCCAAGAATATGAAATGAAAAGTAGGGCAAAAGGAGCGAGAGCTCGTTTTACATAATCTAACTGCAGTATTTACTTAGGAACGTTTCTGCGTTCAAGTAGGATAAACACGCCCACGCATGGCATGCTTGCGCATCTAGGTTACGTTTAGCTTTCCCTCTCTGTTTATCCTTAACGAAGGATATAATTATAATGTTTAAACGTTACAAATGTCTCATTCTTATTTGTAGAGCCATATCAGATCTGAGTTACAAAAAGAAATAAACTTACAAGGTAACCCGAGAAATCCCAGATCTGAGAGGGCATAGTATATAAGATCCAAATAACACAAATTTACCCTGTCAAGGGCGATCGAAATCCTAGCTAATAGAATAGGCAAAATTAGGTCAAAAGTCCGGTATTGAAAGGGATATGTAAAACCCTGGACAAATCATGTAAAAGTTTTACATAATTATAAGTTGCTAATGCAACACGTAGCCGTAAGATCACTTTGTACAATTTTGTTGAATAAAATTAAGTTTCATAGGTTACTCCAGATTCTTCTCTTTTTTGAATCCGAAAGAACTTTCGGCCTAGAAGTGAAAACTTCTCTCCTTAACCGGGGAAAAAAGTAGCTCCTAGAATCGAGAAACAGTGTCTGACCTGAAAGCGAAAGACTCTCCTTAACCGGAGAAGAAAGTAGCTTTTGGCGGCGACATTTCATGGTGGCTCCAGAGAGGAATCTTGGAGGACGTTTTCCGACGTTTTGAGCCCGCGAACTTCCAGTCAGTCGAAATCTGACTGCAAAGAACCGCAAAGTTGGCGGTTTAAGTGGGCCGTTGAGCCAAAGTGTCAATCTGACAAAGTGTGGCGTTAAGCCAAATAGCAGTCAGTCGAAATCTGACTGCAAAGAACCGCAAAGTTGGCGGTTTAAGTGGGCCGTTGAGCCAAAGTGTCAATCTGACAAAGTGTGGCGTTAAGCCAAATAGCAGTCAGTCGAAATCTGACTGCAAAGAACCGCAAAGTTGGCGGTTTAAGTGGGCCGTTGAGCCAAAGTGTCAATCTGAAAAAGTGTGGCGTTAAGCCAAATAGCAGTCAGTCGAAATCTGACTGCAAAGAACCGCAAAGTTGGCGGTTTAAGTGGGCCGTTGAGCCAAAGTGTCAATCTGACAAAGTGTGGCGTTAAGCCAAATAGCAGTCAGTCGAAATCTGACTGCAAAGAACCGCAAAGTTGGCGGTTTAAGTGGGCCGTTGAGCCAAAGTGTCAATCTGACAAAGTGTGGCGTTAAGCCAAATAGCAGTCAGTCGAAATCTGACTGCAAAGAACCGCAAAGTTGGCGGTTTAAGTGGGCCGTTGAGCCAAAGTGTCAATCTGACAAAGTGTGGCGTTAAGCCAAATAGCAGTCAGTCGAAATCTGACTGTAAAAGAACCGCAAGTTGGCAGTTCCAGTGGGCCTTTGTGCCAAATAGTGTGGCGTTAAGCCAAATAGCAGTCAGTCGAAATCTGACTGTAAAGAACCGCAAGTTGGCAGTTCCAGTGGGCCTTTGTGCCAAATAGTGTGGCGTTAAGCCAAATAGCAGTCAGTCGAAATCTGACTGTAAAGAACCGCAAGTTGGCAGTTCCAGTGGGCCTTTGTGCCAAATAGTGTGGCGTTAAGCCAAATAGCAGTCAGTCGAAATCTGACTGCAAAGAACCGCAAAGTTGGAGTTTTAAGTGGGCCGTTGAGCCAAAGTGCAAATCTGACAAAGGTCAGATAGTGCGAACATTTGGGCTCGTCAAAGCCAAGTAGGCTTATAGCCAAGTGATCTGAAAAGTTTCAGAAAATCCGGACATCGGTGGAAGTGGACATGAACGATTTGCAAAAAGAAATTGATGAATTGGTCGAGTATTTCAACGAAATCGACATTCAGGTTGCAAAATTAAAAAAAGTAAAGAAATATAAAAAGTGGCTAAATGAACCCTTTCCAAAGGGAGTGTATTGTGTAAGCAAGGCGTTTCCAGTGACCTTGTGGCGCGGTACCGATAAAGAAAAAGTGTTCCGGCAACATATTAGCAAATTCACTTTACACCACGCCACAAAGAAGTAGCTCAAGCCAGAGTAATAAAACGCCGCACTTTCCCACGGCTGAAGGCCAGAAGAAGACCACAAGCAACAAGGCTACAAGTTCATCAAATCCGGACTCCCACGGCTGAAGGCCGAAAATATCACAAAAGCTATAGGCCAACCGAAATCCTACAAGGACGTCCAGTGGCAAGGAGCAGACCAACGGCGAGCTGTTAGGCCATTAATATCAACAAAGTTCAAATTAATGTGTGAGTAAAATCAGAGTTGACGCTATTATATTATCAGGTAGAAATTTATAAATTAAAAAAAAAAAAAAAAACAAGATGAGTGAAAAATTTGTTGTTAATAAAAACGGACACTGTCGTCTTTGTTTTGAGAAAGACGACAGTGATAACATGGTGGCCTGCGACGATTGCGATCGCTGGTTCCACCTGACCTGTGTAGGATTAGATCACATACCGAAGAAAAAAGAGCCTTGGACATGTACAAAATGTACTAAGATTAGAGTCCATTTGGCTACACAGGAAGAGCAAATACAAACTCTTCAAAACAGGAAAGAATACAAGACTAATGCAGATAGCCAAGTAGAAGCTTTCGAAGCGATCATTAAAAAAATTAATGGTATCAATGCTAGCGGACAAAACACAACGGAAAAATACATTTTAAGACAGTCATTACTGGAGTTGCCATATTTTGATGGAAACTTCAAAGCTTGGCCAAGATTTAAAAAAACATACCTCGAAACCACACAGCGGGGAAATTTTTCGGACCTTGAAAATTTACACCGTATACAGAAAAGTCTAAAAGGAGATGCATTGCGCGCGGTTAGCGCACTTCTTCTCGACTCCGATAATGTGGATTTGATAATACGAAAATTAGAGGACCAATTTGGAAGTGTAGAATTGGTTTATTCTGGATTATTGCAAGAGGTTCTTGCAACTAGAAATCCTCGTTTTGAAACCCCAAAAACAATGGTGGATTTCATCTCTGCGATTGGGAATTTGGTAATTAATATGACGTGTCTTGATCATAAGGAATATCTAAATGATCAAAGATTAATTAGAGATCTGGCGGGAAAATTACCCAATGGGCTGCATCAACAATGGTTGATGCATGTAAATGAAAATAAGACATTGTCAACTATATTAAATCCATTTATCGCTCCAACACTATGTGATTTCTATGAATGGTTAAAGCCCCAAGAAAAACTGGCTACAATGTTGATAGCTGATAAGGGGATTAAAAATGAAAAGTTTTCCAGATTGGAAAGACCCGATAGAGTGAACTACCACAGTACAGGGTATCCTAAGTGCCTTAAGTGTGGACAAAATCACCGATTAACAGGATGCAATGAATTTAGAGGATTGTCTTCCGAAGAAAGAAGACAGTTTATAATGAAGAAGAAACTTTGTTTTTCATGTTGCAATCCAAATCATATATTAAAGGATTGTAGAGTAGCACGACCATGCAATATTGACGGATGTACCAGTAAACATAATCGATTGCTACATCCAAGAACTGATAAAAAAGAAAAATTAAGGAAAAGTTCTGAAACCACTATTGCGTCTGACAAAGTAAACTGTCACGTACAAAAACACAACATGGTGTATTATCAAATTTTGCCTGTTACTTTGAACAACGGAAAAGACAGTTTAAAAACTCACGTATTTTTCGATTCAGGTTCATCGGTAAGCTTAATTCATAATAGCGTAGTTGAACGATTGAATATTTCAGGATTTAATAAGCCTATGACTATAGCTTGGACAAACGGAGAGGTCCAAGAAGAAACTAAGAGTATGACCGTTCAAGTCCATATCAAAGGTGAAAACGAGAAATCGTTTTTGCTTAAGGATTTACGTACAATTAATGAACTGGCTTTACCCATGCAATCTATTGATTCAAAACAAATACAAGAACAGTTCCCATATCTAAAGGGAATAGAACTGCAATCTTACGATAAGGCAGTCCCAACGATATTATTAGGATTACCACATGCATATCTCTTTAAGGGTATTGAAGAAAGATCGCGTGGATTTTCTGAACCTATTGCAAAGAAAACAAAGTTGGGATGGGTTATATTCGGTACCAGCCGAAATAACACCGAAAACAAAAATCATGTGTTTGTAATGAATGAGGTGAATGAAGAAGAAAAAACAATGAAGGAGGTAATGGCAGATTACTTCTCTACAGAAGCCTTTGGCGTAAAGGTACCTCAGAGCGAATTAATATCAAAATTAGACGAACGCGCTCTAAAAATTATGCAAGAAACATGGAAACCAACTGATAAGGGTTACGAAATCGGCCTCTTGTGGAAAAATGATAAGGTCGAATTTCCAAATAGTTTTTCTACGGCTCTGAATCGCTTTCTGTTATTAGAAAAGAAATTAGAGAAGGATTCTTCTTTAAAAGAATGGTATAGTACACAAATTGATGAGTATGTAAGGAAAGGATATCTTAAAAAGTTAAGTCCTGATGAGTATATGATTGATACTGCGAGAACCTTTTACATACCTCATTTTATAACTATCAACCAAAGTAAACAACCGCCTAAACCAAGAATGGTATTTGATGCGGCAACTAAGATTGATGGAGTTTCTTTAAATTCACAATTATTAGCAGGACCTGACATGACAGAGTCAGCTCTTGATATAAAGATGAGATTTAGAGAAGGTCCAATAGCAATAACCGGGGATATTCAGGAGGCCTTCCATCAGGTGAAAATCAGAAAAGAAGATCGAGAATCACAAAGAATGGTATCTCGAAAGCAACCTAATACAAGATTGGACATCTATGAAATGCAAGTAATGACCTTTGGAGCTACTTGCTCACCAGCTTGTATGCAATTTGTCAAGAATGAAAATGCTAAACAATTCATAAATGAAAGACCTAAAGCAGTTGAGGCTATAATTAAAAATCACTATGTAGATGATTATTTAGACAGCTTCAACGAAGTAAAAGAAGCTGTAAAAACTGTATCAGACATCATTCAGATACATGATAAAGCTAACTTCCGAATAAGGAATTTTATATCAAATTCGAAGTCCTGCTTGAAGCAATTACCAAATGATAGAATCTCTCCAATAAAGGAAGTGAAACTGGATGATAACGAAAATGTATATGAAAAGGTCCTGGGTATGTATTGGGACACGCAAAACGATAAACTTACATTTAAAATCAACATTCCCAATTTAGTAATGTTGGAACCGACAAAAAGACAAGTGTTGTCTTTTATTATGAGTGTGTATGATCCTCTTGGGTTAATCGCACATATAACAATCGAATCTAAAATAATAATGCAAGATTTATGGCGACGTGGTATAGACTGGGATGATAAAATTCCCGATGACATAAATAAGACTTGGCAAACCTGGATTAATAGATTGTCTTCCCTATCTAAGATAAAAATCCCAAGATGTTACTCTTATTTTAAAGGCGTGATACGTCGAGAACTTCATGTTTTTTGCGACGCCTCACTGAACGCTTTCGCTACTGTTATATATATGAGAACAGTAAGCAAAGACGGCATTGATGTAACGATTGTTGCTGCCAAATCAAAGGTTGCTCCCACGAAAATAATGTCAATACCTCGTTTAGAACTACAAGCTGCTGTATTAGGGACAAGATTATCTAATACAGTACAGAGAGCATTAAGACTACAAATAGACCAGGTTATATACTGGTCCGATTCAAAAACAGTCATAAGTTGGATCAAATCTGAATTAAGAAAGTTCAAACAATTCGTTCAATACCGTGTTAGTGAAATCCTCGAAAGCACCGTTGAATCACAATGGAAATATATTAGTTCAGCAGCAAACCCGGCTGATGAAGGAACTAAAGTAAGGCAATCGAAATCGTCTTGGATTGAAGGACCCGCGTTTTTGAAGCTGGACGAGAAACATTGGCCATCCGTGAATGGGGACAATCATAGTTCAGACTTAAGTCATGAAGAATTACGTCCCGTACATTCGATAAAGGGCATAAGCAAACCAAATTTAGATTGGCTGAACGTTAAATGGTGTTCGGATTGGGACCGTTTAAAGAGGTCTGTATGCATTACAATAAAATATATAGAGTGGCTTAGGTCTAAAACAAACAAAGAATTGAGATTCGATAAGACCATCAGTGCTGTTGATATGGAAAGGGCAGAAATTTTGCTGATTCTGAAAACTCAATGGGATGCATTTCCAGATGAGTTAACGGAACTCAATGTTAAACAGACGGTTGACAAATCTAGCAAAATACGAACGCTAACACCATTCCTAGATCAAAATGGTACAATAAAATCAGAAACACGATATAAGGATGCAGAGTGCGTTCCTTATGCGGCTCGATATCCTTACATACTTCCAGCAAAGCATCATGTAGTTGATTTAATATTGAAAAATCAACATGAACAGTTTAAACATAAAAAAATGAAGGCTACGATAGCAGCAGTGCAACAAAAATATCATGTTATCCAAATAGATGCTGGAATGAAGAGGACAATAAAAAAATGTCAACATTGTAAAAATGAAAATGCGAAGATAAATACCCCTAAAATGGCACCTCTACCTGAGTGTCGATTGCAACCGTTCGTGAAACCATTCACCCATACCGGAGTAGATTACTTTGGGCCGTACAATGTGTCCATCGGACGGAGAACAGAAAAACGATGGGGAGCATTGTTTACATGTATGACAACAAGGGCAGTATATCTTGAAATAGCCCATGATCTGTCTGCAGATGCATTTTTATTATGCTTGAACTCAGTGCAGAACAGACGAGGCAGAATAAAATTCCTTTATAGCGACAACGGTACTAATTTTGTAGGAGCTGACAATGAACTAAAAAAGATTCAGCACAGACTTGCGTCAAGAGGAATTGAATGGCATTTCAACCCTCCATCATCTCCACACTTTGGTGGAGCATGGGAAAGGTTGGTTCAAGAAGTTAAAAGTCTTTTACCAAATCAAACTATGCCAGAACACACATTCCGTGCGTTATTAACAGAAATCGAAAATATAATAAATAGTAGACCTTTGACGAAAATATCTTTAGATGCCACGGATGACGAACCACTCACTCCAAACCACTTCCTAATTGGTTGTGCCGGCGGTGCCGAACCATCATTGAATGATGTGTCGAAGGCAGAGGCCACTAGACAACAATGGAAGAAAGTGCAGTCTATGGCTAAAACTTACTGGGATAGGTGGTTACACGAATACCTTCCTTCATTAGCCAAAAGATCAAAATGGTCGGAAGCTGTGAAAAATGTAAAGGAAGGAGACATCGTTATGATTGCTGAAGATGATCAAAAGGCAAAGTGGAAAAAGGGAGTTGTTTTGAAAACACATGTAGGCAAGGATGGTCAGGTAAGATCGGCTGTTGTGAAAACAGCCTCTGGAGAATACACTCGACCAGTAGTCAAATTGGCTATTATGGATGTTGAGCCGCCAGGCGAAGCTTCTTCAAATGAAGACAATAAAAAAGAACAAGTAGCATCAAAACGGGTGTTGAAACACCAAGATGTTGAAACTACCATTAAAAAAGATTGCTTTGTAGGAATGATACACAAAGTACAATCCTACACTCGCGGAATAACGATCATATATAAGTAAACCTAGAAGGATTTACGGGCTCCGGAATGTTACCGCGAGGCAATTAATTTAAAACCAAAACCATAAGATAACCACATAGTTGCATCCCGTTTGCATAGCCCTAGCTGACGTTGATACCAAGGCCAAGAATATGAAATGAAAAGTAGGGCAAAAGGAGCGAGAGCTCGTTTTACATAATCTAACTGCAGTATTTACTTAGGAACGTTTCTGCGTTCAAGTAGGATAAACACGCCCACGCATGGCATGCTTGCGCATCTAGGTTACGTTTAGCTTTCCCTCTCTGTTTATCCTTAACGAAGGATATAATTATAATGTTTAAACGTTACAAATGTCTCATTCTTATTTGTAGAGCCATATCAGATCTGAGTTACAAAAAGAAATAAACTTACAAGGTAACCCGAGAAATCCCAGATCTGAGAGGGCATAGTATATAAGATCCAAATAACACAAATTTACCCTGTCAAGGGCGATCGAAATCCTAGCTAATAGAATAGGCAAAATTAGGTCAAAAGTCCGGTATTGAAAGGGATATGTAAAACCCTGGACAAATCATGTAAAAGTTTTACATAATTATAAGTTGCTAATGCAACACGTAGCCGTAAGATCACTTTGTACAATTTTGTTGAATAAAATTAAGTTTCATAGGTTACTCCAGATTCTTCTCTTTTTTGAATCCGAAAGAACTTTCGGCCTAGAAGTGAAAACTTCTCTCCTTAACCGGGGAAAAAAGTAGCTCCTAGAATCGAGAAACAGTGTCTGACCTGAAAGCGAAAGACTCTCCTTAACCGGAGAAGAAAGTAGCTTTTGGCGGCGACAAAGCTTGTGAAAAATTTCGTTGATACAACACCAGCTTTAGCTCAACATTAAACGAGGAGAGATGATACGCTATGATTTAAATTCAGAGTTCATTAGCCAGTTATGGCTATACGTTCCTATTATGGTGTTTTCCAAGTATGGCACATGTAATTTCCATAGCCATACCTGGTACACCTTCCCTACATTTCAAATCCAGAGATGCCGGCGATTTTTAAAACCAACCCATTTCGATCATATCTCTTTCAGAGTGTTGAAAAACCCACAAAAATATCAAAACCGCAAAAAATGCACTTCTGCGAGCTCGAACATTGCCACGGCATTCCGTGCCTCGTCATGATCAGCGCTGGAACTGATTGCCGGGTATGGGCAGCACGCATAAATAAATAAGCAACGAATGATTAATCAAAAATTACTCGGATACGCAAACCACACATTAAGTCGACACGAGATAGCCATCCAGCCAGCCGCATTCATCAACCACCCTCCGCCAGATGGGCCCTTTGTGCTACGGGTTGAATGTTGATTATCTCGGTTTATAGGTATGTTGATTCAATCTCGAGCCCTTCTGCATCTTGCACGTAGCCACCAGAATGGCAGTGCTACAACAATGCGAGGGTTTGTTTCATCTGATTTTCAAGGTCCCACTTATAAGAGATACATAATGGGGGGCGTAATGGAGAACGGAGAGGCTGTGTCAGACACGGTAATTGTATTTTTACGGTTACGGTCCTTCGCGTGATAACTTTGTCGCGTGGTCAGTATGTAGATCAAAGGCTTGCTTCATTCTGAGAGGAACAATCGATGCGTTGCAATTGCACTGAATTTCGTGTCGACTCAACAAGTTTCATTACTCGGTCGACACTCTCTGAACATATTGCTTTTGATATGCTAATTCTAGTTGACGGGTGGTAACAAATTGAGATGGGCAGCACAGCTAGTGCAGGTTGCCTTTGATGAGTTTTATGGATATATTATAACCTGTTAAATGCGCGATTTAGCGATAGCTTGAATTGCTTCAATAATAATGGTTGATTTCTGCCCCGGTTTGAACTGGCAACCAGTGGTGTCGAAAGAAGGAAGACCCAGTTGGGTTTGAATTATTTATCATTCCAGTGCAAGCTGAACACACCCACCTTGAAAATCTGCTCACGTATGAAACCACTGATGCGTGACTATTGCTGAGTCATGATACAGTTTGTATGGAAGCAGACAAATGCCTCCCCGATTTTCACTTTTGTAGCTTACTTCTGCCAAGTTTATGTCAAATGGGACTCGAAAGTAAAGCAAGGTCTTGGTGGCTTTCGATGAAGTAATCGTGATACCATCAACCGTCGCGATGGAATGCATCGATCAAGAATCGACCTATCGTTGATGTTTCGCAAATAATGCATTTTGCTGTCCACTGAAATTTGCAGTTGGAAACGCCCACAGAGGTTCAAATCCAGTTCAAAACCATCAATCTTTCAGAGCGATCGTCCCTCTATGAGCCATAATTGTCGACCATTAAATACGCACTTGTCACTTGAAATGCAGTGTACGCAGCAAACCCCGGCCGACAATTATCGAATACATTTGTCAATTATTATTGATCACATAATAATTGCGGTTCCATTCCCGGTACAAAACCCATTCACCAATCAGTTGGCCGGCGGGCAGCGAGTGATGACAATCACTCGCCAAAGTTAATGTACTTGCGTGCGATTTATTTTCCGTTTCATTCTATCGAATCGTATAATCATTCTCGATTGGTGAAGGGAGGGCCTACTCTACTCGGCCCTGCGTTGCGCTTAATTGGTTTGAGGGCACACAGATACAGAAAATGCATTTAGGGACTGCAGATGTGATTTATGACAAATTGCATCGTGACATTGGCAATTGCATTGAAGCTCTTTTTGACCACGTGAGATTATTCTGAGTTCATTTGAGATAACCGCATTCGGACGATTGCTGCAGATTTGATCCGTCCGATCCATCGAATCGAGCTTGATTTGAATGGGTACAATTTCGTCGGAAATGGATGAAATAAATCACCAGGTGTGAAGCACGCATTCCAATCCGGCACGTACCATATGCTTTATGTTTCAACATAAAATCTGAAGCAGACAACAAGAACGGAATTTAGTAGTTGAGAAATGGAGGGAACGAAAAACCATAAAAAAACCGCCACTTAGCATGTCTGCGGTCTGATTTATGTGAACGTCCTTCAGGAACGTGACTATCGGTAATTGGGTTCTTCTTTGATGAAAGGAATTTTAGTGATTTAAAATGTACATTGGTAATTTTCCAAAATTAAAATCTACCTCAAGTTCAAGTACTGGTATTAAGATCGGTTTCATCCAAGTACTGCTTTTTTCCATTTAAAATCTTAAGGAAAAGAAATGGTCCATTTGTTGACGGTTTCAATAGGTTTCAGGAGGAAAAGTTGCCTACCTGGCATTCAATTGCCGTTGGTGATTGTCAATCGACGCTCGTCGAAGATTGTGGAACTCGATAGCGGAACAGAGACTGACGATAATTAAAAAAAGGAATTCAGATATCAAAAGCTCTTCGTAAATTCATTCCACAAGTTATAAGTCGATTTGAGTACAAAATTGCGGCATTTGTCCTTATAGCTAATTGTTGCACTTCAATTAAAACAACACCCTAAACACAACAATCAAACGCTAATTCCATTCATGGAAAAGCAGCACTTAACACTGCCGCCAATCCCATATATGTTTCAAAATTCCTAAGCCAAGCATGGCGACGAAAATATTGCGAATGTGTGGCCACAGAAACTTCTCACGCCCACCGGTAGCAACAAATGCAGCAGCAGCAGCTCCGAAGTCAAAGCATAATTATGACCTCTTTCCGTGATAGAAAAATCTGAATACCCACATAGTCGTCGATCGATGGGGGTGGTCAGGGATCCACTACACATTCGAAGTCTCAGGATGCTATTAAAATAGTGTTGAGGAATTCAACCTCGAATGCCATGCAATCGTGGCTAACAATGGTAATAACAATATGACACGAATTGTGTGGAAATGAGAAATAATCAATCC
Organism: Ochlerotatus camptorhynchus; assembly: GCF_037179485.1. Lineage (NCBI taxonomy): Eukaryota > Metazoa > Arthropoda > Insecta > Diptera > Culicidae > Ochlerotatus > Ochlerotatus camptorhynchus. Next base: position 1,905,424 of record NW_027041118.1, on the reverse strand, counting down.
CAACACACCATCATCGCTCGCTCGCAATGATGTGACACTGCTGATGATGGTGGTGGGACAAGGATGACAAAGCGAAAATGTTCATTCACTCAAATCGACTCAAATTGACCTGCGGCACGAAATGATCTCCTCCGTCGAGTAGGGTAGGGCCATCGGTTTGTAGTGCTGTATAGATCTTCAAGATTAGATGGGAAATTCTTTAAATTGAATTCACAGAGGTGGTGCGTTTCAGCAGTAGTGTAGTTGGAACCAATTCCAACCCAGTTCGAAACAGAACTTTTTGTTAGTGCCAACCCCGAAGTCTTCCTGAAAACAAGCTGTCCGAGCCAGTAGGCTGTAATTTCTGGATCGAAGGTTTATATTCGCCATCGAAACGGCTACCAAAAAGGCTAGCAGAATGGCTACACTAAATCGAACTTCTTCTGCTATCTTCCCTCTTGCACTAGAGCGCAAGACTTACAAGACTAGCATTTTCGAACCTTGGATTAAGGAAATTTGTAATTTCGGCTGTCGCGCACTATTGACGATGTGTATTCATGCTGCGAGTTGTTGGGTGAAACATTAACAATTTTTTTATCGAGTTGACTACTGACCTCACATCGGTAGGGTGATCGAGTTCATCAGCCGAAAACAAAAAAAAACTACAAGGGACAGCCCTATGGGGTTGTACGCAATGGTGACGTAGGACTACGTGGTCTTATATAATAAATCTTATTTGTTAACTGCATCAGGAGCTTGGGTTTTGCGTAGGAATAGGAACTTGAGGGGGGTTCTCTCTGCATATATTCTTTAGTATGATGCGCTTGACATAGATGACCCACAGCAACTCACACTTGCGACTTCTTCTTTCTTCTATGTATGCTCATGTGGGCTGCAGCTTGCTGCTTGCAGGCAGCCTTTCGTTGTGTACTGGAGAGCACCACCACTCCACACGCGGTGATTGAATAAACACCGTTTGGTGAGACCGGATGGAATTCAACTTTGACATCTGTGTTAGGGAAATCGCTTTTCACAGCTAATAATTTTAATTATCATAGAAACAGTTGCACATTCATACAATTTTCAACAGTGACACTTTAAAATTAATGATTAAGTCTTATATTTAACAGATGCGTAGAAATATTTCTGATCGATTGGTAATAAAATTATTGAAATTGGTCCAGGGGTCGCTCAGTTATTAACGTTCAAAATATTTCATAATTTTGTTACATGTTCCATTTTTGGTTTTCACAAAGTGTACCCCCATATAGAAATCACAGACGTAGTCATACGTCAAAAAAAAAAGACAACACCCTTAAAAATACCTAATCTTACACGTGACTGAATCCATCTTTGACATAAAGGATGAGACGTAAACAAACATTTGATGTAAAATTAAGTGCTCCGAGTCTTAAAAGTTCGAAAGTACGTTTGATTGAGCTGGATTTCACGTCTATAATGACTTAAATTTATGTCAAAACTGTCGCTCGTATATGTCAGTCTCAGAGCACCTTTCAATTTTTCTAAGTGTACAGGTAGATCATACAGGTTAATAAGATTGATGGGAATGATAATTACCTGCGTCCAACTGACATGCGCCTCGAGCCAGTTTTGTACTGCTCTAATGGAATCCGACTGTTGTATCGAACTGATAGTTGGGTATTGACAGGAAGGCAATCCGCACGACAGGCCACACGGCGTTGTCCAAGGAGGCAGTCTTCAGCGTGACCACTCTGACGATCCCGACGAGGGGCCATTGAACAGGTGGTAGGCAAGGCGAGCCATCCGATCTCGATTTTGCTGGGTAATTTGCAGCCTTGAACAGTCCTGGATTGCAGCTGCTAGAGGTATTTCGAGTACCAACGAGCCCAGATTCGATGGTTCCGATGACATTGGCGATAATGGTCGCGAATTGAGACACATATCAACCTGCGCTACTATAAGGTGAGCATGTCCTCGTAGGCAAGACTGGTATTGCCAATTTCCTTGAGGAGGTGGGTCTTCGCGGACTTCCCCGCAGCCCCCCAGAGACCTTCAAAATGTGGCGCGGGATGAAAAACCACTGGATCTCGCGGATTGCGCTAACACTACGAAAAAGTCAAGTAAATTTCAGTGCCCTGAAACCGACACATGCAAGCGGCCCTTTTGACAAAAGAATCAGTTGAAAAGGACGAGAAAATCAATTCAATCAAACGCACTTTGCGTCGAGGTACATATGTTTCAGTTTCAGGACACTTCATTTTACATGACATGTTTGTTTACGTGCCATGATTTACGTCAAAGCTGAATTACGTCTCGTGTAAAAATAGTAATTTCTACGTGTGCACCATAAAAGGATATGATGAAGTAATGAAATTGGGTTGTTAGCGGAATGCTTAAATAAAACAGCACAAAAAGGTTATCTTCCATTTAATTCCACTTAATTAACTTCGGTATCCATGTCATGGATACCTAAGTTAATTAAGTGGAACTAAATGGAAGATAAAGGATATGAGCTCGGTCAGTGTTGTCCTGCTTCAGCATTTGGTACACTCGATACAGGGCGTGTGAAACTCCTTTGAAGGTCGTGGCGTAGCGTCCCCCTTTCGAGCAATTAAGTGACGCAGTGTGGCGATGAATTCGGCAGACTTCCACCACACTTATGACGGACTTTAGAGATAGCGGACGACCGGCAAAGGGCAACAGCAGAAGGAATAGTAGCTGTAGCGAACCAACAGAGGAAGCAGCAGATTCATGGAACCGTGACTGAGGCTGGAAACCTCGTTTCGGTTACGACATTGGCCCAACAGAGGGAGCAGCAGATTCACAGAACCGTGACCGCGGCTGGAAACATCGGTCCAGTCACGACACTTTCCATTGGAAAGTGTCGTGACTGGACCGAGGTTTCCAGCCTCAGTCACGATTCCGTTAATCTGCTGCTCCCTCTGTTGGTCCGCTACTGCTGCTATTTATTCTGCTGGTATCCTTTACCGGTCGTCCGCTCTCTCCAAAGTCTGTCTTAGGAATGCGTCCAAACCTTGCGGAAGAGCGATCTATCTGAAACAGATAGACCAAATCTCAACCAAGTTTCACGCTCCAAGCTGGACACTGCGTCTCCTCATCGTGGGTGGAAATCTTTTCCTTTCGGAAAAAAAAACTTGCCTACAGAAATGATCCTGTGAAGCACAGTCTTCGCTAACCAGCTCAATGTGGACGGATCATGTGGAAAATTAGATGAAAATAACCATATACACCATCGTTGGACCCCGCTTCCAGATTGCCGATTTAACGGCAGTAAAGGGCTGTTCATTAACCACTAAGACAGTTTTTTGGGATTATTGACCGCCACCCTCCCCCTGCGTAGACAATTGTCCATACACAATGTTTAAAATTTGTATGCTCCGTGGATAATTAACCACCCCCCCCCCCCCCCCCCCCACTCTAAACTGTCTAAGTCATTTAAGAACAGCCTCTAGGCTACGCTACAGACAAAAAAAGGACCCATCGAAGTGACATTGGATGCTGTTAGATCTGCTACAATTTGCTGGATCAACTTCGGCTTGCTACGGAAGCATTGTAGATGGTACGTGCGTCTGACGAGGTTTCGTCCTCCCGGAATCCAACATTTCTGGAGGAGGGTAGCCAACATCAACTGCAGGCCAGCGTAAAGTAACGTTTTGTGACAATGCACAGCGAGCCTACTAGCCAACGGATGCTTGGCACTTACAACAACAGGGGACTTGGTAGACTCGGATAGTTCAGCATTGTCGAGGCGTCCTGCGAAGCAAATTCATCAACATAGGGCTTCAACCACTTCAACTGACTCGATTTCGATACGTTTATACAAGCGAAAAGATCGCTGCACTCTTCTTGGAAGTTCTCCAGCTGTGCTAGTCGACAGAGGACTTCGTCAGCCGAGAGGAGTTCGTCGGAGTTGAGTACATTTTGATTGATTGCATTCGAACGACGAAGAATTGCACGGTCATGATAAGCTTTAAGAAATCGCAACCATCATGCAATCATACACTTTGGAAAAGCTGGAGTATTTGTAGATCAAATCTGCGTGGAATATGCTTTGGATGGCTATCATCAATATTTTGGGAATATTATGGGCTACGCCTTTAATTTCTATACTGGGGAAACTGGGAAAACTCCAAACACGGACGTAACGATAGAGCGCAAATCGAACACACGACTCATTGTGTATACTCACATGAGCGAGCTCACCGCTCGGTTGACCGCTTGCCATTTCAATAATGAATGGAATAGAGGAGAAAAACAGCGGTATTTAAACGCTTGCCAAATCGTTTTCCTCGTCATTTACTTTCGAGCAACGGACGGATAAGCGTCGGACACGACGTATGAGTGGAACAGCAGCCATCACACCAATACGAAGAAGATAACGAATGCACCCACAATATGCAGCATGATTGGGCCGCCCTCATCCAATCGGCATCGACTTGCAGTGGTGTGAAAGGGCCAAGTAGAACTAGTTGTTCTTGCACAAAAATCCATTTCAATGCTGGTCGGAGCACGTCTTGGTATGGTGTGAATGCTGCCATATACTTGCAACTTGTAACACTCTAACGAAAAATACTCCAAAAGGGAGGGGCCTAATTAGCTATTCTGCAAGCATAAAACAGACTGTAATTCAGTGAACGTGAAAGTACCAGGATGTAAATCTCTTGGATCCCAAATGGTCTTTTTCAGGGTCACTATATTTCTACGCTATAGAATTTATTTTAAGATCTCTAGATGGTGGGTAAAACAGGTTCACAAAATTGAAATAGGGGAATTTACGTATTCTCGGCAACCTAAGCAGTGACCTTCTTTCTATAGCCTTTTTCACTAAGGAACGCACACATATGCAGTATTGGTTTGTTTACAATCTTTTGCTGCCAGCTGCTCTAACAATTTCAGTCGAAAGAATTGTCATAAACTGTTTTGAAACGCTTTTACAAAGCTCCAATCTTCTCTAGTGAGAGCGAGTATTGTCGGCAACCAGTTTTTCTTCGGCAACCGTTCCATTTAAACTGCATGTAAATCTGCTGTTCTATTATCAGCAACTCGAAATCAGCTACAATTTGTAGTGCGTGTGTTTCATTTCAAGAAAACCCTGCTAGACTGCTTTTTCTCAGTGGTAAAAATATAGTCAAATTGAAGCTGAAAGCATAAAGAATCGTTTGCATGCATTCAGCGAAGTGTTTTCGTAAGAAAATCCAGTGAAAATAGTGTTTCAATTTGGGTTGCCGAAAATAGTCTGTCATGCCGAAGCCGTCATTTCCCCTATCTTATAGTCAGTTACTTCTGCCGGCGAAAAACAGAATGAAACTTTCGACGAAGCGCATCACGGAAGAGATGAAAGTCGAAAACAGATGCAACTCTGTTGAATGTTCTGTGCAGTCCGCAAATCGCACCGTGTGCTCCATAATTTGTGCGACGTAGAGGCAGTCTTAGCATAAGGTTATTACGAAGTGGTCGGGGTTGAACATTCAGGTCAATTTGCCTCAGGATAGCCTCACAATCTGTCTTTCCTTGCAGGATATCGGCCACGGTTAGGGCTCTGCTCTTCTCTTCTAGTCCGGAGAAGTTGTAGGTCGATAAGTTGACAACGGCTTTCGTAACTGGGTAATCGAAACGGATCATTCCAAGGCAATCTACGCAACGCAAAACGAAGTAAGCGACGTTGAACAGATTCAATTCTCTCAATATTCTAGCACCGTTGTTGTAGTTTGGGTTCTAAACCGCTGAACAATACTCAAGCGTCGATCGAACAAGTGAACAATAGAGAGATTTTAGACAGTAGATATCAGTGAAGTTTTTAGCTATCCTAAAAATGAACCCTAAAGTTCTTGACGCCTTATCAATAAAATATGCAATGTGTTGCTTGAATGAAAACTGCGAATCCAAGATCACACCCAAGTCTTTCACCTGATTCACGCGTTCAATTGTCGAGCCAAGCAGGTCAAAGCTAAATATTATCGGTTGTTGTTTTCGTGAGAACGTAATAGCGGAGCATTTGGTTGGGGTCACTACCATTCTGTTTAACCTGCACCAACTAGCGAATACATTCAGTTGACGTTGAAGAAAGTGACAGTCAGCAATGGAGCAGACTCGTAGAAAGATTTTGAGGTCATCTGCATATGATAACCGAGGAGCTTCGATGACCAGATGCACGTCGTTGAAGTACAGTATAAAAATTAACGGTCCCATGTGGCTTCCCTGAGGTATACCTGATGTGGCGAAGAAGCTAGCTGATCTGTAATCTCATATGGCAACCTTTAGTTGCCGACCGGTAAGATATGATCGAAACCAACTCAGAAGATTACAGCATACACCGAGCCTGCCGAGTTTAGCAATCGCAATAGCATGGTTCAACTTGTCGAATGCTGCAGATAGGTCTAAATAAATAACGTCCGTTTGAACCCGATCCGACATGCTTTCGGTTACGATGATAGACACAGCAGATGTTGGCCACTGGTTCCGCAGCGGCAGGGGAAAAGTGACTTGCATCATTCGCCAATTTTTGGAGAGATTTGGTGGCAATATAGGGGTAGAAGCAATGCCGTAGGTCACGGTCTGCAATCCGTAGGTGTGGTATGACCGTATGCCATGTGGAGAAGCCAGGGGGTAATACTGGCATCACGATGATGTTCGACTGACAGATGACAATACCGACTTTCTGTTCACAGCGGAACAGTTGGTACCTATATTCACCCAGTTTGCCATTCATTTGTAGAGCTGTGGCCTATGAAGTAATAAAAATAGTTAGTGGGAATGATTGGTCACTCAAGAGCAAGAACATCGACTTTATTGACTTTCTTAACGAGCAAAATATTAACATTGCTGTTATAACTGAAACCCACCTGTACCCAAAGATAAACGAATTCCTTCCTAATTTCCAGCTCGTAAGGCTTGATTTCACCAGCTCTGGCCATCACTGTAAAGAGAAACATCTGCTGTCATTTGCACTCAGCTTCAAGTCAAGAGCCATCGAAGCCGTTGAGGTGGAAGTGGAGATCAAGCTAACCCGATGGCGATAAAACTACATCATCGTTGGATAACGCCAAACACTGGACGCCAAACACCAAACTTGAGGCAACAGTCGGTGCAACCAAAACGCCACGGCACCATCCTGAACAAAGACCTTCGGTGTGACGATGTGATCAGGAACATATGGCCAACAACATCTCACAACCTAAACAGTCCTTCGCGGACATGACATTTTTAGATCCACCACCTAGCACTTGAGGAACGGAGATCGTTTTCAAGATTCCAGGGCTATGGCGTGATTCTTTAAATACGTAACGTGACGTACTAAATGGATTCCACCTGTAAAAATTTCACAAGATATAGGAAGGGGCTGTTCATAAACTACGTAGACCAATTTTGAGAGGTTTAAGACCTCCCGTCCTGCGTAGAAAATCACCCATACAAACTTTTGGAAGTTCATATGCACCGTAGACAATCGCCAAATCCCTCCCTTCCCCTAAGTGTCTACGTGGCCCTGTAACGTGGGTAGATCACCTTTTCGTGGTACGTTACGGGATGTAAGATCTACCACCGATTCCTAGTCTTGACTACTTCAAACTAGGGGAACAGGATTTTACAGTAATCAAAGGAAGACATCTTAGTCCTTGTTACTTTTTATGCCTTGTTGATAGTGATAAGTCCTCGGGTTGCGTGGACCGAGGATGATCTTGAAACAAGGAAAAAATGAGTTAGTTAGTCTTCACCTATGTGATTCCTAATCTTCTATTCGTTGTTTCCTAGTTTGAAGTGGTTAAGACTAGGGTTCTGATGCATGGTCATTATCGGTGTCATGTCTTGTTTTTTTTTTGCTAAGGAATCCAATTTTGACTGACAAAGGGGCGCGCCTTTGGAGGGTGTTTCAACACTCCGAAGGGTATAAATAGCGGGAACTTTCAATTAGAATCGATTCCTTGCGATAAAGGCAAGAATGACAACTGTATCAAAACCGAATACTTCATCATTTCTCAATAGTGATGGAGTAATACGACATGCACTAAACTAAGGACACGGGATATACTACAATAGATCAAATTACTGGTCGCAGTGGTTTTATGTCCCGAACAGAGAAAAAAAAAAGTGTCGACGTGGCTAATGAACAGCCCCTTACAGAATGAACAGTTTTCTAGATGCGGTATACAAATAGAAATATTCAAGATGAAGAACTTAGTTTTTTCCTTGATATGAATCTGATCCAGCTATTGTGAGATCTGACTCTTACTAAATCCAATTTTGAGCCAGTTCCCAGGTGGTATTCGGAACATAGCCAGGTGTTCGACAATGTGGTCCCTGGTTCTTAATATGAACAGCAATGAGTTTGTTTTAGAGTTCTCATGAAATTATATATGTCACGTGATGTGTGATGGCTCTAGTTTAAAACTAACCACACCCTCAAGGTGCAGCCGGATGTGATTCAGGGACACTCGATATGGCCCATTTCAACCAGGATCTAGTGTTTTAATTCTACCGTATTTTGACGTGTTGCATGACGTTTTTTTTTTTTGTCCAATTCAAGAACTGACCACTTTCTCGGGGATGCTCGAAGCATAGCTGGATGAAGGGAATGTGGTCCAAGGCATTTGGTTTGGCTTTCATTTATTTTATTTTTTGTTTGGTAATTCTCATGAAATTTGATGCGTTGCATGATATGTTTTCATCCTAGTCAGAAACTGGTTACTTCCTCGGGGGTACCAAGAACATGACCTTACTTACTTACTTATCCTGGTCCGACATCCCTTAGGATTGTACCTGCATCACAATGTTACGCCAATTCACTCTGTCCGTGACTGCTTGTCCCCAATTTCTTGACCGTCCCACACTTCCAAGATCCTGCTTCACTTGGTCGTGCTGCTCTTCGTCTTGTACCGGCCGGATTCGAGGCAAACACCATTTTTGCGGGATTGTTGTCCGGAATTCTTACAACGTGTCCCGCCCATCGTACCCGTTCAGCTTTCGCAACTTTCTGGATACAGGGTTCGCCATAGAGTTGCGCCAGCTCGTGGTTCATCCTTCGCCTCCATACACCGTTCTCATATACCCCGCTAAAGATGGTCCTAAGCACTCGCCGTTCGAAAACACCCAGTGCTTGCAGGTCCTCCTCGAGCATCGGCCACGTCTCGTGCCCATAGAGAACTACCGGTCTTATCAGCGTCTTGTACATGGTACATTTAGTACGGAGGTGAAGTTTATCCGACCTCAGGGTCTTGTGGAGTCCGTAGTAAGCACGACTTCCGGCAATAATACGCCGACGAATTTCTCTGCTGCAGTTGTTATCCGACGTCACCAATGATCCGGGGTACACAAATTCATCCACCACCTCGAACTCATCCCCGTCGATTGTCACGCTTCTGCCTATGCGAGCCCTATCTCGCTCGGTTCCTCTAGCTAACAGATACTTTGTCTTCGACGTATTCACCTTTAATCCAAACTTCTCTGCTGCACGTTTCAGCCTGGTGTATTGCTCCGCCACGGCCTGAAACGTTCTTCCGACAATGTCCACGTCGTCAGCGAAGCAGATGGACTTATTGAAGATCGTGCCCCGCAGGTTAAAGCCCGCTCGTTTCATAACAGCGCAATGTTGAACAGGAGGCAGGAAAGACCATCGTCTTGTCGAAGTCCTTTGCGAGTTTCAAACGAGTCCGATAACGCACCTGATATCTTCACGTAGCACTTTACACCATCCATCGTAGCCCTGATCAGTCTGGTCAGCTTCCCGGGAAAACCGTTCTCGTCCATAATCTTCCATAGCTCTTCACGGTCAATAGTATCATAGGCGGCCTTGAAATCGATGAATAGGTGATGCGTAGGGACTTGATATTCACGACACTTTTGGAGGATTTGCCGCAACGTAAAGATTTGGTCCGTTGTCGATTGTCCGTCCACAAAACCGGCTTGTTAACTTCTCACAAATCTGCTTGCTAGCGACGATAAACGGCGAAAGATGATCTGGGAAAGCACTTTGTAGGCCACGTTAAGAATAGTGATCGCTCGATAGTTATCACATTCTAGTTTGTCGCCTTTTTTATATACTGGGCATATTACTCCCTCTTTCCACTCTTCCGGTAGCTGTTCTGTATCCCAGATCCTGACTATCAGTCGGTGCAGCAAGTGGCCAACTTATCCGGGCCCATTTCGATCAGTTCCGCTCCGATACCATCTTTCCTAGCTGCTTTGTTGTTCTTAAGCTCGGATAGCATCCTTAACTTCACCTATCGTGGCAGCTGACATGTCCCCCTCAACCGCTGTACCGACTAAGCCATTCCTCCTGCCGCCTTGGTCCTCCGTCTCTGCGCCGTTCAGATGTTCATCGTAGTGCTGCTTCCACCTTTCAATCACCTCACGTTCGGCCGTTAAGATACCCCCTTCCTTATCCCGACACATTTCGGCTTGCGGCATAAAGCCTTGGCGGGATGCGTTGAGTTTCTTGTAGAACTTGCGTGTTTCTTGAGATCGATACAGCTGCTCCATTTCTTCGCACTCCAGCTCTTCCAGGCGGCACTTCTTATCCCGGAAAAGATGGGTTTGCTGTCTTCGCTTCTGTTTATATCACTCCACATTATGACGGGTTCCTTGCTGCAGCATTGCCGCCCGCGCTGCGTTCTTCTCGTCCAAAACCGTCTGACACTCTTCGTTCCGTCGATTCCGCTCCACGAACCCAACGGCGCTATCAGCAGCGCTGTTAATGGCTGCTTTCACGTTGCTCCAGCAGTCCTTAAGAGGGGATTGAGGACTGAGCTCTCCCTCATCCGGCAACGCTGCGTCGAGGCATTGCACGTACTTAGTTGCGACTTCGGGCTGCTTCAGTCGCTCCAGATTGTACCGTGGCAGGCGTCGGTACCGAATGTTGTTGGCAACGGAAAGTTTTTGGCGCACCTTGACCATTAGAAGGTAGTGGTCCGAATCGATATTTGCGCTGCGATAGGTCCTGACGTCGATAATGTCCGAGAAGTGCCTTCCGTCGATCAAAACGTGGTCGATTTGCGATTCTGTCTGCTGCGGTGATCTCCAGGTGTACCGATATGGGAGGCTATGCTGGAAGTAGGTACTACGTATGGCCGTGTTCTAAGAGGCGGCGAAATCGATGAGTCTAAGGCCGTTGGCGTTCGTTAGTTGGTGAGCGCAGAACTTTTCTATAACCGGTCTGAATTCCTCCTTCTGTCCGACCTGAGCGTTAAGATTTTCGATGACGATTTTAACGTTATGGATTGGGCAGCTGTCGTATTCCCGTTCCAGCAGCGCGTAAATAGCGTGTTTATCGTCATCGTCACTTGCTGAGTTAGGGCTATGCACGTTGATTATGCTGACATTGAAGAAAAGGCCTTTGATCCTCAACTTGCACATTCTGCTATCGATTGGCCACCACCCAATCACGCACTTCTGCATTTCACCCATCACGATGAAAGCTGTACCCAGCTCCTGTGTATTGCCGCAACTCTGGTATATGGTATAACCATCCCTATACGTATGTACCGACGATCCCTTCCAGCAAACCTCCTGCAGCGCTACGATGTCGAACTTACGGACCCTCAATAAATCGGAAAGAATGCGGGTACTTCCCAAGAAATTGAGAGACTTGCAGTTCCATGTTCCGAGTTTCCAATCGTTAGTCCGTTTCCGTTGCTTGGGTCTATGCTGATTGTTCCGGTCCGTATTTACATTGCTTGCAAGAGCATGACCGCATATGACCAATGTGGTCCTGAGCACTCGGTTTGGCTGTTATTGATATCTTGTTTTAGAATTCTGATATAATTGGAAGTGTCCCATGATGGGTTTAGGTAACTGCCATATCCTCAGAGGTACTCGGAACATGGCCGAATGTGACCAATGTGGTCCTGGGCACTCAACTTAGCTGTCATTGATGTTGTTTATGAATTCTGATGTAAGTTGATGTGTCGCATAATGGTAGTTCTAGTCGAATCTGGCCACTTCCTCGGAGGTATCCAGAACATAACCGGATGCGACCAGTGTGATCCTGTGCTCCCGGTTTGGCTGCCATTGATCTTGTTTTTGACACTACTCACATACAATGATCTAGAACCTACTACCTACTGTGCAACTAGCTTAATGCGAAAGCGAATGTGAATGAATCACCAAATCCACTTGCAATGATATTTTGTCAAATTTCAGTCTAATGTATTATAATGTTCCATTCGGACTGATGGAATTCAATCTTATGGTATCCAGCACTGAGTTATTCGTCTTACGATAACTTCACTAGGAAGTTCATGAAAACCCATGCCCTTCTAATAAGTTTTTCAAACTATCTTTCAGTATACTAATATAAAAGACAAACACTGTGCGTAATACGGTTGGGTCAGATAAAAATACCATATTATCATCACCTGAAGCATATGTTCCGTGATCTTCCAATTAATCAAACGTTTCCTTCCACACATAGCCACAATAGTCACGTTCGTCATTACCATCTACAAATGCCTAGCCTACCGTAGGGCGTATTCCAACCGTTTCTCTGAATCAACATATCATTTGTCACCCGTTTGCTGCCTTCTTAATTGCGTTCAATTTCCACCAGATGTCGTTTTTCCACGTCCTACTATTACCCATTAAACAAGACATACCGGCCGGTTTTAATCATCGGCAAGACCCCAAGAGGCGGCAGCCGACGTCACGACCAGCGTAGTTTTTTTTTCTCTCGTGTTCAATCGTTGAGACTCGCTCGTTGGAACAACTTAATCATTTTAGAGTTGTTTTACAACTCTCTTACCTCTACACGCGGTTTACGCTATGCCCCTGCAATGGCGTAGCTTTGCACGCATGGCGCTATCGCTGCTGTTCGAACTTGACCCTGGATTCTAGTCGACAAAGTGGACGACCAGCAGTGAAAGAGGTAGCGGTAATCTCCGGTGGTAGCTGTACCTTAGTGCGTCACGATGCATGGGGTGTGTGAGGCTGTTAATACTGAGTTAGCTTGTTTATCGGTTCCTGGTTTTTTATGCTGAGTTCAAAGCTTTATTACAACGTTGTTGCAGCTTGTAATGACTTTATAATCATGGTAACAAATCTGGCAGTTGGTACCTAATTACATATGTGACACCTAGAGCTTGGCAATTAAAGCTTGTTTAAACTAGAACTGTTATATCCTTATGGTACGCATTTCAATTAAAGTAATGCCGCAAATTGGCAACAGTGATAAATTTCAATACAAAATTGACATTCAACCAAGTAATAAGCGATCAATCTTGATCGTATTTGTGACGAGAACAGGTTATTGTTATTCTTCACGGCATGATTCAGAATGGTTAAAACAGGTATTGAGACAGCACTTAAACAAAAAATATTAAATCATCTCGTTGTTCTGCATCTGCAGTCCAAGCCTAAATGCAAACCAAGAAAACAAATATCTAAATAAATCATACAACAGCCAATTTCAAAACAAATTCAAGCACGATCATCCATTTTCAAATACCGAGTTGTCACCAGCGCAACGCCTACACGCGTCAACCAACAAACAGCACTGAATAAACCGGCATGAATGAATGGAAGCAGAGATGAATGAGCAGTATACGAGGAACTACGCGATTTTCAATGGACATCTAATCTTGTACGGATCAACAACGCGGAACAATAGAGAATGTTTGCACAATCTCCTACCAACGTATACCGTAGGCCGCAGCTCAACCATATGGCAAGGAATCTGTTGGTTGGTCAGCAGCACAGTCATGATGAATGCAAACACGAAAACGATGTCTGCTGGTCCTACAAGTACAACTATTAAAGCAAGAGGAACATGAATGAAACCAAACCAAAGTGAGAAGCCCACCGGTATGCCACTTCAGCAGCCGAGAGTGTGGCAAATTTTTAGCAGACAAAAGCAAGATGCAAAATCACGAACCAGTCGTCACATAAAGCTGTTGTGAAATAGATGGAAGCGTGGAAGGGATCAACTACCTACTGCAGGTATTTATTTCATGATCTTTTTTTTTGCGAATCTGCTTAATATTGACGATCTTGACCTGAGGTATGAATAATGGGGGCAATCCGATGTAATTTGCGATATCAACATAACATTCCTGAACGTTTCTCTATGAGCGCACGTATTTAATGGTTTTTGGCGACCTCCAGAATTTACGCACAAGATGGGACAGTTTCATTTTGTAGATTTTCATCGAAGATCCATAATTTGTCATGGTCCAGTTATTTTATGGATAAGGTAAAAAAAGGACAGCTATCAAAATGTTCTAAGATTCTAGCAATTTTCGTGATGTTCACAAAATCCTCTTAAGGCCACAAAGTTTCTGAAGTTTTCGAAAAATGCCTGAAATGTTCGGAACAAGTCAAGTACGCCAATTTTGGCATTAGGGCAACAATGTTCGACCCAATGGCTTATATTTATTTTAAAATATTTTTCCATGATTGTATTTGCGTTGATACATGGCAAAATATATGTTGCTTGTCACTAAATAAAAGAATAAAGAATGCGAACAAATATGAAATTTTAGATAGAGCCAATATGATGACCACTAGGTCCAAAAACTGGCACATAATTTTGCGAAACTCTTTACAAGTTCCTGAAAGTTTCCTTAAATTACTGGGATTTCTTCCTTGAAGATCTCGGAACTTAATTGGCGTAGAAAGCGCGGGTGCTATGCATCCCCACGAGCTTGGTTTGCACCACCTGAGTAAATTCCTGATTTGTATAATTGTTTGTGCTGTTTCTTTGTATTCGACAGTTTACCATAGACGTAACCAGAGGTGGGCAGACGAAGGCGTATGGTTAAATCAATGATAACTGACCAATCGACTTTATTTTACCCTCTCCGAAATCCATAGAAGTTTACATAACTGTTCACTAGGGGCAATGAACTAAGTTTGTGCAGAAATCCAGCCATTTTGACACTCGCCTAATTTTTCAAAATGGTGTATTCGTTATTATTCAATACATCATAGCACAAAAAAGGCTCATCTATCCTGATGAATGTGGGCGTCTTAGTGGAATACCTGTATAATGAGAGAGAAGGATTAGTAATTTCCATTTAATTCCACTACCTTATTTGCTTATCCTTGAAAGATACGCGTATCTCGTCTACAATGTGCAGACTTCTTCAGTGTCTTGTACTAATACTCGACTGAAGAAAAACTACAAGGGACAGCCCTATGGGGTTTACGCAATGGTGACGTAGCACTACGTGGTCTTATATAATAAATCTTATTTGTTAACTGCAGCAGGAGCTTGTATTTTGTGTAGGAATAGGAATTTGAGCGGGGTTCTCTCTGTTTATACTCTTTAGTATGACGTGCTTGGCATAGATGACCCACAGCGACTCACGAAGAGCTACTGATTCCGATCAATAGCGGTGCGGCTTCTTCCTCCTTTATGGATGCTCATGTGGGCTGCAGCTTTCGTTGTGTACAGGAGAACAATGTTCAACGGCACGCGCGCACTGCTGCTGCTGCTGATCCCGACGACCGGGCACCACCACACACGGTAACTGGAACTGAATTTGATCAGCGGTTGAGGCCAGCCTTGATAGCTAAATGCTTGCGGTAGCCTGTCGTTGTGTACTGGAGAACACCACTACCCATTGATTGAAAACACACCGTTTGGTGACGGATGGAATTCAACTTTGAAATCTGTGTTAGGGAAATCGCTTTTCACATGAAATTGGTGATAATTTTAATTATCATAGCAACAGTTGCACATTCGTGCAATTTTCAATAGTGATATTTCAGATGCGAAGAAATATTTCTGATCGATTGGTGATAAAATTATTGAAATTGGTCCAGGGGGAGCTGAGTTATTAACGTTCAAAATCTTTCATAATTTTTGTACATGTTCCATTTTTGTTTTACTCGTTTTGATGTGTCCTAAGTGGTAACTTGAAAAGCCATGTGTGCCCGTTTTCTTGATCCCTGTTGAGTAAAGTTGAATTACGTTGTTTGTTGATCTCGAGGCTCTCTGCAACATCCAATTTCCATGGTCTAGATATGGTCCGTAAAATCATGATGTCCTCCGTCGATAGTTGGTGGTCCTCTGTGAAGATGTGTTCTGCAACCTTTGATTTGAAATCATATGTTAGGCCTTTTTCCTCTTGCTTTTTGGCCTTATTAACCTCCACTATATGTTCTTTAAATCTAGTTGCTAAAGTTCTCTTGGTTTGTCCTACATATACTTTGTTACAATGATTACAGCTTATTTTATATACACCTGCTTTACCTAAAACATTAACTGGGTCTTTAGTAGATCCTAACAATGATTTCAACTGGTGAAAACTAAATCTAATCCGAATTGTTTTAACTGTGGTCTTAGCTTACAAGTAATATATTGATCAAATGGAACGGACACTCGGTTCAAGGGTTCAGGTGAGGGTTGTAAATAATCTCCTTTGTAGAATTCTCGCTTTTTTATCGATGATTGCCTGGATTATGGTCTCCTTGTATCCGTTGAGTCTCGCTGTTTCGAAGATGTACTGTAATTCCTTAAGCTTTCCTGTATCGCTGAGTGGAAGAGTCTGCATCCGATGAATCATGTGGTGGGAGGCGGCCATTTTCTGCTGGAACGAATGGTTGGAAGTATAGGGGATAACTCTTTTTTGGTGCTTGTTGGTTTTCTGTAAATTTCGTATTCAAGCGAGGAAGATGATGACGACTCCCTGATGACTAGAAGATCGAAAAATGCGAGTTTCCCGTCTTTTTCTACCTCGTGAGTGAATTTTATGTCCTTGTGAATTCTGTTGATCTCATCTAAAATTTGTGGAAGGGCTTCCCGTTTAACTACGCTGAAGATATCGTCAACAAACTTCCACCAACGGCTTGGTAATAGTCCTTTCTCCTTCAGGATTGTCTCCAAGTTGGCCATGAAAAGTTCACACAAGAAGGAGGATAGGGGGTTTCCCATTGGGGCTCCTTTCGTCTGCTTGTAGAAGCTATTTCGGAAAGAGAAGTAGTTCTCTTCCATACAAAGGCTTCAGGAACAAAGGAACCTTGTTTCTCCATGCTGCATCCTCTCGTTGTGTTAATAGCCAGTCCTCCAAATGGTTGATCGCTTCCTTGACCGGTACGCTGGGAAAAAGAGCTGTGACGTCAAAAGATACCATAATCTCTTCCTCGTTGATGTCTCCTGAAGATTGTACTTGCTGGGTGAACTCCTGGGTGTTACTAATTGCTTTACTCTGGATCTGATTCGGCATACTCTGGAACTCTGTGACTAGCCACTTTGCTAGTTTGTGGGTGGGGGAACCAACTGCAGACACGATCTCTCGCATTTCATTTCCCGGTTTGTGGACTTTGGGGAGACCTTTGATCCTGGGTAGAATGGGATTGGGTTCCCGTAAACGACCTGCTCCATCTAGATGTTAATATTGTATAGAACCATTACGATTAATTCACTATAAGGATTGATTGGGGTTGTTACATCCCCCCTTACTTACTGAGCTTGAGAATCATTTTGCAAAAAATATTATCAATAAGTTGAGTTGGTAATCTTCGATTTGTATGTTTCGTGCTTTCATATTGCCATATTTCTCCTAACCTTAAGGTCGAAATCTAAACGAAATGCTGTCAGAGACAAAGTTGTAGAATAATTGATTTTTTTTTCAGATAATAAAACACACACACACACACACACACACACACACACACACACACACACACACACACACACACACACACACACACACACACACACACACACACTGAAAAGTAACAAACTGATAACGATTCTCTGCCATAATGCATCTCTGAATTTCTCTGCTGATATCATTTTTGGCGGTCACCAGTGAGCCCAAATACACGAACTCATCGACCACCTCAATTTCGTCACCGTCAACTCGGGGTGGGAGGCTAACATTGTCTTCCCTAGAACCTCTTCCTTTCATGTATTTTGTCTTTGATGCGTTGATGGCAAGTCCAATCCACCTAGCTTCAATCTTCAGTCTGATGTACGTTTCCGCCATCGTCTCAAAGTTCCGTGCCATGATGTCGATGTCATCGGCGAAGCCAAGAAGATGGATTGACTTCCTGAAGATCGTGCCACTCGTGTCTATCCCAGCTCTTCTGATCACACCTTCTAACGCGATGTTGAATATCAGACACGAAAGTCCAGCACCATCGAGATTCAAAGGGACACGCGAGTATCCCCGATACTCGAACAACGCACATCACTCGATCCATCGTCGCCTTGGCCAATCGCGTCAGTTTATCCTGAAATCCATACTCAGGCATAATCTGCCATAGCTGATCTTGATCGATTGTGTCGTATGCGGATTTGAAATCGATAAACAAACGATGTGTGGAACCTGCCGAATCGCGAAAATTTGGTCCGTGGTAGCGCGGGCACCCATGAATCCCGCCTGGTATTGCCCCACGAACTCTCTTACAAATGGTGACAGCCGGCGGCATAGAATTTGGTAGAGTACCTTGTAGGTAGGTGGCGCTCTGATGTGTGATCGCGCCGTAGTTTCAGCAATCAAACTTGTTACCCTTTTTGTAGATTGGTCATACGACACCTTCCATCCACTCCTCCGGTAATATTTTTTTATAAGCGGTAGCCTTTCGTGAAATGTTCAAAACTCAATTATGAATTATGATATTCAATTTTGTTTGAAATCATTTTTCCCTTCTTAGCTGCTGGATTATTAAATCTAAAATAGAGCCGTGCTAACGTCCACTCATGTGTTATGACCCTTCAATAAACACCCACTCATAAAACCACGACAGCTGATCCAAAACAGTCGAACAAGGAACTAGCACGTCATGATACGCATAAATATTAACAAGCTTCACGCCTCACCGATCGCGATCATCTGGCGAAACAACAAACATGTTTGTGAGACCAACGCCATCCATCCAGTGTGGTTAACCTACGGATTTTTGCACACGAAAAAAAGTGGACACCCGCTTGTAACTTTAATAATAGAATAACTTATTATTTTACTCCATGATTTGTTTTCCGTCAATCTTGTTTTCCGTGCTGCACCAATGCTACCGACGCCAGGGAGGCAGTTCCCACACCTGGACCCTACCACCTATCGACCCATCAACTCATGAACCGGGGACCAACGGCAGAGATGTTATGCCTCAGAATATCCCGGTGGCACCGCCTGGGATTGAACCCAGGCCTGCTGGGGTAAGAGATAATCACGTTTACCACTACACCACCTGCACCGCTATCACTTTTTAAACATTGTTTAGTTCAAAACACACAACTAATTAATTTTGGATCAAGTCTAGCACTATCTGATTTGACGTTACATTGATAAAATTAAAAGAGGGTGTCTACTTTTTTTCGTGAACAGATCTACGGATTGTTAACAACACTGCATCCATCCAGTCGTGCACCCATCTCCGTATATATTCTCACCTTCCCGCGCTGTCATATAAGAATCGACTGGTGCAGGATCCGCTCGAACCGAGGCGTGCCCACATTCGATCCGATCAAGCGATCTGCTGCTGGTCTGAGGCAAGTGCCGTATGATTTATGAACTCTTTGAAATTACAATTTCGCTGTCGTCTTGTTTCACCCTCGTGTGAAAAATTACCCCACCGGGTTGGAGGTGATCACCATTCCGTAGAACAGTATCGATTATAAATCTCGATCCAACAGAAGATGTCGAAAGATTTGTGTACTAGTTATAATACCACGCTCGCTGTACTACTTAGAACAATTACGTCGTCATCGTGGAGTAAACTACCAGTATGGTGGTTAGGATTTTTGACCGCGCAGCACTCATTACAAACTTCTCATCACAGGCAGCCCCATATGGGTTGCTGTCATTCCGGTTTGCAGCTCAGAGATCGACAGATATTCTTGAGCGATACAGGACGTCGATTAAAATGAAATCATATTTCCATCATAAAGCGTCTCGGTGTGTGCCTCCTTTTAATGGGTTAAATTAGCTTAATAGCTTTCTGGCCGCCATTCGGTTTCGATCCGGCTTAATGATGTGTGTTGGAGGCGTGTGGTCATGGTGGTCATGGATCTTTACTGTAAAAGACATGAAGAATTGACGCTGGTTGCGGAGTGAGGTTTGCTAAACGAGAAAATTCAATGCGTCATTGCACGGAAACTGATCTGATCTAGTAAATAGTAGAGTCTATTACCACGTGGAAGTGGGTGTACGGAATACAGAGAATGTTGATTTGCAATGGGGTCTCTGTTGGCCTATTCATTAAGGGCGTGACATACCATTCCGACAGAGGCCACCGACTTCACTTGGAAAAGTATATTTTGGATTTCTGACTGTTGATTATTGATCTATGAAACTTTTGGGTGTGTCAAACGGCTGTTTTTGAACCTTCCAGACTCCATAACTGGAACTTCTGTATATGAAAAATAAAAAAAATATATTATCCTTAGCTTTTACATCCCAAATGGAACTTTAAGGCTGCCCTCAACTTAGTTTGCTTTGAGAACATTTACAGTTCTTCATTGGTAGTTTCCTAAGCCTGAACTACAGTGGTGGAAAAAATAATAGGTGCAAACGAAATACGTTGGTATATATAATATTTTCATGTGAATGACAGCACTATTTTTACTGGATATATCAGTTATACAAGCAAATCAAGTCTTATTGATTACTGACAAAACAATATGATTTATTACGAGATACAAAGAAAAATAACGTAATTTTTACTTTTGCAGATGGAAAAAATAATAGGTGCGAATAATATTTTCAACATAACAAATGATTAAATGGATGAAAGTGTCAAATGAGACGAGCAGAAAATGATCTCCTTCGAATCATTTTTTAGTATCTAGTCGAAAGTCCATTACTTTTAAGTACAGCTTCATAACGCCTTTGCATAGAACTGACAAGTTTCTGACACGTTTCAATTGGGATTGAATACCTTCTTCTGCATAGGGTAGCATTCCTTCCACCAAGATATCTAAGTACTCATTCTGGGTCATAATTGACTTTATCCAAAAAAAGAGGACCTACACCGTACCAGGAGAAACATCCCCTGACCATAATGCATCCACCACCATGCTTGACAGTTTGTATCGTGAATTTTGGTAAGTATTCGCTATTCCTGGGACGCTATTTCTGCTCCGAATAGATTTATCTTCAATTCGTCACTCCATAGAACATGAAAAAACTTGCTCCAAGTTGTTTGAGATTTTCCAAATGATTCTTTGCAAACTGAGTCTCATCTTGCGATTTTTCTCTGAGATGAACAGTGTTTTCCTGGCAGCATGAGCACGATACTGACAATCAATTAAACGGTTTCGGATTGTCCTAGTTGTTACTTGCAGTTGAAGCTCGTTTTTAATAGCCGTAGATGTCGCAAAAGCATCATTTTTTACCATTTTAAGAATTAGTCGGTCATCTCTAGCGCTTGTCTTCCGTTTTCTTCCTCTTGTTTCTGGTGATTTTCGGTATTTTAGAGCATTGGTTACCATATTTTTTGAGCAGCCGACAGTTTTTGCGATTTCTTTATAAGTTTTACCTTCATCACACAACTTTTTGATAAACCGTCGCTCATTAGAGTTGCAGTGCTTACCACGGCCCATTATCTGAATAAAACGATAAAATCATCAGCATATAATTGAAAACTACTCGTTTATAAACATTAGCTTACTACTTTCCGTGCAATCTTTAGAAAAAAAACAGCTGCTTATTGCTGCAGTTTTCACTTTACACCTATTATTATTTCCACTAAAAAATCAAGCTATTCTCTGTTTACCTTCTCTCGCAGCTAAACTGTGCTGGATTTTGACAGCTAGTTTTGTTCCAACAATTGACTATGAGATATTTAATATCACACCGAGATGGCGTTTGGATAATCGTTTGGGGATCAATAAAGTAACATCTTCTTCTTTTCATTTATTTAACGTCGGTCTCTGTTCCGCAATCTAGTGCCAATCACCGACGGACATCGATTGCCATCCATTGATGGCAATCGAATGTGCTGGAAAGCAGCTTCCACACCTGCGTAGGATATCGCACCCATTCAAACACATATGGGCCGAATAAAGTAACATGCAGACAGTGGTTTGAAATATGCTCGCACCTATTATTTGTTTCACCACTGTAGTTTGTCATTCGTATATTTTATGGCAAGCACAATGATACTCTATAAGGGTCGCTGAGAAAGACAGTCAGAGTTAACACTTGAAAAAAAATGATGTAAAATTCTTTGCTATTGCAAAACACATTGCAACAAAATCAAACATTGTGTATGGTGCTGGCACTTGTTATTTGGTGTTTACGGAATTCAGTATTATATAATTAACCATGTAAAAGTAATGTTACTATAAGAAATATTCCATGTATTACAGAAGCTCAGCTTGACTTGTAACCCCAGACGGTCAATTTTTGATCAGATGGTTAGGATTTCTGAAATACATCAGGCTTTTTCGAAAACATTTGTAGATCTGATATCATAATGGATTTGGAATACAATTGCCCTGAGAATCCATCTGAAGATTCTGAATATTCGTAAAATTATTTAATTCATGAAAGTAGGTTCTGGCTTTCTACGACGTTTCTGTTTCCAGCAATGTTGGTAAGATGATCATTAGGATCAATCGGATCTTGACAAACCTCTCAAAATTTGAACCCATTTGGTGAGAAACTAAGATGGCACAAACCATTTGAAATTTGTATGGGAATTACTATGGTAAAACCAAGATTTTTGTGCATGTCTATCTAGTAATTCACCATATCGGTTTGCTTCAAAAACTTTCAACTGTACTTGTAGGAAATTTTCCCAGCTACAACTTTGCTCAAGACCACTTTTTGATTAAATGCAAGGATCGAAAGTTAACAATGGTTCAATGCGCTGATGTCTTATGATCATGCTCAATCAACTGCTCAGCAGGCAACATTGCCGTGTCTGGGGCGTTGAACAGGACACAAAAATCATGGCTATTATGTCACATTGCAAAATACAGTGTTGCCTACAGAGCAGCTGCTTGATCATGTCATAAGTTTACCAATCTCTTAAATAATTAATAACTTTTTCATGTCTCATTTTACATAGAAACGATCTCGAGCAAAGTTGTAGATGAAAAAAATTTCTATAAGAATAGCTATCGAACTGTTTCGCAGCTCAATATGGAAAAAGACTAGAAGGCAATGAACAAAAAGTTGAGATTTCCTATAGTAATTTACAGGTAAACTTCAAATGGCTTGTGCGAAGTCTGTTTCTAACCAAATGAGTTGTAACTTTGGGAGGCTAATCAGGACGCGATTTGAAACCATTTAAGCACTGTGGTGCGAAAAAGTCAAATTTTACATCAGTCTTATGATCATGGTCTTCCAAATGGTGATGGAAACAGGTAAATTTGTAATTCTCTCACTATTCGGCGTTTAGATATGCAAGAGTTGATGGCTATTCCACGATAAAAACGTTCGTCAGATTTTCGGCCAGATTTAAAGATAGGCACTAGAAATTAGCTTTTCCAAATTTTTGGGAAGATTCCGGATTCCAGGGATGTATTAAAGAGCCAAAACAATGGAGCAGTGAGTTCCATTGCTAAGCTTTTCATAAATACTGGAGGAATTCCGTCAAGTTCAGGACCTTTTGAGGTGTCTAAATTTTTTAAAGCCTGCCAAATATCCTGCACTTGAAGTTGATTGACGCCAATGTCCCTTGAAAATTCTGGATATAATGCAAAATAATCGCGATCGCGATCTTCTTCAGACAATGTCGTGTAGATTTCTTGAATAAATTTTGCAAATAGATTACAAATAGATGTTTTCCGAGTTATCACCAACGTTTTCGTCAAGATGTATGATTGAAGGAAAATTGTCAGATTTTAATTAGGTTTTTACGAAATTCAGAAAGTTTTTCGGACAGGACTTTATTTCAAGTTCAGTTTTTGAATTATATTCTTCAAATCCATTACTGAGCGGTGCTGGTGGTGTAGTGCTAAGCGTGATTACCTCTCATCCCAGCAGGCCTGGGTTCAATCTCAGTCGGCGCCGCCGGGATGTTCTGAGGCATAACATCTCTGCCGTTGGTCCCCGGTTCATGAGTTGATGGGTCGATAGTATAATATTCTAAGAACTGCAGCCACTCGGATATCTATGCAATGCACGCGTATAGTTGGGTTGAAGAATTACTACTCAACTTGTATATTTGTTCCATGGGGTTTATATAGGGGTTTACAACAATACATTACAATCGTATAGAGCATGTTCACTCAGTGTTAGTATCTGTAAGTATTAATCGTTTAACGAATCATTCGTCTGGAGAATCCAGAGACTAAGTACAATACACTCTAAATATTATATACTCAAACATAACAATACCTTTCCACTTAAGTTAAAATCTTCTATTTCAAATTTCAAATTTATTCAGATTGCAAATTATTGAATTCATAATTAAATATGCGCTAAAAGTACTACCTTGCTTAATATTCGAAATCAATTGAATATTGACATAATTTAAAAATACACGAAACTGTTATCTATCTTTGCCTTCTTTGTTCGAGTTGATCTTCTTACCATGGGTTGATCATGTTGATTAGTTGTAGCTGAATTTTGCATCGATGACGATCGTAGAGCGTCTGGGTGGATTTCGCTTCTAGACGGTGGAGGGGCTTCGAATAAGGAATCAAGCATTGGAGGATCCATATCTTCCTCTAAATCGTCATAACTCCTCTTCGTACCTCTCTTATGAACCGACTGAAGCGCCACTTTGCGCCGTTCAGTTTTCGCTGGTACCCTCATTTGCCCCCGGTGGGCCGAAACTGGGTGAGAACCGATTGCGATCTGAAACATATTTTTAGAAAGTCTTTTAATAAACTTTGCCTCAATCCATCTTTGGGTTACGTCATTTCTATAATTTTTATAATATACCTTGTCCCCAATTGCCAACTTTGCAAATGAATCCAGATTTTCAATCTCAAATCCTTTAGAATCTGGTTGAATTGTCACTGTTGGTTCAGATAGCGGCCTCTTGAAACTTTTCTTAGGATTTACCAAGTCTAGCAAAGTTCTAGGCTTGAAACCTAACACCTTTTCTGAAGGATAAGATTCTCCAGTGGAAGTGAGGGAAGTATTACGGTAATTAAACAAAAAATAATTTACTCGGTCTTGTAAATCTACATGTCTGAAATCTGGGTCTATGAGGAATTTTTTTAAAACCTCTTTCGTCACTCTTACTAATCGTTCTGCTTGTCCATTACTCTGTGGATGATATGGTGGGCTTTTCATAGCATGGATCCCTTGCCTCTCAAGAAAATTTACGAACTGTGTTGAATTAAATGGTGGTCCATTATCCGTCACCACAATATCTGGTAGGCCGAACCTAGCGAAGAAAGCAATAAATTTCTTGATAACCTTTCCTGCATCTGTTCCAAACCTCATCCAACCTATCTCCAACCATTTAGAATGGCTATCAACAATCAACAGGAAAGTCTGTTTCTCAAAAAAGAAAAAATCAGCGTGAACTCTACTGAAAGCTTTGTTGGTGGGGATCCACTCAGAAAGGGTTTTTTTTTCTGAGACAATAGCCATTTTCATGCATGCATCGCAATGTTTTACATAAGATTCAATTTCGTCATTTATCCCAAACCAATACACATTTCTTCTAGCTTGCTGTTTCATTTTCACCACTCCGGAATGGTTAACGTGTAAAAGTTTCAAAAGTCTCCTCTGCAACGAACCTGGTATTACTACCCGATCCTGGAAAAGCAGGCATCCTTTGACTTCTTCTAAATCTTGATGTTGGGAATATATATCTCTGAACCATTTGTCAATACGTTCAAGCCAACCATTTTTTATAAAAAACATTATTTGTTGCAAATATAAATCTTTTTTTGTCTCCTCAGCTATCAATATAAAATCAAGAGGAAATTCTTCAGAGAAGTTCAGACTTTTGATGAAGTGTTTTTCAAAATTACCAGGAACCTCATCCTTCAACGGAAACTGCGAACAAAAATCAGCGTTGCCCATTCTTTCGGAGGGCCTGTAAATGATTTCAAAATCATAAATGGACAGCTCCATAATGTAGCGTTGAAGTCTAGTAACAAATTTTGAATTCCGGCCAGGTTTTCCAAGGATTCCAATTAAAGGCTTATGGTCCGTATCTACAGTAAACTTCTGCCCGTATAAAAATTTATGAAATTTTTTTATTGTTGAAACTACAGCTAAAGCTTCCAAGTGTAGTATGGGATATGACTTTTGAGCATTGTTTAGTGAAAATGATACAAAACTTATTGGTTTCTCTTCACCATTAATCACATGTGAAATAACTCCTCCAAGTCCATACGATGACGCATCACTACAAACAACAATTGGCTTTTTAGGGTCGTATAAGGTTAAAACATTCGCATTAAACAGCATTTTCTTACATTCGAGAAAAGCTTTGTCACAAGGTTGATTCCATTCAAATTTAGTATCCTTTCGCAATAAACGGTACAGCGGATTCAAAACTGATGATAAGTTTTGAAGAAACTTTCCATAAAAATTAATAAGTCCAAGAAATGCTTTCAATTCAGTGACACTAGTAGGTGGCTTAGCTTCTTGAATCGTTTGAACCTTTTCAATATTTGGTAAAAGGCCATCTTTTGTTATGATATGTCCTAAGTAAGGTAACTCCTCAACGAAAAATTTACATTTTTTGTAATTAACCTTAATATTGGCCTTGTTCAAACGATCCAAAACAAGCATCAATTTTTTATAGCAATCATCGAAATCTTTTCCAGCAATTAACACATCGTCAAGATAACAGTAGACACACTCAAGTCCTTTCAAAATAGTGTCCATAATCTGCTGGAAAATTGCGGCGCTGGATGATGCACCTTGTGGTAGTCGATTGTATGAATATAGCCCTTTGATTGTGTTAATAACAACAAACTGTCTCGATTTTTCAGAAAGATTGAGCTGAGTGTATGCTGATGTCAAGTCGAGTGCACAATAAACTTTACAACCAGCTAAAGAAGCAAACAGATCTTGAGCTGTGGGTAAAGGGTAAGTGTTTGGAATTAAAACCTTGTTAATGGAGACCTTACAGTCTATCACTAATCGTATGTCGTTATCCTTTTTGATAATCACTACAACTGGGGAAGCCCACAAACTCGTCTTTACTGGTGTGATGATGCCGTCATTTTCAAGAGTATCTAAATGATTCAGTACTTTTTCACGCAAACGATAAGGCACATCATATGCTTTTTTGAATATTGGCCTGTCTTCTCGAAGAACTAAGTCTGCTTCAAACCCAACAATAGGTTTTGAAAAATCACGGAAAAAAATACTAGAATATTTAGTTTTGAATTCATTTAATAGTTTATCTTTGTTTCCGGCAACAACTGTGTTATGAACTGGTAAAAATTCAGAAAATTTATTTCTCCACCCATAACAAAACATATCCAACCAATCTCTGCCTATCAGAGGAATAAATTTTTGTTCACCATCTAAAACGATGAGTTCAACTTGTTCTATTTTTCCATTCAAGAAAACAGTCACACATACTTTCCCAAAAACTTCTAAACTAGAACCATTAATTACTAGCAATCTTTTCTTGCAATTCTTCACAACAATATGGCTGAAACTTTTTAAAAAATCAACTCTGCTCATCACAGATAAAGCTGACCCACTATCGATTTCCATTGAAACCCTTTTATTTTCAATGGTTGGCTTTTTTTTTTCTTTTTTTTTAATAATGCCTACAATTTTACTTTTTAATCTAATGTGCCACCCGACGACGCTACTGCAGCGCAACCGTACGGGGTTAAAAATGGCCTTTCAAAACCGATCAGCACCAACAGCATAAACATCAACTAGGAACACTTTTCTTTCCTATGAATTTCAAAATTTCGCATTCTCCGGCAAATGCACTTTGCGAGAATTTTTAGAGATGAACTAGCCTAAGGCTAAAAATCTCTTAAATAAAGAAAAAAAAAAAAAAAAAAAAAACTTTGCGAGAATTTTTTTTCCCAATTCAGCACCGCCAAGTACTTGGCCAAGGGAGCAGAATTTCTTCGTCCAGCACCGTCGCACACTTTACGGCTAATGCACTTGAAAAAAAAGAAAACTTTTGACGATCAGCACTTCACAACAGCCAATGCGCCACACTGCCGTCGATACAACAGAAAGCGCCTACTGCAGTGAACAAAACAGAATTCACCATCACCACTCACTATCAACTCACTACTTCTACTCTTCCGACTTTTTCCTCGTCGTCAGTTATAATATTCTAAGAACTGCAGCCACTCGGATATCTATGCAATGCAATGCAATGTTGGGTTGAAGAATTACTACTAAACTTGTATATTTGTCCCATGGGGTTTATATAGGGGTTTACAACAATACATTACAATCGTATAGAGCATGTTCACTCAGTGTTAGTATCTGTAAGTATTAATCGTTTAACGAATCATTCGTCTGGAGAATCCAGAGACTAAGTACAATACACTCTAAATATTATATACTCAAACATAACAGATAGGTAGGGTCCAGGTGTGAGAGCCGCCTTCCTGGCGTTGGTAACGTTGGTGCTCAGCACAGAAAACAAAATCGACGGAAAACAAATCAAGGAAAAAAATGCATTACTGATGGCTAAATTCAGCTGATCGTTTATGTTCAAATAGATTGATAAATTTTCACTACTATTGTGTTTTCTGTAAATTTGATGTGCTTTTTGCTTTTGATTTTTCAAGGGCTTCCCAAGCAACAATTTTTGTTTTATTTAAGTTTTATAGCAGTTGATATAACCAAATTATAAAACCTTCACTGACGACCACATTGCTTTAACAATCTCCTGAGAACCGCAATACAGCCATGTCATGGCCAATTGGCCCAGTTTTAATGCAGTCATTAAAACTTGATATGCGAACTACTTTAGGAGCATAGGATTTATGTCAGTTTTATCACACTCTAGACGTGATTGTTAAAAATGAAAACATAAAACCTCCTCAAGGTCAGAAAGTTTTAACAGCCTTCTAATGACTACCATAAAACTATATTACAACCGCATAAATCGCTCCTGAAGAAGTTGATAAAACATGATACGCAAAACATTTTGACAACTTTGAAGGTTTTAAGTTGGGGTTTTTGGATGATAGTTAATATTGAGAAATATTTTATTGTGGTTTTATTCTTTCGATGTTTGATGTGAAATCATGTTCCTTGTCAGTTGGTAATAATGGCTGATATTATTGTACATTGAAAATAAGACGACTTTATTATAATTTTAAACCAATCTGTATATGCTTCACAGCATGCCGTGCAATATTTATGGTGATTATTATACCAAATAGGAGCATACATTTAGTGCGCCATATGAATACTAAAATATAGGGATATTTTTAATTTGTCTGTATTAGCACCATGCATTAAAGAGTCATTCAAAGATTATATATTTAGTACAAAACTGTTACTACTGTTGAGCAATAACCAGTCATATTATTATTCAATTATACATAGATGTATGAAAGTGTTTTATTGCCTATCAATTAAAGCGTAATTATTCATATTGTGTGAAATTTGTTCATACGGCGACATTTTTTTTCGTTATAACTTGCTACTCCTTAAAAATACCTCAATATAACATATTCTCCTAGATTGGAATTCTATAGCATAACATAAACCTAATGGTTGTATCTTAGCATTTCGTAGTCCAAATTGAGAGCGTTAAGTTATATTTAAGCTATACAACTAGCTTGCTGGTTTTATTTGGTACAGCGAATCAAAACAAAACAAAAACCATGACCACCTGTCAAAAAGTCAACATTCCAAGCGATCCTCCTATTTTCGCTTGTAATCAAGATGTAAGAAATGCTTATTGGATCCACTAAAAGCTTTTTCAATACAAGGTTTAAAGCCGTGATGTCAATACTGGCCATCTCCAAACGGATTTAGTGAAACTGTCGGCGTTGCTTTAAGAAGGGTTCGTGGATCTTTCAGAAGTGTATCGGAAAGCCGCTTGTTGCATATTTTTAAGAGCTCCTTCACCGCACTGTGCCTTATGTAAGGATCGTATAACTGTAGTTCCTCCAGGAGTTTCATATTGTCGATCGTCTCATCTTCATCGTGTTCAGAAGCACTGAAGGGGTTTTCATTTCATATATCTGAATAGATTTGTTTTTTATAATGACAAAAAATTTCAGAGTATTTTTGGTGGTAGCAGTATATTTCTTATCTGTGAATCTTAGGCCTCTGATAAAGATGATAGTTGTAATGAAGCTTTAATGAAGGTCTAAGACTGCTTCAAGTTTTATATCGGTCATAAAAAGTGTACCATAAAACATAATTGTATGTTTTGTTTTGGTTTTATTCTTCAGTTATAAGTAGTGATGCAGAACCACCTTACAGCTACCGTTAAAACTATGAAGTCTGAGTTTTAATTTAGTAGTCATAAAACAGTTTTATAGACGACTTGACGGCCTGATTTTATGACAAGCACACAAAACCGTAATACAACCACAGGCTGGAAGGGATGCTATGATAAAACAATGATAAAATAAGAATAAATCTTCCAAGCATTTAGATTGTTACTTGGGTTGTTTGTCTCTTATACCAAACTGAATTTTTAGTGTTTCTGTCACGTCTTTTTGTCTTCAAAGGTATTTCTTTCTGAAATAATTTTTGTTAAAATTTTGTAGAAGATGTCTACAGCAATGTCAACGTTTCCTACATTCCTTAAATCAATTGCCCATTGACACTATTTAATTAAAATTTATTTTTTTCTCGTAGTCCGCTAATTTGTATTCAAATACTTCTTGGTAGTTGCAGCCATTGCGTATTTGGTTTTCATGCACAAATAAAGAACATTCAATGGCTCTGGGAAACGCTTCATTTTCCCACAATGAATTTAATGATTCGGTCACAAAGAAATCTTCATAAATATTCGTTAGTAAAAAGTCCAAATTGCAATTCTGTTGGTTTTTAATGTGATTAATTTGGTTCAGTCCTAAATTAGCAGCTTTGTCAAAAATGAACTGAAATGTGTTATTATCCTCAACGACTGAGAGTAAAATACTTTCATTTTCAGAGTCCGGAGTAAAGTCAGCATGGCGTTACTGAAAGTCTTCATAGATGTGAACTTTAACCACAGGAGGAAGCTCAGATAGAATTTGTTCAGGACTTTGGAAGAAGGCTTCATAAGTGTTTTTATGAGCATGATCTGGTGGAACACAAACTAAGGCGAACGCACCGGCTATGTGTGATTTCACGCAAACATGCTCAAATTCTTAAAATTTTGATGTGCAGATGGAATCCGAGTAAAAATTGGCCGAAAGAGATTGATAGATTGATTTATCTTTATTTAGGAGGCTTTCAGCCTGAGGCTGGTTCGCCTAGTGGCCGAAAGAGCTATAATGTAGTCTGGATCCATTTCTCTCCAGGTACGGGTCAATGTTTGTCTGAAGCTTGCTGTACTCGGGTGGCGTTTAGCACAGGCCTTGGCCTTCATGACGCGCCATATTGAGTAATCCAGCGGATTAAGATCGGGGCTGGATGGCGGCCCCATATCCTTCGCCTATAACGGAATATATTCCTGCAACCACTTCTGAGTGCGGTTCAGGGTGTGGCACGGAGCCCTATCTTGTTGTATCTCAGACCGTACTGTTCTTTGATCCACGGAAGAACATACTTACTTAAAATCCCGATGAAGACCTCCGTGTTGACCTTGTCGCCTTCTGGAATGAACACCGGGTCCACTTTTTTGCCATCGGAAGCCACAAATCCAAACACCATAACGCTAGCAGGATGCTTGGTCAGATACCCGTTCTTGTGCTCGTCGGCCACATCTTTTACCAGAAGAGAACTAATATACCAGTTGGTTCTGGAATTTGATACGGGATCGACGGTAAACATGCTCTCGTCGGTGAATAGGATTACCGGATTATCATCGTTCGACTCGTAGCTCCCGGATGCGGTTGGTAATCATGTGAGTTTTTTCCGTGCCCTCGACTTCGCCCCACAATCTTCTTTTACGATCTTCCGTGTCGTAAAGTCACTGATCCCGTGTTCCGTTGCCATTTTCCTTATTGAACGCACTGGATTCGCCCGAATCTTCCTTTTGATAGCAGCGATAACCCTCGGAACCAGAGCTGGCCTCGGATGACCTGTGGCCACCTTCGCGGATAGTTGTCGTTTCTTTTCTCGGTCTAAAACCCTTTTGCCGGTCCACCGGGACACTCCCACGGCGATTGAAAAGTCTTTTTGCGACATTTGCGCGTGGGACAAATCACGAATACGCTGCCACTACGTTATGGTGCAACTGTCAAACTAAGTAAATCATTTTCTTTTATACACAGCCTACTACGGTATGAGCTATATGTTACGTGCATGCAAAGAAAACCAAGGCATTATATGCACAGGTGAAACGGGAACCTTATTTGTACGATGGTGCAAACATTATCACGCATACGGTACGCTTCAGGTGTTGGATCCTGTGGTTGTTAAGATGACGCTGATAGGATTTCAAGTACTCAGAAGCCGCCTGTTTTGGTACACCATATCTTCCTTCCTTTGAACATAAGCAGTTCTTTTGAGTTGTACTGATTTCCGAAATTTTTAAATAATCAATATTTTTGATTTATAGATAGGCTACCTTCTTTCAAGTTGCTTTATATGGGAATATATTTTTTTTTTTAAATGCGTTCCAAATTCATTTTAGTTGTATATTAATTCATGATTAAAATTCAGCTAATTTAATCATTCGGTGAAATGACCCATTCGACGAAATGACACAGCCCCATGTGAACTGCCTGAACCTTCCTGAATGTATCTCCTAAGAGTTGATCGATGATTAACCAATGATTTTTATGAACATTGAATTTTTCAACCAATTAGATCTCCGTGAAATGATTATTTGAACAAACTCGTTGATTATTTTAGTGTCTTAATATTTTTTGTACGTAGGAGTAACAAATGGAAATGTGATTTTCTCCTCCGGAAATTAAGAAATTGGTAAATTTCAAAGTAGGATTTAGGAAAAAAATGGTTCTTTCTGAGCTCAAATTGTTTAAAAAATTCACAAAATAAAATTGAAAAAAAATCAAATGGTTTAAAAAATGCTATGCTGTACCCATTTTGCATGAAAGCAAAATTGAAAAAAAAAATAAAATCGCCTAAAAACAGAATTGAGTGTATCAAAGGGCCAAGGAAAATAGTCATTAGAGTGTTTCAGCAATTATGGAAAAAAAGTCAAAGTCTGGAATGGTAGTTTGGGAGGTCAGAAATAGCCTGCCAAAATTTTAAGTCATTTGGATCACGGGAACCCCTCGCTAAAAGGGCTTGAAGTTTGCATGGGGAAAATCGACAAAATATATGGAGGAATGAGCCACTTTCACATTCGCGGCTCTAGGTGGCGCTTTAGTTGATGGATTTTCTTTGCATACACAATGTAGAGCCTTTAGAGTATTGGAAACATATTGGCTCATGACCGGATGTGAACCCGAGCTGACCCCGAAAAGTTATTAGAGTTGGGAGGGCCTAACGCGCTTTGTGTGAATTTATTCCCAAATAAAAATTTACCATACAAAAACAATAGAACCTATCGTTACAATGCAATAAAAGCTATTGTAGCAGTAATAAATGTTATTGTCAAAAACAATAAAAAATACAATACAACTTATTGTTATGTACAACATAATCTATTGTTAATGAGACATTACTAATAGAAAATGGGGATTGTTAGTTACCGCAACCATAAAAAAATCAATTTTTTCTCGAACAAATTTGATCTCACTACAACAAATTTTATTGTTTTTTTTTTTTATTGTGCAAAATTTTTAATTTATAGAATTTGGTGTTAACCTATTGTGGTGACCGTTGGATTATTTGACCGATACAATAAAAATACAATAGGATTAATTGTCAACGATAGAATCTATTGTATTTTATTGATATTTTATTGTAATTTTATGGTTATTTTTATCCGGGAAACGAACAGGCCTCCCTTTACTCAGTCGGTAAAGGCGCAGCTACAAAGCAAGACCATGCTGGAGGTGACTGGGTTCGATTCCCGGTCCGGTCTAGGAATTTTTCGGGTTTGAAAATTTCTCGACTTCCCTGGGCATAGAAGTATGATTGGACTTGCCACACAATTATACTAATGCAAAAATGGTACAGGCATCGAAAGCTCTCAGTTAATAACTGTGGAAGTGCATCTAGAACACTAAGTTGAGAGCACGCAATAAGCTAATATGCGATATGCAATAAGCTTGAAATGCGAAAAAGAAGAAGAAGACGAACAGGCATACGAATAGCAATGTTTACATGGGTATAACTTTTTTGTTTCACCATAAACTTGGCTGAAATATTCACAGTAAGTAAAAAAAATGGTCGAAATTAAGGTCTACTACATCTCACTGCGTCCTAGCAAGAAGTACGGTCGACTTGTTTCGCGCTCCGTTGTTTTGGAAGTTTTCTCGGTATTCGCTTGATATAAATTATCAGTTTTTTTCTCACTAAGTGACTCCTGGCATAGTTCCCGGTAAATTGATCGAAAAGTGAGTTTTTTTTTAGTAGAAAGTGTCATTTTCGGATCGATTAATCCGTGCTATTGGTAATTCGCAAACCAATTTGGGCATCATCGTTGCGTGGTCACGCATACGCGCTCACGCATACCCGCTCACGTATTATCATCATCATCGAGTGTGAGCACCCGTTTCTACATCTACATCGTTCATCAATCATCGTGCGCCTGTGTGCGCTGAGTACCGAGCCTCGATCAAGTGCACCACAACGAAGGTCATCCATGCCGCGCGTCTCTTCCAGCCATCTGTGTAAACGCCTACACATATAACGCTCGGTGGTAGTATAGAATTATCAGATAAGTTTTTGTTTTTTTTTTGTTTCTTTTCCTCCTCCATTAGTTAAATTTTCATTTTGTATTTCTGTGTTTGTAGTGTTTTCTGTGTATTGTGTCTGTGCGTTCAGTGGGAGAGCGTTTTGCGCTCCCACTAGTTGAACAAAATGGATGTTTTGTCAGAAGACGACATGGATGACCATTCATCTCAGAATAATGATGATGTCATCCCTGGTTCGTCGTCTCAGTCTGTCAATGGGCAGGATGAGAAAAGCACCAGATTGCGGGCCTACCCGAATGACTCGACTGGCCCATGGGTTGTCTATTTTCAGCCCAAAAACAAACCCTTGAATGTTGTTCAGATATCTGATGATCTGACAAAGCGATTCTCTGCCGTGACCGAAATAACGAAGGTTAGGCACAACAAACTTCGTGTGACCGTCGCTAACCTGAAACAGGCCAATGAAATTGCTGTTTCCCAGTTTTTCACACTGGAATATAGGGTGTACATTCCAGCTTCTGATGTGGAGATCGAAGGCGTGGTCACTGAGGCGAGCCTGAACCCCGAGATACTGGAGAAGCAAGCGGTTGGCCGATTCAAGAACCCCTTGCTTCCTCCGGTAAAGATACTGGCCGTTCATAGAATGAAGTCAGTATCGCTCAGCGAGGGTAAAAAGAGTTTTACCCCCACAGACTCGTTTCGGGTGACCTTTTCTGGATCTGCCCTTCCTCAATACATCGAGCTGGGAAAACTTCGTCTTCTTGTGCGGTTGTTTGTACCTCGGGTCATGAACTGCCAGAATTGTAAGCGGTTGGGACATACGGCCTCCCACTGCGGCAACAAGGCACGCTGCTCCACATGCGGGGAGAAGCATGAGGATGGCGCCTGCGCAGCTACTGCACCAAAATGCGTGTACTGCAATGGAACTCCTCCTCATGCTCTCTCGTCGTGCCCGGCGTACAAACAGCTCGGGGACAAAATGAAACGCTCCCTTATGGAACGTTCCAGGCGGTCTTTTGCAGAAATGCTTAAGACAGCCAAGCCATCGACCAACGAAACAAATCCCTTCGCTCTTTTGTCAGATGACGAGTCTGGCTCTGACTTGGCTGAGGAGGGAGTTTCTTTCAGTTTTCCGGAAGGTTCTGCCCGGAAACGAAAACGCATCCGTTCGCGGAAAGTTGCAAATCAAGAACCCCAAATCAGCTTGCCCAAATCAAGGAGTGGTGGAAAAAAGGAGACTTCTACTCCTCCTGGATTCCGCAGAACTGATTATACCCCGGATTTTCCACCTCTTCCGGGGACATCCAAAACCCCTGATGCCCCAAT
This sequence comes from Ochlerotatus camptorhynchus, assembly GCF_037179485.1. Classification (NCBI taxonomy): domain Eukaryota; kingdom Metazoa; phylum Arthropoda; class Insecta; order Diptera; family Culicidae; genus Ochlerotatus; species Ochlerotatus camptorhynchus. The sequence goes on along the minus strand of NW_027041118.1, from coordinate 1,869,444 downwards.
TTCAAGAACAGAAACCCCTTCTTCATCTGGGCTGTTCTCATTTGATGACATTGTGGACGGTATTCTCAAATACCTCAACATTTCTGATCCTCTGAAAAGCATTGTCCTCACATTGCTTCCGACTGTGAAATCCTTCTTGAAGCAATTGACTTCAAAATGGCCCCTTCTTGCAGCTATCATCTCCTTCGATGGATAATTTTCCAAACGAGGTCGGGGATTTGATCACTGTTCTACAGTGGAATTGTCGAAGTCTTATTCCGAAATTAGATTCGTTCTAGTATTTAGTCCATAACAATAATTGCGATGCATTTGCCCTCTGTGAAACATGGCTCTCTTCAGAAATTGATCTCCCTTTTTTTGATTTTAACATTATTCGATTGGATCGTGAGGATTCACGTGGAGGAGGGGTACTTTTGGGGATCAAAAAGTGCCATTCCTTCTATAGAGTGAATCTTCCCGAATTCCCCGGTATTGAAGTTGTCGCATGTCAGGCTACCATTAAAGGTAAAAGCCTTTGTATTGCTTCTGTATATATTGCTCCTAGAGTCTCTGTTAATCGCAAACAACTTTTCGACATATGTGCGGTACTTCCCGCTCCATGGTTGATCATGGGAGATTTTAACTCCCACGGTACAGGCTGGGGGGAGCTGTACGATGATAACCGTTCTTCTTTGATTTATGATCTCTGCGACAACTTCAACATGACAATCCTTAACAATGGAGAAGTAACACGTTTGGCTGGTCCATCCTCGAATGGTAGCAGATTAGACCTCACCTTTTGCTCCAATTCACTATCGTTGGATTGCACTTGGCATGTAATCCAGGATCCGCACGGTAGTGATCATCTGCCGATCAAAATTTCGATTGCCAGTGGGTTCAACTCGTCAGAATCCGTTAACGTCGCGTATGATCTAACCCGTAACATCGATTGGACTAAGTTCCAATCCGCGATAGACGATACAGCATCGTCAGTGGAAGAGCTTCCGCCGTTGGAGGAATATAATTTCCTCTCTAATCTCATCGTCGACAGCGCACTTCAAGCTCAAACACGACCGGTGCCGCGATCGTCTATTCGTAAGAAAACACCATCGCTCTGGTGGGATCAACAATGCACGGAGGTTTACCGTAAAAAGTCCGACGCGTTTAAACTTTTTCGGAAACGCGGAACACGCGAGCATTTCAACGCATACACATCTCTTGAACGCGAACTCAAGAGCCTCATCAAGGCCAAAAAACGGGGTTACTGGCGGCAGTTTGTAGACGGATTGTCGCGCGAAACGTCTATGAATACGCTTTGGAGTACGGCGCGAAGAATGCGTAACCGGTCTACTAACAACGAAAGCGAGGAATGCTCGGATCAATGGATTCTTAAATTCGCGCGAAAAGTGTCTCCAGATTCGGTGAAACCGCGAATTCGGTAGACGAAATCAGTCAGCCTTTTTCAATGGTCGAACTTTCACTCGCTCTCCTTTCGTGTGGCAATTCTGCCCCGGGATCTGATAGAATCAAGTTCAACTTGCTGAAAAACCTCCCAGACGTCGCTAAGAGGCGCATGTTGAACTTGTACAATCAGTTCTTGGAGCTCAATATTGTTCCCGACGATTGGAGACGAGTAAGGGTGATAGCCATTAAAAAGCCTGATAAACCCGCGTCGGATCACAATTCGTATCGGCCCATCGCGATGCTGTCGTGTATTCGGAAATTGATGGAGAAAATGATCCTTTTTCGCCTCGACAGATGGGTTGAGACGAACCACCTACTCTCAGATACTCAATTTGGTTTCCGTAGGGGTAAGGGAACGAACGACTGTCTCGCGTTGCTTTCCTCGGAAATTCAGTTGGCTTTTGCTAAGAAAGAGCAAATGGCTTCTGTGTTCTTGGATATCAAGGGGGCTTTTGATTCAGTATCCGTTGAAGTTCTTTCAGAGAAACTCCACGCTTGTGGATTGTCTCCATTAATGAATAATTTTTTGTACAATTTGCTGTCAGAAAAACATATGAGCTTTTCTCATGGAAACTCTACAGCTTTTCGATTTAGCTACATGGGTCTCCCCCAAGGCTCATGTTTAAGCCCCCTTTTGTACAATTTCTACGTTAGAGAAATTGATGTCTGTCTTAGTGACAATTGCACGTTGAGACAACTTGCAGATGACGGCGTAGTGTCTATCACAGGGCCAAAAGAGGTTGACCTGCAAGGACCCTTACAGGATACCTTGGACAATTTGTCTACTTGGGCTATTCAGCTAGGTATCGAATTCTCCACGGAGAAAACTGAGTTGGTCGTTTTTTCTAGGAAGCATAGCCCAGCACAACCGAAGCTTCAACTTTTGGGTAAACCGATCACTCATTTCATGTCTTTTAAATATCTCGGGGTCTGGTTCGATTCCAAATGCACCTGGAGATCCCACATTGAGTATCTGAGACGAAAATGCCAACTAAGGATCAATTTCCTTCGATCAATTACCGGAACGTGGTGGGGAGCTCATCCGCAAGATCTTCTGACGTTGTACCGGACAACGATTTTATCGGTTTTAGAGTACGGTAGTTTTTGCTTCCAGTCGGCAGCTAAAACGCACATCATCAAGCTGGAACGGATCCAGTATCGTTGTCTTCGTATCGCGTTAGGATGCATGCACTCGACTCATACTATGAGTCTCGAAGTGCTGGCGGGCATGTTGCCACTATCCGTCCGTCCGTTTTTCAGAGTTATCTCTTAGGCTCCTCACCCGTTGCGAAGTAATGAACCCACTGGTGATCGAAAATTTTGAGAAGCTTCTGGAGCTAAATCCTCAAACATGTTTTATGACTTTGTACTACCTATATTTAACACAGGATGTCAGCCCTTCAAGAAATATTCCCAATCGTGTAATCTTCTCCGATTTCGGCAATTCAGTGAATTTTGATTTATCTATGACGCAGGAAATCCGTGGAATTCCAGAGCATCATCGTCCTATGATTGCTCCGTCATTATACGCTGCAAAGTTTGGTCATGTTGATTCTGCAAGAACGTTTTTCACAGATGGATCTCTAATAGAGGAGTCCGCTGGTTTTGGTGTATTTAATGAATTTCATAGCGCCTCTCGAAAACTTGAAGCTCCTTGTTCTGTGTATGTGGCTGAACTGGCAGCAATTCACTACACCTTGGAAACTATTGCTTCACTTCTTCCAGACCACTACTTTATTTTTACGGATAGTCTCAGTTCTGTCGAGGCTATCCGTTCCATTAGGCCGGTAAAGCACTTCTCGTATTTTCTCTTGAAAATACGAGAACTGCTTAGTACTTTATCCGTGCGCTCTTTCATCATCACCTTCGCGTGGGTCCCTTCGCATTGCTCAATTTTGGGCAATGAGAAGGCGGATTCACTTGCGAAGGTGGGCGCTATGGAAGGCGACATTTATGATCGACAGATCGCCTATAGTGAATTTTTCTCTATTTATCGTCAGCAGTCGCTCGTTAGCTGGCAACATCAATGGAGTGAAGGGAGCTTGGGACGATGGCTACATTCAATTATCCCTAAGGTGTCGAAGTTTGCATGGTTCTGGACTTGAGTCGAGACTTCATACGCGTGATGTCTCGTCTCATGTCCAATCACTATTGTCTAAACGCTCACTTGTTCCGTGTGGGGTTGGGAGACAGCAATCTCTGTGAATGTGGACAAGGTTACCAGGACGCTGATCACATCCTTTGGTCTTGTGCGGAGTATCGTGGAGTCAGATCACATTTTTATGATTCCCTTCGGGCTCGAGGTAGACAACCTAATGTTCCAGTTCGGGATATTTTGGCTAGACGCGATCTGGAGTTTATGAAACTCATATATGTTTACTTTAAGGATATTAACCTTAGATTGTAAGTTTGATTAACCTTGTGCTTAGTTTGTATTTTGTACGTGTGGGTTTTTTTTTTTCAATGTTTGTTTTCAAGATGAATAGAAATAATTTCATGCTTTAGGATTAATTAAATAGTTGTATCGTAAACCACATTTCAAACCTCCTTCTTCCCTTTTCCCATCCAAAAAATTGTAAATCTCCACTAACCTCGAGACAACCGCGAGTACTCGGTCCAGTTCCTTTAACTTTAAATTTAAGACAGTAATAATGTATAACGCAAAGGATAACTCGGCTCTGTAAAGTTTATTCGATTGAGCCTGTACAAATAAAGTAATTATAAAAAAAAAAGGTCTACTAAAAATTAGAACGGATTGGCCAATTGGTTCCGGATTTATTTCAGGATTTCGAGAGGCCAACGGGGGGCAGTAAAGGTACCACAACAAGGTGATGCTGGAAATTCATAGCAACAGGCAGTGCGAATTAATATTTTAACAAAACCAACCCACAACCTGGAAGACCTTCATCTTGATAATTATGAATTTTTGATCAAGGTATGCCTGGATTATAGTGGTGTTTTTTTTATATCAGCTGGCCATTGCCTCTGAGTGATCATTAGATGGCGCGCCGGAAGATGTGGAACATCCGTAAAATTAACGGCTACGTAAATTTGATCAAAGTAGGCCTTGTTTATTCTCTGCATTTATATGCGATGTGGAAAAATGGTGTTTGCTGATATATTAGCTGGTCATTGGATCCGGTTAAAGATCTGGATCATCCGTAAAATTGATGGCTTTGTAAATTTGATCAAAGTATGCCTTAATTTATGTCTACAACTAAATGAAATGTAGTTAAATGGAGATTTGTTATATATTAGTTGGTAATTTGCTTCAAATATTCACCAGGTGGTCCACCGAAAGATCCACAACAACCGTAAAATTGGTTGTTTGTATATTTGAGGAAGGTAGGCCATAATTTGTAGCTGCAAGCAGTGTTGACAAAGTTCGCGATATTTCACGAAGTTCACCAAGGGAAAAAATCGTGAGTAATAGTGATTTGTTGCGAACTTTTCCATCACTGGCTGCAAGTATCTGAAATGAAGTAAAATCGTGAATTTTGATACATTAGCTGGTCATTGGATCTAAGTGGTCATGAGACGGCCCGCCAGAAGATCCAGATCCTCCGTAAAATTGATTGCAACGTAAATTTAATCAAAGTAGATCTTGATTATGCCCTGCATTTATATGAGATGTTGGAAAGTGGTATTAGCTGGTCATTAACTCCTATCGGAACACCTGTAAAATTAGTTACTGTGAAAATTTTATCAAAGTAGGCCATGATTTGATCTGATACTATATGCAATGTAGTAAAATTGTGTTTTTTGACAAATTAACTGGTAATTGGATCCGAATGATCCATGGATAACCCACCGGAAGATTGATTGCCCCGTAAATTTGATCAAAAAATTCCAGAATTTTTTTCTCCAACTTTACGAAATGTCGTAAAATTGTTTTTTTTTTTGATAGCTGATCATTGACTCCGAGGGTCTTCAGATGGCCCGTCGGAAGATCTTGAACATCCGTAAAATTTATTGGTCCATAAATTTGATCAAAGTAGGCCTTGATTTTTTATTGAAATTATACGGAGTGTAGAAAATTGTGATTTTCGATATATTAGCTGGTCATTTACTCCGAGTGGTCACCACATGGTCCGCAGAAAGATCCGTTCAAAATTTAGGTGTTTAAAACAGCAGCCTATCTGAAGGCAGGGGACTCGATTGCCGGAGCGGTCTAGAAAATGTTGAACCCTATACTTACCACAAGATGTATCGCTGTTTTGTAATGTTACAATTTTATTTGAAAAAAAAGATGAGATACATATTGTAGCATGAGTTTCGAAAGAAAACATTACATGAGTGTATTAGATTCACTAGCTTGTTGATTCTCTTGAGTAACTATGGGAAAGAAAGGGGTAACACTAGATAGACAGATTTCAGCTACTGGAAGACTGTTGAAAATTTGGTATAAGTACTAGTTTTCCGAATAGATTTTTTTTTATGTTCATGAGCACTACCGATAAAGCTTGATTTTTTAATAGATCACTCACATTTTAAATGAATTTCATTTATTTTTTCGTTATATACTTAAGTTATATACTTAGCTCCCTGGAAAAAAAAAGTTAGTACCTGCCAACGGCAAATACAGCAGGAAACGTTTCCGTAATCGAGTTATTTAAGATAAAGCATGAGGATTAAGAGAACTGACCAACAGACATTGAATCTTTTGAAATTCTTCCAATTCAAATCAATCATTGAATGTTTGTCCAATAAATATTCAATAGGCATCAATTGCCTCTCACCAGACACATAAATTGCTGTAATTTATATTAAGAAAGAAACAGAAATGTGCAAAATATTCCTGAAATCGTAAATTTCCAACATCCGCATTCGGCTTGTGTTCTGCTCGCGACGTTAGTTTTACGCTCGGACCACAATACACATCCCGAGAGTTTGGCTAATGAGACAATTTAATTCAACCATTTACGTCGCCGCTTCATGAGCCCGTCGTCAATGCTGTTCTTGTTATGGAGTGAGTAAAAATCTATTGACAGGTTTCAATTGCCGACAACCGCAAGTAAAGCACACATGCCCACCGCGATTAAATAATATAGCATGCAAATCAGAACGCCGTCAGGCACTGCGGAAAACGAACCAGCACCAGCAGGTTGATCTACTTGATTCATACACACCCGTGAAATTTGCAACTAAATACGCTTGCAAAACAAGATTTCCTCAGTGGGTTTTAAGGATCTGGTAGAGGTGTCGGCATGATGCTCACTGAGGGTGTTGAGTTTTTTTATACAGTCAACTCTCCGTGTCTCGATAAGATTTGAGCAGTCCCTTCAGATTTCCATGTTATTTATATCGATCGTTCTCTATATCGATGGTCCGTAGAAAATATTCGTGTACAAATTACTCTCGTTCACTAGCTTTTACTAAGTTTAAAGTACGGGATTAAAAAATACACTGTTTGAACCCAAAGTGCTTCCTAAATTGTACTAGCAGGCTAATCAATTACTGTACTGAATGTTGACCGCTCCCGATGTTTCCTTCAATATCGTGATAAGGGAAGTTGACTGTATGAGAATTTCAAATCTGGGCTGTATGATATGGAATCACACCTGTTGAGAGTGTATCAAACTAGTGCTTACTCATTCATTCATCGTGTTTCGATCAGGAAAGTTCAATCCATACGCTTGGGTACCGATAATATATACCGTGAGATATTATCAGAAGTACAGGAGCAAATGTTGTGACAGTTTAGATAGCAATTAATATACAGTCTATACCATACGCAATTGTCAAGTGTGTGTAACATGTTTTACTGTTTTATAACTGCAACCATCCAAATCTGAAAGATACAATATATAACGTCTTTCGGAACATCCTATAAATCTAACATGTATAACTATCCAAAGCGCCAATTACTTAATTATTAATGTTACTCGCATCAATCCTATAATGCAATAATAAAAAAAAGTCCACACGATCCACATAAATGTCTCATTATTCATTGCTACTAAGCTAATTACCATCCACTCAAGTCGATCACCAGCCAACGTATAGAACAGGATATTGCAGCACCCATCTACTTAGATGTACTCGTCGATTGCGCACCCTCTTGTCATAAGGAGCAAAAACTGACGACAACAACAACAATAACAACAAGACGGACCACACTCCCCACACAACCAATTCAGTAGCCGACAGAGATGACAGAAGCTCAGCTAGTGGCATTTCATGGTCACGACCCCCCGCTGACTTGGAGAGCTTTCATGATCATTTGTGGTCTGATGAAATTGCTAATATACACTCATTTTTTCCACTTCCAACCATCCCGATATATACGTACATCTGTAACCTCTTCTGCCTTGTTAGAGAGCTGGAAGCAACCCCGCACTGACTGCAGCTTCAGTGGTGCCGCATCACGCTTTAAACATAAGTACTTGTCACATGCAGCAGCTATGGTGGGACCAAGACACAGAAGAAAAAAAACGATCATGATCGCATTCTTTCAGTCACCTGGTGCGATTTCCACATCATCGCACTATACTGCCGGGTTGTTCTTTCGGCCTCTCCGAGCTGCTACCTACTGACTGACTGCACTGCACTGGAACCTGAGGCGGTCTGGAGGCGACACGGAGCCTCGCACATAAATGGGTTTGTAAAAGTATGTATGGCTATTATTATTACGAGTGCATGAATATCTCATAAAACTAAATCGGCCTCCCCGAACGTATGTATGTTATTGAAATTTCCAGAAATGTTCTGTCGGTGGATTCAAGCAGAAAAAAGGTAGGAAGGGAGACCCTAAAAATGGAATGAATTTAGCAGCAGTGAGCTAATTTTTTGATTGAGAAAGGAAAGGTTTTCCAGTATGCCTGGAAAATTAAGGCTGGGTTGGGTCTGGTGCATGAAATTTCAGTCAAATTCCTAGCCAAAAAATGACATCTAACAGCTTTTACATCCAGAAGACTCCCGGGTACCCAGCTCCCATTTGGATAACACGATGTAGAAAAATGCAAAAAATTCCTCGCGCAATTGTTCCAACCCTATGATTTGTATGTTTGAAAACAGTCAACGTCAATTAAATAAAATTGAAAGCTATGCGGGAAAATCTACTGTTTTACAAGAGAAACTCGTCAAAGCTACCATTAAAATCTCATAATGAAATGTTATCAAGATTACTCTTGATAGGGGAAATGGATGTAATGTCGCCCTAAATGCCCTAATTTGGGCCCATACATAAATTCAGCAATCGACTAAATTTTCAATAGCGACCAAAAATATCCATTCGTACCATCCCAATGACGAGTTCATCTTGATTAAATTGATAAATAGCAGATTTTTAGCGATGGGTCCAATCTTAGATCCATAGGCCAAAATTAGAGCTATTTCCCCTATATATCATCAACCAACCAATTTTACGCCGGTGATCAATTTTCACATATCTAATTTGTTTTCGTAGCAACATGTAGATTTACATAGTTCCAATTGAATCTAGAATAAACAACAACAAAGGACAGCCCTATGGGGTTGAATGGAATGTTGACGTAGGACTATGTGGTCTTATATAATAAATGATATTTGTTAACTGCAGCAGGAGCTTGTGTTTTGGGTAGGAATAGGCATTTGAGCGAGGTTCTCTCTGTTTATACTATTTAGTATGACTATGATTGGCCGTGAAAAGAACTTTTTGATATGAATTTTAGTTGGGCAGTTGGGGGCAGCCTTGATAACTAGCAGCTCGGGGAGCCTTTCGTTGTGTACTGGAGAACAATGTTCAACGCCACACGCCGAAAGCACTGCTGCTGGTGATGCCGACGACCGGACACCACCACACACGGTATTTGGAACTGAATCTGATCAGCGGTTGAGGGCAGCCTTTATACCTAGCTGCTTGGGAGCCTTTCGTTGTGTACTGGAGAACTTTGAAATCTGTGTTAGGGAAATCGATTTCGCAGGCAATCGGTGATAATTTTAATTATCATAGCAACACTTGCACATTTGTGCAATTTTTAATAGTGATATTTTGAAAAATAATAAAGTCCTGATTCAAACAGATGCGTAGGAATATTTCTGTTCGATTGGTAATAAAATTATTGAAATTGATCCAGGGACAGCTGAGCTATTAAAGTTCAAAATCTTTCATAATTTCGTTAAATGTTCCATTTCAGGTTTTCACAAAGTGTACCCTTATATAGAAATCACAGACGTAGTCCTACGTCTAAAATATTGGGTCGAGATAAAGAAATTCACCTATTCTCGGCAATCTAAGCAGCGTATATGCTTCTATAGGCTTTTTCTCTAAGTAACGCACATATTTTCCGAGTTTGGTTGTTTGCATTATGCTGCTGCCTGCTGCTTTATTTATTTTAATTGATAGAATTGTCCAAAACTGATTGAAAACACATTTACAATGCTCCAAACTTCTCATGTAAGTGTAACTATTGTCGGCAGCTTCTTTTTCATTGGCAACCTTTCCGTTCGATCTGCTTGTTAATCTGCTGTTATATTATCGGCAACTCGAAATCAGCATCATTTTGTAGTTCATGAATTTTATTTCAAGAAAAAAAAACTATATAAATGCGTTTGTTCAGCCATAACAACTCTATTAAATTGAAGCTGAAAGTTTAATAAATCCTTTGAATACATTCAGCGAAATGTTCTGATGGGAAATTATTTACAGTGAATTTACCGCATGCATTTTTGTTGCTGAAAATAATCAATGGGTGCCGATGCTGACGTTAACCCTATCAAATTTCAGTTACAGATTATTTCAAGATAGCAATAAGCAAAACTAATCAATGTGTAAATTTTTGACATGCAGTCACTGTTTATGTGGTTTTAACGGGTTATTTTTAAACGACTTTGTTGCGTGATTTTTTTTTGGATTCACACGGTTTTGGAATTAATACTTTTTACTCGATTTTTGTAATTTACGTGAGGATCTTTATTTGTTAATATTTGATCAGAAACGCGTTTATTCCGTAAAAGCCTGGGGCAAACTGTTTATTTTAAAAATTCAAGAACAACATGTGAAAAGGGCATACAAGCTGTTTTGTAGAAAAACCTTCTTATGCCCTTTTTTCGCCACCCATATGACACTAACGCAAACCATCAACATCACCCGATAGGGGAAAATTTCTCCTTCCCGATGGTGTTGTTGGTTTGCGTGGGTGACCCTCGGTTGGTGAGAAAAGGGCATATACAGGATTGTTTACGAAAAGCTTGTTTCCCCTTATTCACATGTGGCTCTTGAATTGTTTATCTCATAGATTCCAAGGCCGATTAAAATGATTTTTTTAACATCATTCCGATGAGTGGTTTTTTAATCTGTCGAGTGGTATTCCCTCCAAGGCCCCTCCCTCTTTGTTAAATATATTCAAGAACGTGTTGGCATGGAGGTGTTTTTTCAATGTTTACTATCTTACCTATCATTGTGACAACATATTGATTTTTGACATGGAACTCCCGGCAATGATAAAGAACAATAATAATCCCATGCCTACCATGGAATCGGTTCCAAATGTTCCGGATTATGGTTCCATATGGTCAAATGTATTATCTACCATAACCATATCATGCGGCATATCAAATCAAATATGACCAATGGCACTTAATACAACAACCATAGAGCCATAAGGTCACCGTAGAACCACTACTGGATATTCCGGGTTATGATTCCGTATGGTCAAATTTGATGTATCATAACCATTTCTAGAGACATATCAAATCACATCTACTCGACGAAATATGACCAATGTTACTCATAACGACAAGCATGGAGCAATATAGCCACCATAGAACCGGTTCCGGTAATTCTTGGTTATGGTTTTACATGGCTAATTTTGATATCACTGATAAGAGGCTGTATCATTTCACCCAAGGACATTTCACCGAAGGACGTTTCGCCGAAAGACGTTTCGTCAGATAACGTTTCGCCAAAGGACGTTTCGCCGAAGGACGTTTCGCCGAAGGACGTTTCGCCGAAGGACGTTTCGCCGAAGGACGTTTCGCCGAAGGACGTTTCGCCGAAGGACGTTTCGCCGAAGGACGTTTCGCCGAAAGACGTTTCGCCGAAGGACGTTTCGCCGAAGGACGTTTCGTCAAAGGACGTTTCGCCGAAGGACGTTCCGCCGAAGGACGTTTCGCCGAAGAACGTTTCGCCAAAGGACGTTTCGCCTAAGGACGTTTCGCAGAATGACATTTCGCAGAATGACATTTCGTCGAATCAGTCATTTCACCGAATAGGTCATTTCACTGAATGGGTTATTTCGCCGAATGGGTCATTTCTCTGAATGAGTCATTTATCCGAATGGGTCATTTCGACGAAATTTAATCAAAACATTAATTTAGAATGCATTTAAACACAGCAAAAAAATAATTTTAATATCACATCAAAGTGGATGTACTTCAATCGTGTCGAAAATATGGTGTAATATTACTTGCCAAAAAGGGCAAAATTATCATAAATACAGTGCATGAACTGACATTACGTTGCTTTTACTGAATTTGTTTATTTGTGTGGCCATAAAAATTATATGAGATTCTCGACATGATTGAAAAGCATCCTCTTGGATGTAATATTAAAGTTATTTTTTGTTGTGAATAATAATTCCTATGTAAAGCAACCCTACACACCAAATTTCAGATTTGAAAACCAGAAAAACGAATTACTAAACAAGATCAGTAAACTACGAGTTTTGCCAAAAATCAGCTAACAATTGTTTTTTTACTGAATACTACAGCAAACATGAGTGATCTGCTGGAAATCAATGAAGAGCACCGGAGACGAACCAACCCAGGGCTGAAAGTCTCCTTAATAAAGATATAAAAAAATAAAGAGCTGTCAAAGTGCTAGCATCACAAGCAATCAAGTAACTTTGCACAAAAGTTAAAATGGGTGTCTAGAGGTTGCAGCGAATTTATATCTCAAATTCTTCGGTGATTAAGGATGGTATGTTTCCCAGTAATCTATGTTTGAATATTGCTAATATACTTTAACACATGCCGAACTTATGTGTTTACTAGGTTAATCTCAACAACTATTAAGAAACATGCTCCCGGCTTGATGAGAATAATTCTTTCTCAAGGACCTACCTTATACCTCGTCTAATACGATGGAGGTAGAGGTATCAGCCTATAAAAATTAAATTGAAGTGAAAACTGACAGCACAATATTAAATAATCATGGAAAAGTGCATGCTATATTCTTTTCAAATAATAAAAAATCATATTTACGAACACCCATTAAGCTGTTAATGGAAAAAAAAAGTTTTTCTGATATTTTCAGCAAAATACTCTCAAATGTCAAATTTTTGGATTGCTGAAAAATCAGTAAAAATATTTCTGAATTTTTTACTGATTTTCAGTAAAATGTTGTCATTTTGACAGAGGTTGAAATTGCTGGTAGATTCAGCAGCATTATTTTGCTGAAAAGTTTGCTGATCGTTCATCAAGTCCAAAATCAGCAAAATTTGGCTGATTTTCAGCGATTTAAATTTGTTGTGTATTGAGGTTTGTTAATGCTATTGCTAGAAAAGGAATAAGAATTAGAATATGTATTGGATTAAAAATATCAATAAGAATTATGAATAGATAGAAATTCTGATATAAAATATTGCTGATAGAAATGCTGAAATAATATATGGGTCATTCCAGCTCAAGTGGGTACAGAATTTAAAAAAGTTGTGGTCCATGTCACCGATTTTAGCCAAACTTGGAGAAAATGCTTATTTTGGAATTCTGAACAAACACTTTTTATGATTTTGCTCTAAAATGCCCAGATCCTTCTGGGCTACAACCCTGGGTTTTCGAGATTTTTTAAAATTTCAACTTTCAGAAGAGATTACTCCACAACCAAATAAGCTATTCGTGATCTTAGAACGTCAACTTTTAAATGTAGATTTTTATATGTGTAAACACATTTTGTTTTTACAGTAAACATACTGATTACAGGCAGATATCCATATTGTCTCATTTTACATACTTGCGATTCACTTTTACATAAATATCTGTTTGCTATCAGCCAAGTGAGATTAAATAATTTTTGAAGTGCTCCCAATGTTGAAAATATACCTCTTCTTATGTCCCAGGCAAATTTTGTCTTCTGAGCACAAACACAACTTACTACTTGTTTTGTTTTTGCAAGCCTAAAAATATATACTAATACTGAGACTAATTATAAGTCTGCAACTGTTTCCTATGCGTAGCTCCAAATGGGTAGAAGAAAAACATGACAGTTACGTTCATGAATGGAAAGTGTGTTTTCAAAAAATGAAAAATAAAGGTACGTTTATTTTTCTTTATAACTATAATAAGAAAAAGGTATTCTTGCTCGTGAGATTAATTCCTCAAATAAGGGTATTATCCAAGTAGCAGCTGTCATCCACAACTGTAATTTTATATACCTGCCAATCTGTCTGATTTCATCGTACTTCACGTTTTGGTTGTATCCCTTAGGAACGTATTTTTCACTTTTAGAACCTCAATTAAATTATGGACAGAAGTAAATAAATGAGGTAGTTATAATTTCAAAGAATGAGAATCCAGCCAAGAAAATGTGAAAAATAACATAAAAATATGATTGTGCCATCAGCGTGAAGCAATTCAAGAAAAAATAAAAATATATTAAATAGCATTGATTTTTCACCAGAAAAGCTCAAAACTACCTCTCACTCATCTGGCCATATTACAAAAACTATTTGTCCAAATCATTTCCCCTTGGAAACAGATAAAGTAGAAGAGTTTTTCAAAGTGTGGTGAAAATTCGAGCCCAAAATATTAAGAAACAAAAAATCCCGCCCATGCTGAAAATAGGCCATTTTTTGACAATTTGGATACCTGCTGGTAATCAGTTTGTTTACTGTTAGTACTAAAACAAAAACAAAATTTTTGTACACATATAAGAATTTACATTAAAAACCCTTCAAGTTGACGTTCTACACTTTTAGAAATTATCGCCGAATTCGGTAATTTTTACCGAAATCTGAACAGCTGAACTGTTCGGTAAAATTTATGCAATTCAATTCAATTGCTTTTCCGCTATTTTATAACTAAATCTCCACTAAAATGACAAAATTTTATCATTCAAACAAGGTTGAACATGTTTTAAAATTATTTTCAAATTCAATTGCCTTAATAATGAAGGTCAAAGTTTTACCGAACGTTCAGCTGTTCTGATTTCGGTAAAATTTACCGAACACGAAAACAAAATCTTAGTGTGTTAGATCACGAATAGTTTATTGGAGTAATCTCTTCTGAAAGTTGAAATTTTTAAAAATCTCGAAAATCCAGGGTTGTAGCCCAGAAAGATCTAGGCACTTTAGAGAAAAAAAGAAAAAAAAGTGTTTGTTCAGAATTCCAAAATAAGCATTTTGGCCAAGTTTGGCTCAAATCAGTGACATCGACCATACGTGGTGTACCCACTTGAGCTGGAATGATCCATTTGGATTATTTAGAAAATAGCGAAATCAGTACAACTCGAAGGAACGGTTATGTTTAAAAGAAGGAAACATTTCTTCATCTCCACTTCTATTATAACAGCCATCGAAAATATACCGATCGAACAGCTGGCCATAACTAAAACTCACCGAAACTGTAGCTTTAACCGGCTAAATGTGAATGCATGATCCACTAAAAGAGGTAATAACCAGGGCTCTAAAATGAACTCGAGTTTTGTTTCTCTCATACAAACGTGTTCAACGCTTCATTTCTATAACGCCTAGCTAGACTATCAGCAAGAAATCATAATGAAAAAGAAGCACGCTTAGAAGGAAACGCTGGCTGTGGATCTTCTCGTCGTTGCTTTGCTCATCGCTTTCAATGTAAGTAACGTCGATTGTCTAGTTAAACGAAACCTCATTATGGCTTTCAATCTCCTTTCACGAACACTCTATCACCGCTCTTTCAATTTGTTTAAAATGCGTTATGTCCCGTTTTCGTTAATTTTTTTTAGATAAATATGTGGATGGAAGATAAATCAAACATATTACGTGTAATCTTCAAGTGTTTTCACGTGAGAAATGCTTTATATATGTAATTTCATTTTCCGTCATATACGTCATGAAACCTCTGTTGATGTGTTTCATGAAAGAGAAAACTATCAAAGTCGAACGCTCTTTCGCTCATCCGTTTCACCGAAGCTTGAAAGGGAGACCAATGGAGCGACGGGAGAAAGATAGACAAACGATTGAACATTTGTTTGTGCACGCCGACTGAGGTTCTAGAATGCTGCGAAGCTGTTCGACTTTAACAGAAAAAGAAAGCCAGCAGTCTCTGCGTCGCATCATTTTGGTCGATTAAAGCTGATATTGTGACGCCCTGGTAATGACTGTTCAGTTTATAAAATGGACACCAAACAATTGCATGTAACTTTTTTCAATTTACATTGTATCCGTATCGTTATTCGGGGAAGGTATAGATTGTGATTCATACAAAATTATGCTTTGCTAAAATGAATGATAGTCAAACGCATAACTTAAGAATGAACAATAGAAACAAGTCTTTTACAAGTTTTTTACAAAATACCCAAAAAATAATATTCTATACATCCATCTATTTCTCGTGTAAACAATCAAGGTTTGTTTAATTTTTCCATGGAATCCATTATGTACAAGCCTTTAAGAAAAACATTTTTCCTATACACTTGTCAAATCACTTAATTTAGAAAAAAATCTATAACACCTAATTTTGCAAAATGGCGTATTTGTTATGTTCCATTAAATCATAGCACGAAAACGGTTCATCTAATTGAAAAAATGTCTGAAACAAAGTTGTAAGAATCTGGGTTGTATTCCGAGATGAAAATACACATTGAAACAAATTCACAAGTTTCCGTCAATAGACAATTCAAAATTGACCAAAATCGTAGAATATCAACTAGGGTACATGTACCAGTCACTGTTATACGTTTCTATTATGATGTGTTCCAATTATGGCATAAAGGATTCCCATATGCCTCAAATGAAACACATAATAATAGGAACGTACAAAGCTAAAAATTAATTTTAATATCACATCAAGGTTGATGTACTTCAATCATGTTGAAAATATGGTGTAATATTACTTGCCAAAAAGGACACAATTATCATTAATCATCAATAATGACATTACGCTGCTTTTACTGTATTTGTTTATTTTTGTTGCCATGAAAATTACATGAGATTTTCGACATCCTCTTGTAATATGTAATATTAAAATTTATATTCTGCTGTGTATAGCCATAACTGGTACACCTATCCTACACAGCAAAAAAATAATTTTGATATCACGTCAAAGTGGATGCACTACAATCATGTCGAAAATGTGGTGTAATATTACTTGCTAAAAAGGACAAAATTATCATTAATACAATGCATGAACTGACATTACGCTGCTTTTACTGCATTTGTTTATTTATGTGGTCATAAAATTACATGAAATTTTCGACATGATTGTAGTGCATCCACTTTGATGTGATATCAAAATTATTTTTTTGCTGTGTATTAGTGCATATTTGGAGCTATTTTTCAGGCAATATTGTCTCAGACGTCATTTCAATTAGACGAGAGCCGTTTTCTTGCTATGATATATTGAAAAATATCGAATACACTAGTTTGTTAAATTAGGCCTAAGTCAAAATGGCCGAATTGCAACTCGAACTTGGTTAATTGCCCCTAGCGAACAATTTTGCGAAGTTTCATGGAATTTGAAGCGGTAAATTTGGTCTGAAACTCCTTCTAAGTGAAACTTCTTAGATCAAGATTTCTGACAAAAATTTAAATTACCGAAGCATTTTTTTTTTTAATATTTTCAGTCCAATATCCGACAGCTAATTTTCAGAAACAACCTGATTTGAACCACCTGGAGTCAAAATTAAAACTGCCTCAAGCTGAAATCCAATGGAAGAATTAAAATTAACCATTACATGAACTCTTCACATTACATCCTGTGACAAATTTGGTTCGTTAAGATCGCTACAATAAAATATTAATAACTGCCGGCAGAAAAACAACACACCACGAACCTACAACCTTACGCCACAGCACGAGCCCTCAACTCTTTCAGTTCACGAGCATGCAAACACGGATAAACGGGTGCCAGAGCCTCGTCCTCCCTCTCTATCTCTCTCCGTGGGCCAAGTTTTTCTTTGCACACACTATGGTTCCACCCCCATTCAATTGCATCCACTCTCTCGCTGCTGCCGCAAAGCCAGTTGGACAGTTCTTGATGGTATATAGTACCAACCGGCCAGTACACTTTCTTGCAACCCCCTAGTACTGTGCTATTGCATGTGTGACGCCAGCCGTGCAACCTCCAAACCCGTACCTACCTGCCGGAGATCGCTCGGTGGCTCCATTGTGGAGGTAACCCCCCGTTCTGTAAGAAAAAGCACTTTGGATTACATTGGCATCGGCTTGACGCTACTAGCTGGTAGCTGTTTGAATAACTTAACACACAGGGACCAGTCAGTGTCCGGGGTATAAAAGAAACCCGCTGACTCAACCAAGATCATAGTACAATCCAAACGTTCTTCAACACAGACCTTTTGGAAAACAATCAACCCTACTTGCTCAAAAATGTTCAAATTGGTAAACGGTCTCCAGTCCTAATTGCACCTGTACGTGTTCTAACAATTTCCATTCTCGTTCTAGGTGGTGTTGTCGACGATCTTCGCTCTGGCCGCTGCCCGGCCGGGATACCATTCGGCACCGTACAGTTACCATGCTGCTCCGTTCGTGTACCATGCCGCACCGGCTCTGATTGCCAAGCCGGAAATCCACTACCAGAAGAGTATCATCGAGGAACCCACGGTGGCTCACGTTGGAACCGTCGTGAAGCACATTCCGACTGCCGTCTCGCATCAGAGCTCCACCGTTGTGCACAGTTCGGCCAAGTATTCCGAACCGATCTTCGCACCGGCCGTTAAGCACACCCTGGTTTCGACACCAATAGTCAAAACCTCGTACCACGCGGTTCCAGCTTATGCCTACGCTCCAGCTCTGCACTATGGCCATTACCATCATTAGAAGATGGGACCAGGATACATTCTCAGGATGCTGCGTGGAAAATTCATTCTATAGTATTTAAGCCGTGATATCTTCAGCTGATTACATACTCAAACGGAAATGCGCCATGTGTGTAACTGCTAACTGACCGATGTTGTTGTGGTACCGATGGGTGAGGTGGTTACAGAGCAGTGTGTTCAAAACGTTTGCAGCAATACGGTCCCACGTCGATAGACGGACAGGGGCGGTCGAGATTCTTTTGTTCATTTTATGATTGTTGATGAAAGATGAGAAGATTGATTGTGATTGCTGCGAATAAAAGTGAACCAGAAAATTAAGTTTGATCTAGTGGTTTTACTGTGGACAGCAATACTGGTTGGGCGAGTACTTTTTTTTACTGACGTGTAATTAAGTTTCAGCTCTTTGAATTTCGTTCTCAAGAACAAGTTTGACGATAAAATGCAAATGAAGTTGACGTATCGACAGCAGGGTGTGTCCCAGAAGTGTACACTGGGCTTTAATTAGGGGAAGCCAGTCCACAATTAACCCGTGGAGTGAAATGTCAAAATGTATTTTTCATCGGTAATGCAGTGATGATTGGTGAAGCACTGTATTAGTAATGCTACTTGACAAATTCACAAATGTTCGAATAGGGGCACCCTGAGTTTTGAGATGTCTTCCTTTATATTCAAGAATTTCCAGCAGTTCCACGGTAAATGACGCATCAATCTAATGTTTTCTTGTTCAAGATTTGTTTAGATTATCCTTCATTACTTGAATCTACAGTTATCGGTTTCGATTCTGAACATTATAGTTTCATTTGTATACCAAATATTGACATGTTTACCTAGGGGATCCAAATAAAAGGGGCTTGCGTACATATCCTTCATAGGTTCATTAATTTGTATGGTCAATAACAGCACGTCCTTGTGGCAAGGATTGTTAACACAACATCCGATGTAACAAGAAACCGAATTCAACTCTGTACATCAACAGCTGTCACGGTAACATTGAGTTTTGTCAAGTTTATGTTAGTTAGGAGGGCAGCAGGGTCTGGATTATTCAACTGATTTTGCCTTCTTGTTTTGCTGCTCATTTCTTCTTATACCGGGACCGTACCTACAGACACTGGTGTGCACAGGGTGGGGTAATTGCCCCTCCCCCCTTTTATAAATAAGATTTTAATTATCACATTTACAAAATTACGATATAAAATAACTTGATTTCTTGATAAATTTATTTGAAGGTACAATAACTTAATTTAAAAAAATCAGGGCACTGAAAACCTTTTATTATGTCATTTCCTTTGAGATGGTGCCATAAAATTGCACCACAAAGGTGCATGAAGGGACAAACTTCAATTCAATTTTTTGGTCAAAAAATTACACCACTGTGTTGCGGTGCATACAAAAAATTCAAGCTGTTTCATGGAGGGTTAAAAAAAGAGGGTAAGTTTAAGGTTGAAAAAATTCAACTTCGTGATGGTAAGTCGAAGAAAAAGCTTTTAATTGAATATTTCTGATGTAAAAATATCATCTGAATCACGGTAAAAATTTGGAGGTGCACATTTTACTGAAAATCTCTGGTGGAAAGTTTGCTACGCTATGGTGCATGTAGAAGCAAGGTTTATTCATTTTTCTGGTGCATAATTTACATCGTTCTGATGAATGCAAGCTTCATTAAAAATTTATGGTGGAAAATTTGCAGCATTCTGGTGCATGAAGAGGCAAAACCTGAAAATTGAACAACAAAGGTACATGGTGAAACAAACATCACTGACAATAATTGGTGCACCGTTCTGGTGAATGGAGGAGCATACTTTATTGAAAATTTCTGGTGCAAAATTTGCATCGCTCTGATAAATTAAATGAACGGAAAATTTCTGGCGGGAAAATTGCACTGGTCTGGTAAATGAAGGCACAAGCTTTATTTAAAATTGATCTGTATTGAAATTTTGGTCTTAAATTTGCATCCTTCTGCTAAATAGAGAAACAAGCTTTAATAACAATTTCTGGTGTAAAATGTGCACCATTCTGATGATTGGAGGGAAGCTGCATTACTGACAATTTATGATGAAAAATAAGGGCAAGCTTTATTTGGTGGAAAACCTGCAAACATTCTGATGATGCTTCTTGCTTCAATGATTGCTTGCTTCAATATTGAAAATTTCTGGTGGAAAATGGAAAAAGCAAATCTGCACCAATCAGAAGATTGGAGAAGCAATTTTTATAGAACACTAACGGTGAAAAATTTGCATGGTTCTGATCAATTGAAATTTTCAGGTGTAAAATTTTCTGGAGGTAAGTTTGTATTTAAAATTTCTGGTGTAAGATTTGCAACAATCTGCTGCATGAAGAGGCAAGTTTTATTGAACATTTTTGGTAAAAAAAAACTACAACGTTTTGGTGAATGGACGGACAACTTAAACTTGACTTCCGAGAAGAACCTCAAGGGCATTGAATTCTGAGGACAGTTCTAAAAGAAAAGATTTCTGGGGATAGTTCCTAGATTTCTGCAGATAGTTCCAAGATAATTTCGAAAATTTTGAATGAAATTCCAAAGGGATGTTGAGAAAAATTTCAAAGGAATTCTGAGGATAATTTCAAGCTCATTCTGGGAAGAATTTTTGGAGAATGCAGAGGAAATTCTTCTAAAACTTTAGGGGAATTTCAGTTCCAAGGTGTTCTGAGAAAAAAAAAAGTTCTAAAATATTCCGAGAAGAACCTGAAGGATATTGAATTCTTATGACAGTTCTAAAATATTTCTGAGGAGAATTCAAAAAAATACTGCAGATAATTTTAAGTGCATTTTGCAGTAGTTCCAAGACAATTTCGAAAAGAATACCGAGAAAATTCAATTTTGAGTGTAATTTTTAAGGGATTTTAAGCAAAATTTCAAGCAAATTCCGAGGATAATTTCTAGCTCATTCCGGGAAAAATTTCTGATACTCTAAAGGAATTTCAGTTCCAAGGTGTTCTGAGAAAAAAATCCTGAAGAGTTCCAAATGTAATTCCAGTGAACTTCATAGCAGAATTTCAAAAGAGCTCTAATGAGAGTTCTAAAAAATCCGAGAAGAACCTCAAGGATATTAAATTCTAATGATAGTTCCAAATGGATTTCTGGGAAGTATTCCAAGAAAATTCTGCGTTTAATTTCTAGTGAATCCTGCAGATAGTTCGAAGATAATTCCGAAAAGAATACAGAGAAAATTAAATTTTCAGTGTAATTCCAAAGGGATTTTGAGGAAGATTTCATGGGAGTACCGGTAATTTCTAGCTCATTCCGGGAATAATTTTTTTGAGGAAATTTGTCTGAAACTCTAAGGGAATTTCAGTTCCAAGGTGTTCTGAGTAAAAGTCAAGAAGAGTTCTAAAAATAATCCCAGAGGACTTCTAAGGATGGACTTTTTCGCAACTGTATAAAGTTTAAAAACAGCTTTTGGATTCCCTAATTGAAAAGTGTATATAAGTTTGCCATTTAACTTTAGTCTATTGTTGCCTTACTAAAAATTCGTCGAAGAATCTTATCTGAAAATTTCAAGTCATTTGTTACCGTGGTTAAAAAGTTACAGCATGTGCGTTGCAATAAATTCGGGTTTTAGATATTTACAAAAGTTTTAGCTAATATCAAAACTTGTAAATGCTTTGTACATCATTTTACGGAATTCTGTTGATGAAAAAAGTGTTAGAGGCAAATAATTTCACTTTGTTTTTTCCGTCGATCTTGTTTTCCGTGCTGAGCACCAATGCTACCGACGTGCCAGGAAGGCAGCTCCCACACCTGGACCCTACCTATCGACCCATCAACTCATGAACCGGGGACCAACGGCTTTACTTCCCATCCGAAGGAAGGCGTGATCAGAGATGTTATGCCTCAGAACATCCCGGTGGCGCCGACTGGGATTGAACCCAGGCCTGCTGGGGTGAGAGGTAATCACGCTTACCACTACACCACCGGCGCCGTTGATTTCACAAAATTAATATAAATGATTTTCCATGCCTGTGCAGAGCCCTGACAAAAACGTCTTTTCTAATCAAAATTACTTGTGAGATTATATTGGAGCAAAATAGATGGCCTTTTCAGTAAAAAAATATGCAAGGTAAAACATCATACCACTAGATCCAAATTTCACCGATCATGGTTTCATATCCTTGATTGTTATGCAAAACGAATGTAACATGCTCAAAAGCAATATGCAAAGGCTACACAATCAACATTAGCGTCATTTATTAATCACAACCAGTCTTCTAACAAATGTACACGAAAAAACAAACTAATAATAACTAATCACCAGTGGGGGTGCTTCAACGGGGGCAGGTACATAGGCTACCGGTGGGCGGAAAAAGAGCGGATTACCATAAAACTCTGTAATTCGCTGACCATGAAGCTTCACGGGAGCAGATGTTTGTTGTGGTGTTGGCGGTTGTGGCTGCTGTAGCTGTTGCAGCTGTTCGGGTCGTGGTAATTGTTGCAGCTTCTGATGGTGCTGTTGCTGATGGTGCTGTTGCTGATGGTGCTGCTGCTGATGCGGCTGCTGTTGATGCGGCTGCTGTTGATGCGGCTGCTGCTGATGCGGCTGCTGCTGATGCGGCTGCTGCTGATGCGGCTGCTGCTGATGCGGCTGCTGCTGATGCGGCTGCTGCTGATGCGGCTGCTGCTGATGCTGCTGTTGATGGTGCTGCTGCTGATGCTGCTGCTGCTGATGCTGCTGTTGATGGTGCTGCTGCTGATGCTGCTGCTGCTGATGCTGCTGCTGCTGATGCTGCTGCTGCTGATGCGGCTGCTGCTGATGCGGCTGCTGCTGATGCTGCTGCTGCTGATGCGGCTGCTGCTGATGCGGCTGCTGCTGATGCGGCTGCGGCTGATGTGGCTGCTGCTGATGCGGCTGCTGCTGATGCTGCTGCTGCTGCTGCTGATGCTGCTGCTGAATCTGTTGCTGCTGATGCTGCTGTTGCTGTTGCTTCTGTTGCTGTTGCTGTTGCTGCTGCTGCTGCTGCTGCTGCTGCTGCTGTTCCTGCTGCTGTGGTTTCTGTTGCTGGTTCTGACTTAAAAACGCATCCCCGTGATGAGAGCTACCCGGAAAAGGAACCTGCTGGGCTGTGTTGTCGTGGAATCGATGAACTATGGCCGAAGTTTGGAACGAAATTGCTTCGGGACGGAAACTGAAAGCTTGACTATCAGGAATGCACCCACCGAATCTGGGAGGGAATGGCAAGGCATTAGCACTCGAAATCAGTTGGTTGTTGATTTGGTGAGATTCCATCATATGAGCCTGAACCCAATTTTGGAGGTTTTCAGGATGTGGATATACATATCCTTCGAGTCGAGTACTGCTTTCATCAGACTTTGGTGTGGTTGCAAGAGTTGGTTTCGTAGTGATACTGAGCTCTGGTTCCAAAGTCGTTGACTGATCAACTGAACTGAACTGATCTAGCAGGCGGCTTTCTTCGGTAGTACTCTTAGTTGTTGTACTGGTCGGATAAGTGCTTGTCTCCCACGCTTTGGGAGTTTGTCCTGATATCCACAGCTTAAAATCCTCTTCATTCAATGAGTAAATATCATCTGCACTGTTGGTAGCTGTGAGATTACTGGCCAGGGTAGTTTGTCCAATCACGTGTTGTATGGCTCCCATTAAGCAAAATATTACCTACAAGAATAATTAATTTTATTTAGAACGTTCTTAAGACTCCAGAACCAGAACACTAACCAACTTCATCATGCTATCTGGCAGCTCGTGATAGGTGTATCCTTTTTGTGACGTTACACTCTTTATCGACTGCACTGGACTCAAAGCAAAACTGAACCAGTTCTTCATTTATATACTCCAACCAAGGTTATCTGTACATCTCGCCCGCTTGCGAGAGCTAATTTGACATTATGAAACGATCAGCACAAATGCATCCGCATGGCCGTCTTCGAGAAGAGTTCATTGTTTTGTTGGTTTTCCGGACCCGTTCCGAAGCACAACTTCTCGTGCCCCAGGATTGGCTGGTTGTATTTTTTCCCACCTCGTACGTGGTCGTATTGAGCAGCAGCAGCAGCAGCAGCAAAGGCCGGTTGTCTTCCTTGTTCGCCAGAGATGCGATATTTAAGACTGAACATCCTTGGGGTTGGTTAAATATAAAGAGCATCTCGCAGGCCGGTGGTGAAAGTAGATCATGTGTGGTGTGGTGCTTCGTAGGTTAAGGCCACGAATGATTGTACTTATTTCCAATTAATAGACCCCAGGAAGGACTTACGGATTGTTTCGAATCTTTGGATCACGAATAGGTAATCTTTTAATAAACTGAACACGAAAGTGGAATTGCCAGAAAATACGAACAGCAGCTATATTGAGGTTGAAATTTAGTCTTGTGGTCAGGGAAGGTGAGACATCGTTTATGATTAAGGTTATATAAACTGGAAGCCCTTGCTCTGATGTCACTTCGCATTTTTCGAAGTATTATTATCAGCTGCTGGGCAACATACATTTACAAGACTACTTCCCCATACAAATATGGAGAGGCAAAGTTTATGCCTGAAATCACAATAATGTGCGACATTTACTCCCTAGAAAATTCGAAGTGGCAATGCCAATCAGCCATTCTGCAGAATATTTGTGAACGCTGGAATGTATCACCTTAACCTACTGGAGAGTAATTTATTGATATTGCAGTTAAAAAAGTAGGGCCGATTCTTAATTATTGACGCTGCTATCAGAGAAATATTTGAACTGCACCATATACGGTTAGTAGAAGCCCGCTAAAAATAATCATCACATCGTGATCTATGGGGAAGAACATCCCATGCTTATAGTTAATTAGATTATCAAGCTTGCTTCTTGTAAAACATGAATTTACATGATACTTTAATTAATATCTCGTAATCCTGACCATCTAAGAAGTTTCTGTATGGAGATAAATTGTTCAGAGGACCAAGTCCATTTGGTTGGTGAACAGCAGTTAAGAAATGTCTCACTAAGCGGCGCTAGTGTACATGTGAAGTTATAGTATTAGTAATAAATCAAGATGCAGACCACGCAGGAAGTTACTGTCTTCAGTAAAGTGGTTCAGGGGGCTCAAATCCATATGATTGGTGGACAGAAGTTCAAAATTGTCTCACTAGGCGATGCTAGTTTACATGTGGAGTTCGTTGATTTCCTCAATGAACATAGCATAGACATCGCCGTCATCACCGAAACACACCTGAAGCCGGAGATAAATGTTCACCTCCCCGATTTTCGGCTCGTAAGGCTAGACCGGACCAGCTCCTGCGGAGGAGAAGTGGCTTTCGAATTAAGGAGAAATATTGGCAGTCGACTGCTACCGAGTTTCCAGCTGAAGATGATCGAAGCGGTGGGTGTGTCAGCAACATGGGAGACAACATATCGCAACCTGTGACCCACCAAGAGCTGAGTTCGGACCACTATCCGGTGGTGGCCGATGTTGACTCATCCGTCAACCGATTCCAAGCTTCCCGACGCAACTACCATCGCGTCAGCTGGGACCAGTTCCAACACTGTGTCGACTCCACTGTCGACTGCGGTGGCCTTCCGGAGACGCCCTAAGACGTTGACCGGTGTCTGCATTCCATCGAGGAGGCGATATCCCGGGCCAAAGAACAACACGTGCTAGTATCCAGACATCGTCAGCCCTCACGAAGCTGAGGTTGCTGAAAAGATTCCCAATATTTTTTTTTTCCGAGGAATCCGAGATTACGGCTGACGAACTGTTGGCCTATATCAAATCATCTAATAATATGAAGGTCCCAGGTTTCGACAACATACTGAATGTACTACAACCATCGGGCACTGATTTTTAATCTGTGCCTCCGACTTGGCTACTTCCCTTCGTGCTGGAAGTCACCTAAAGTCATACCCATCCGGAAACCTGGGAAAGATCCGTCTTCTCCTTCAAGTTATTGTCCAATCAGCCTTCTCTCAGGGTTATCAAAACTGTTAGAAAGATCAGTCTACCACCGGCTCCTCAATCTTCCAAAGAAAACAACAGTTTGGTTTTCGGAAAGGTCGTTCATTCTACATTCTCAGACGGAACAAGTCTGTTTCGAAAACATCTGCCATGACGTTGTTGGACGTTGAAAAAGCGTTCGACAATGTCTGGCATGATGGCCTGGTGTTCAAATTGCAGCACTATGGTATTCCAATCTTCCTAGTGAAGATCATAAACAACTATCTATCAGACAGGACGTTCCGAGTCTCTCTGAATGGCATCACATCGGATGCTTTCAACATCGGTGCTAAGGTTCCACAAGGAAGCATCCTTGGCCCCATTCTATTCAACCTGTTCACCTATGCCAGCTCTCCCTGATGGTGGATCGTTGTCTTTGTTTGTTCGTTTTCAATAGCTGGAAGATCCGTATCAACGTGGCAAAGACCCAGGGTATCATATTTCCACACTCTAAATCTCCCAGACTTGTTCCGACGGTGAATAATAAGGTCTGCCTGAACGGTAGAGTGGTGAAATGGTCGAAAGAGGTAGTCTACCACGGCTTAAGGGGGGAAATACAAGTAAAAAAAAACTTTATCGATTTTTTATATTTTACTTTAAACATTTTAAAAAAAATGCTGCAAGCACGAGGAAGACGTTATCTATGGCCCCGGTATCGTCGATTAACTGTAAGTTCCAGAAATCATGTTTTTACACAACCCAAAACTTTCAACGCGTTTTTCTTGAAACGGTGTTTTCCAAATTGGCGGGAAAGATAACTCAAAAGGTTCTCATCCAAATGTCTTGAAACCTGGCGCATCTTAAAGGAAATAGATGTTTACTCTATGTGAGTCACTGATATTATGAATAAAATAACAATAAATAATTTTCACTTCTGCCTAAAGTGGAAAAAAAACAGTGTGTTGATCATATAACGCCAGGGTTTGTTTTACCCCACCTTGTTCTACATATGGCTATTATTTGTACAAACTCTTCTAAACCATCAAATAATTAGAATTATTGAAGCAATTCCCTTTGACGGTAATGAAATATGTATCAACTTTCAAAGCAGATAAAATGGGGGGGGGGGGGTTCAAAAAGCCAGACCTGTATTGAAGTTGGCACGGGGTGTGCCTAGTGTAACTCCTCTAAAGCCCATTCCTTACTATTTCCTCTGCCTGAATCCCTCCGGGACCACGCTGAAGTGACTACTTCAAGGGGGCTGACACTTCTCATACTCTCAGTGCTAGCTGGCGTTGCTAGATCGCTGCTCCTCTCTCCATTCCAAGTTCCTTCCTCTGGAGACATTTCATCGACGACATTCTCCACGTTAAGGACAGGCATCTCCCTTCGCACTGTCTCGCAACTTGGACAGTCGAAGACCACATGCTCCGACGTTTCATCCACGTTGCCACACTCCGGACAGAGGGGTGACGCTGCGTGTCCGAACCGATGCAGGTATTAACTGAGGCAGCCATGGCCAGACTGGAACTACGTCCGGTGGTGGTTTACTTCCCCGTGTTTTCTGTTCACGTTCAGAATTGGTAATAACCGATGTGTCCATCTATAATTATCCACCGTGTTCCACTTCTATTGCCACTTTGCCAAAGACTCCGCTTTCACCACTTTCCGTACTCTACCAGCTTCTATATGACAGTAGCACTCACTGTCCTCCGCCGGGTGATGCCGATAGGGATCATTCCGGCGATACCGCATACTGCTTCCGATGAGATGGTTCTGTACGCACTCACGACTCGCATGGCCATGAGCCGTACTGCTCAGTTTCCTTTGGTTCTACTTCATTTCCATTGCTGCACACCGAGCTGGATCTCCATACCTTAGTATCTAACCAGAATACGCCTCTTGATATTGCTAGTAATAGAGTTTTTCAGCATGATTCTAGCTATTGTGTGATGGCCTTCCCAGCATTCTCATAGACATATTCGACGTGGCTGTTGAAGTTTAGCCGGTCATCGATCATCCCAATACTACTCCCAGGTATTTGAACATGCGCTTCAAGGCAAAGGCGTGCGTTGGACCAAGGATGGAGCCTTGTGGAACGCCCATTGTGATCCTAATCGATCTCTATCCTATACCTGTTTCGTAGACCAGAACCACGCTCTGGAATTAACTCCTCAGAATGCTGCACAGGTAGTCAGGGACCCTCATTCTATGCAGCGCTTTGGCAATGGTTTTTCAGCTGCGCTGTTGAACGCATTCTTGACGTCGATCGTTATCACAGTGCAATATAGATTTCCTATTCGCTTCTGTTTGGACGCCTTCTCGGCTCTCTCGACCATTGTCCGAATTGCATCCACCGTTGATCTCCCTTTCCGGAATCCAAACTGCCTCTCCGACAATCCAAAACAAAAACTGATTTGGTTTGAGCATTGTCCCTTTAAATTGACGATGTTTTGACGAAGGACTACGTCTGTAATTTCTATATGGGGGTACATTTTGTGAAAACCGAAAATGATAATGTGTCCGTCGCGAGTTTTGGTCGTGATTCAGCCGTGAATCAGCAACTTTTCCACTTGCAAAAGTGCTCGGCTGCTGGTCTCTCGCCGGTTCCGGAGATTGCGAGCAATATGAAAGATGCCTCGCTGGATACGCCCAAGACTGGACGGGTGGTAGCTGGTGGCCGCGAACCATCTCCCAGATGACCATGGCAATGCAAGAAAATTTGTGTTCGTTGAAGGAAGTATTATGATAAAGGTACATCACGAAATGAGCTGCAAAGGTTAGAGAAAATCAAAACTACGGAACGCATGGATTGGAGGATCAAATGAACATGGTGAGACCTCTCAAAATACATTTTATAATTAAAAAAAAAAAAACATAAACTATATACGTGCCTGGTTTGAAAAGAATATGTTCGAACCTGGAAGCGTGTATGTCATACCAATATCCATTTGATAACGGTGATGCATACATGCGGGGCTTATTGTAAGTGAAAGTAACCTCGGAATGGGCGTGACTCTCCAGACATTCTGAAATGGGTTGCTGGATCTGCAATAGAGCTATCACCTTCTAACTCCCGGACTAAAGCTGTCTACAATGACCATAAATGCGACATTGTAGAGAGAGTTATTCCATAATAACACTGCCGGCCAGTGGGGGTTAGATTGAATACACACACACACACACACACTTTGTGAAAACCGAAAATGGAACATGTAACAAAATTATGAAAGATTTTGAACGTTAATAACTCAGCTGCCCCTTGACCAATTTCAATAATTTTTTCACCAATCGATCAGAAATATTCCTACGCATTTGTTAAGACTTCAGCATTTTCAAAATGTCACTATTGAAAATTGCATGAATATACAATTGTTGCTATGATAGTTAAAATTATCACCGATTGCCTGCAAAAAGCGAAGTTGAATTCCATCTTGTCTCACCAAATGATATTTATTCAACCACCGTGTGGTGTGCGGTGGTGCTCTCCAGTACAAAACTAAACCCCAATAAAACAATTACCATACCAGAATGATAACCCAAATGATTGAACTACTCCACAAATGGTTTGGATGATAGCGCAAACACGTCGTTAAGCAAAATAACCATACAAATTTTATTAGGAAAGGCTCCCCCCAAGCAGCTAGCTATCAAGGCTGGCCTCAACCGTTGATCAGATTCAGTTCCAATAACCGTGTGTAGTGGTCAAGGTCATCAGGTAGGGTAAGACTTCCTCTACCTGACGGTAATGTTGGTTTGCGTGGGCGTGCTTTGAATTCCTAAAAATCATCGAGAGAAGCCATTGTTTACAAACGCTGTTACGCCTAATTCCAGCTCTATCTAGATATGTTTAAATCTAACATCAAATGTACATTAGGACAACAATTAATTAAGGTGCAATTTCAAAAACCAAAGTCGGTCGCGGCATGAAAGTGGTCTGATTTTGATCCAGAGATGATGGTTTAATTCTAAGTGGATAGGAATTGTTTCTACAAATATGTTAATATTAAGACATTATTTGAAAATGTCACAATTGAAAATTGGACGAATGTGCAACTGTTGCTATGAAAGTTGAAATAATCACCGATTGCATGCGAAAAACGATTTCCCTAACCTAGATTGTGAGTGGTGGTGTTCTCCAGTACACAACGAAAGGCTGCCTGCAAGCAGCGAGCTGCAGCCCATGTGACCATCCATAGAAGGAGGAAGAAGCCGCACAGCTATTGATTGGAATCAGTAGCTCTTCGTGAATCGCTGTGGGCCATCTATGTCAAGCGCGTCATACTAATGAGTACAAACAGAGAATAAACACTCAAATTCCTATTCCTACACAACACACAAGCTCCTGCTGCAGCTAACAATTAAGATTTATTATATAAGACCACGTAGTCCTACGTCACCATTGCGTACAACCCCATACGGCTGTCCCTTGTAGTTTTTTATCTCTATTGAATTCGAGAATTTGCGTTGATGAAATCTCTTGAAAATTGTAAGTCAATCAAAACTTTATCAAAACGTATGCACATTTTACCCCCGCTTCACATTACAGCGAAGTGTAAGAATAATAATTATTCATAGCGTGGAGTTTGAGAATCCATATTTATAATCTCAAAAATTTAGTGAAATCTGCAGGCTGACAAAATCGGGAAAAACGCTGACAGAATCGGGGTTAGACAAAATCGGGGCTAGGCAAATTAGGGAGCTGACAAAATCGGGAAAGCTTTGTATTATATACGTTTCCATAGTTGCCCTGCGGTATTGCAATATATATATATATTTTTTTTTCGATTTATGGACTTGGCTTATAACTCCTTTTTGCGCATTCATTAATGGGTTACTGTTCGGGATTTATAGTACACCAGAGAAATAATGGTCCACCCTAAACTCAGTATCTAAAGGCGCAACTATAAGGCAAGATCATGATGGAAGTTCGATCTAAAAAAGGTGTCGGAATAATTAATTTTTCGCTTCCCTGAGGATAGATTATCATTACATGTCATACATTATACGCATGCGAAAATGGCACAAGCATATAAAACTCTCATCTGGCCCTCGGATAGCCTAGCCGGAAAAGGAACGATATTACCAAGCCGGAGATGGTGGGCTCGATTCCCGGTCCAGTTGTGGAAATTTTCCTCGAGTGTGCTTGAAACACAATCTACAAATTCATGCATTGATTGGCATGGAAAGCTGTCAATTAAAAGCTGTGAAAGTGCATCAAGAACACTAACTTGAAAGCCGGCAAAACTGTAGCAAAAGAAACGTAAAAAGCCAAGAAAAGAAGACAGAAAATTTAAATGTACAACTACGGAAATGCTTTAAGAGATCTTAGTTGAGAGCAGGCGAAAGTTTCTAGTCCAACATAAATGATGTAGAATTTTAGAGGGAGGGTGAGAGGTTTCATTTGGCCATGTATTAGCTATAGAAAAATACGCTACAAGAGGAGACCCCCCGTCTAAACAGACCATCATCGGAGGAATTTCGAACGTTTTTGAAAATCAAATAAAACAAACTTTTACAAAATATCACTACCGAACGATTTATTCTCTCGCTCAGGCATTACCTTTCCGATCTTTCACTAGAAACAACCAAAGCGTGAACAAGAGAAAAATAATCCGACAGTCATCCTTCAACTGCTAGACATTAGTGTTTGGCATACACGGCTGGGGCATGAGCATAGGTCAGGGCTGGCTGGTAGCTGGCGTAGGTCAGGGCCGGGGCAGCTTCAACGTAGTGAGTCTTGGTCAATGGAGCAGCGGCATAGGTGAAAGCTGGGGCAGCGGCGTAGGTCAAAGCTGGGGCAGCCTCGTAGTAGTGAGTCTTGATGGCTGGGGCAGCTTCGACGTACTGGGTCTGGATGGCTGGGGCAGCCTGGACGTAGTGAGTCTTGACGGCTGGGGCAGCGTAGGCGATGGCTGGAGCAGCAGCGTAGGCCTGGTGGTAAACGGTCTTCTCAACTGGAGTAGCGACGACGGTCTTCTTCACAGCTGTGGCAAAGACTGGCTCCGAGATCTTGGCATCGTGGTGAACAACCGACGAGCTGTGGTGGGTGACACCACTTGGGACGTTCTTGACAACGGTTCCGACGTGGGCAACGGTTGGCTCCTCAATGATGCTCTTCTGGTAGGAAATCTCCTTCTGAGCGACGAGGGTAGGCTGATGCACCACAGACGTGTATGCCAAAGGCGAAGCGACCAAGGTTGCACTTGGGGCAGCAGCAGCAACGGCAAGAACAGCAGACAACACCACCTGGATTAGGACACACGCACGAAAACAGAAAATAAATCACATAGATTAGTCACCGTGGAATGCTGCCCTCCATCGTCATCATTCGAGCGTAACTATAGATGCTATGCTAGAGCTGAAATAACGAAATCTCTTATTAAGGATAATTACCAATTTGAACATTTTGAAAGATTGTTTCGCAAAGGTCTGTGTCGAACAGTTGTTGTTGATTGTTTGAAGGTATATGATTTGACTGTACCTCCTCATCGACCCGACGACGCTTTTATATCACACTCAAAACAGAACGATCCGAATGATCCGGACTTGGAACGAAGCAGTAGCAGCAGCAACAACCGGGGAGGACTCCCTGCCCACCCGAACGCAACACCGAGTACGTACCTGGTCGAGAGTGCGGGTGAGCGGCAGCCGAAGTTTCGCGTCACCTCGTCGCACACACATGTTCTCCTGCTTTTGCCACTTGCAGCCTTCTTCCTCTTGCGTTGGGGCTTACTTACATCTTACCAACGCTCAGAAGCTTCAATCACGGCTCGGGAGGTAACTTAAGAATATCGGGAAAAAAATCCAAACGTATAAAGTTGATTCAGGCTATTCTTGGCGGCTAGTCGCATAATATGCTTCTCAAATTTTGCCTACAATGAGATCATACAAAGAACTCCACAACTGGACGACATGCTACACCACTTTTGCGGTATCGTTTGGCACCAAAAGCAACAACCACCAGAACCGGATAGGAACGATTCTTGATGCTTCGCAACATTTGTTCTGACATTTTCCATTCTCTCCGACCGGGTGCACAGCAAAAAAATAATTTTGATATCACATCAAAGTGGATGCACTACAATCATGTCGAAAATTTCATGTAATTTTTATGACCACATAAATAAACAAATGCAGTAAAAGCAGCGTAATGTCAGTTCATGCATTGTATTAATGATAATTTTGTCCTTTGTAGCAAGTAATATTACACCATATTTTCGACATGATTGTAGTGCATCCACTTTGACGTGATATCAAAATAATTTTTTTGCTGTGTGGAGTAATGCTTGGCATTTCTAGTGATTGAGGTGTAGGAATGCCGCAACTCGCATAAAAATGTCAACTAGATCTGGAATAAAATTGGGCGTAAGGGACAATGAACTTGAAAGCTGTGGTCATAAAGCTATTTACGGCTTTACGGCTGACTGAAAGTGGAATTGCTGTGTACTATGAGTAAAGATTTTGCAGAAAAATAAACATAAAACAATTGGAATTTAAATTTACTCACTATTAAAAAAACTCTGCGAGTTTTATACACTCACAGCATTCTAATCAATTGATCAATTGAGATTGGTAAACGAGCGTAATAAACTTATGGAATTTTTGTAATCTACATTTAAAAAGGAATCAAAATCCAAAACTTCGTTGAATTTTCTGGAACCATTTTAATGCCTCCCCGGTTATTGTTCTGTATGAGCTCAGCTGTCAATTTGAGAGCTTACTGATAATATGTGAAATAAATCAACAAAATCTATGAAAAAAATGTACAAATATCGAAAATTTGTTCGAAATTAGAGAACCCTATTCACAACACATTCAAACCTAGAAGATTGGAGCCACCCCTAGCTCAGCCGGTAAAACCGCAGTTTAAAGCAACACCGTGCTGGAAGTGGCCGGATTCGATTCTCAGTCCAGTCTAGAAATTTTTCGGGAATAAAATCAAGACTTCCCTGGGCATATAGTATGATTCTACTTGCTATACAATTATACTAATGCAAAAATGGTACTGGCTTAGAAATCTCTCAACTAACAACTTTGAAAGTGATCAAAGAACACTTAGTTGAGATCCGGCATTAAGTCCCAGTAGGGACGCAATAAAACCAAGGAAGGCGAAGATTGGGCTTTAAAGC
The DNA here is from genome assembly GCF_037179485.1 of Ochlerotatus camptorhynchus. Classification (NCBI taxonomy): domain Eukaryota; kingdom Metazoa; phylum Arthropoda; class Insecta; order Diptera; family Culicidae; genus Ochlerotatus; species Ochlerotatus camptorhynchus. The sequence continues at coordinate 1,835,052 of NW_027041118.1, read as the reverse complement.
CCTACTCGCTTTTTCTGACATGATCAATTTTAAGAGGCTTTAATTAGACTACCGTTACTCAAACCAGGCCTTGAACATTGTCTGCCTACTGAAATTGAGACATAGTTGATACACACAATCAAGATTAGTATTCCGTTATTTATAGGGCTGCGAGATCTGCCATCGGACTATGCTCCTATTTTGGGCCGAGAGACAATCAATTAAGTATGGTTCGCTTTAACATCCCCAATAAACCAATACCATAAACGAACGGTAACCCAGACGGTATCCCACAAATCGATAGGTTGATATCCCGAAAACGTCGTTAAGCTCTATATTAAAGCTATTTTGGTGGAGGTCTACGGTCATTCGTTTGCTATAAAAACACATTTTTGAAAATTAGAAAACCATTTGATGTCTTGATGATGTTTTGTACTTATAAGATGCAAGAAGAGTTTGTAATCAATGTGTTTGAGTCAAGTGTTGAGGAATTTAGAGAGTCGCAATCAGTAACTTTGTGATAAGTGAATATTCACTCTCTTGGACTCTCTAAAACCGAAATTGACCGGTTTCATGTGTCAAACACATGCTTTACGATCTATTCTAGTGATTTTTAAGTGCGAGATATCATCATAACATCTAATCATTTCATTATAATAGCAAACTAATGGTCACAAACCAGCCTCTTTGAGGCAATGAAAGTAGTCAAATTGAACTGCGGACTGTTTTTATTCGTGCTCCAAAACGGATATTCATTGTTTCATTGAAAATTACTCACATTACTCACCCGTATTCTCGTTTTCGTTCGAGCCGTGTTTTCCATACAAAAAAAAAAGATTAATTGCGTTCATCTCCTCAATTAAGATCTAAGACACCATTTGAGAGGTGTTCAAAATATTGAATCGTGTTTATTTCCTTAATTAATGCCTAAATTTAAATGCTGACATCGAGAGGGTGGAAGTTTTTGCAAGTGATTTTTCGGAATCTTAGGTCAGTATTTCTTTTTAATTATTTATAGAAATAACGACGGGATAAAGTTAAATTTGTGTTTAATGCATATATATGTTTTTAAGTAGAAGATTGATTTTACCGTGAATGGTGGCTAATTACAGATCATTTGGATGAGATCCTTTCCAGCTATTTGATTAAATTTAACTCAATTTTACCAAATAACGTCTCAAAAAAGCTTGATGGCTGCCAATTTTGCTTACTGAATAGAAAATCGTCTGTTTAAGACGTTTTGATCAGAAATTCATATCAATTCCTTTTCAAGAAAAGTTGTTGTCGTTGTCTGTGAGGTCGCCACTGGGACCAAAATCTAGTAACAGCAAGTTGAACGGGAAATTGATCGTTTTTTTGTGATATAAGAAGCTCAGTGGCCAGTGGCGACCGATTTTGCTTATTGAGCAGAAAATTATGGGTTCAATCTCAAGCTTCTTCACATTATAGAGTTTAAGTGTAGATTGGATTTATTCTTAAAATAAGATAAAGCTTATTGAAATTCGATTGAAGAAACGGGTACATAAAAGAAATAACATTTGAGTTTTGGGAAATACATGTTGATCGGAAATCTATGACAAATCCTTCTCAAGAGTAGTTTTTATCGTAGTATCAGCAAATTGAACAGAAATTTGGTCGTAATATTTTTTTGAAATAAGGAGCTCAGTGGCCTTGTAGCGACCGATTTTGCTTACTGAGCAGAAAATCATGTGTTTAATCCCAATCCCTTTCCAGATAAATATTATTATATTTGGAGTGCTGAAAAATATGTATAAAATGAAATTAGTAAAAAAGCAAGATTTTCAGACTGAATTTTCAAAAAAATGCGCAAGTCAACGCAAAATGTAATCAATTATTTAATATAAGTATACATCAAATGCACTTTAATTTCTAATTGAGATATTTGGATTTGACTCAAACAATATATTAATGTCATAGGGGAAATGGTTCTAATGTTGGCCTATGGATCTAAGATTGGGCCCATCGCTAAAAAGCTGGTATTTATCAATTTTATCTAGATGAACGCGTCATTGGGATGGTACTAATGGGTATTTTTGGTCGCTATTTAAAATTAAGTCGACTGCTGAATTTATGTATGGGCCCACCTGTCTTGTGAAATAAAAAAGTTTGTATCGTTGCGCCATCTTTGTGGCGAAAACTTAATGTATTTTTATCCACAAGAAACTTAACTGAAGACGTCAACTCAATGGGATGTAATATCAGAGCAAAATTGTTTTTTTTTTTCCTGCTGCAGTGTGCTGAAGAGCAGGGTTGTGCATTTTCGAAACAAAGACAAGTAAATGAACTTTCCGCCGAATCGCTTCATTTCGGGCAATATCATTTTGTTGTAAGTGATTGTGTTTATTGTTATCGAGTATACGATGAACATTCCTCCTGTCAAACGTGACTTGGCTATTGCTTGTTTCGTTCGTCAAGTGCATCAGTTCATTTCATTTGAAGCAAAGACTTGAATTGAATGACTTGAATGACTCGAAAACTGCTTCCTTCGTTTTTTACACTTTCACTTCAATTTGGGGCTCATTCGACCAGTGAAGCGTCGTGTCGTCAGGCCTCAACATATAGTATCCGGATAGTATCCGCACAATATCGGTTGCCAATATAATCGGGATGGCATCCGGATTATATGTAGTAATAAATTGTTATTTTATATTGAACGAAAATTAACGGGCAAAGGAAAAATCTCAAATGGGTATTTTTGAAACGTGAACGACACGTAGATGCCGAAAATCGATATTCGACACCATTTTGGAATCCAAGATGGCATCCATCGGTTTTCAGAAAACATGTCAAATTGCTACGATGTGTTGTTTTAGGTAGCATGCTAAAGAGTCTCGAGTATCCGTTTCCTTGATCTCTATTAAGCAATGTTGATGGATTATGTTTAAATATTTCTAGACTTTCGGCTACGTCTAGTTTCCAAGGTGAAGATACAGTCCGCAGGATATTAATGTTTTCCTTAGTCAAATTGTGCCCCTTTTTAACGATATGTTCTGCAACCTTGGATTTAAATTCATAATGAAGCCCTTTATCCATCTCTTTGTTAGCCTTTTTTACCTCTGCGATGTGTTCCTTAAACCTTGTTTCCAAAGTCCTTTTCGTCTAACCAATGTAGATTTTATTGCAATCTGGACAAGAGATTTTGTAGACTCCGGCTATTTCCTTTGATTTGCCTGTATCGCTAAGAGGAAGAGTTTTCATCCTGTGAACCATGTGGTGAAAAGCGGCCATTTTGTGTTGATGGGAATGGTTTGAAGTGCTTGGTATTACTCTCTTTGTGTTTGTTGGTTTCCTATAGATTTCGAAATTGAACGAAGACGTTTCGCTGATGATGAGAAGATCTAAGAAGGGGAGTTTGCCGTCTCTCTCTTCTTCGTGAGTAAATTTGATGTCCTTGTGAACGTTGCTCTCGCTCAAGGAAACGGATACTCGAGACTCTTTAGCATGCTACCTAAAACAACACATCGTAGCATGCATCTACCTGTTGGAGACTGAATTTAGGTACCTGTTTAGGTAAATTTTGATATGGCAGTGGATACCTGCTGATTTTTAGTACCTATTGATTAGTATATAACTCGTAGATTAAAGATGGATTCTTCAGTGGTGTTGAAATTTTTTATTTGATATTTTTCAAAATATGCCTAAACCCTTTTCCACTCGCTCATTTAACAGCACACAGGAATTCACAAGTCAGCTTCAGGCATCAGGAGAGATGGTTTGTCATGGTTTCATTTGATGTCACAGCACTTTTTCCGAGTGTACCAGTAAAGGAAGCCATCAGCCTTTTAGAGGACTGGCTTCTGAAGCACCGTGAGGATTCTACTTGGAAAAACAAATTTCGGTCATATCTCAAGCTTACTCGTCTTTGTATGGAGGAAAATTATTTCATTTTCAGAGGAAATTTCTACAAACAAACTAAAGGCGCTCCTATGGGCAATCCGCTTTCTCCATTTTTATGTGAATTGTTCATGGCTAACCTAGAAAATACTCTGGAGGATAGGAATTTGTTGCCCAAATGTTGGTATAGGTACGTGGATGACATCTTTAGCATTGTCAAAAGGGAAGATTTATCAAAAACTTTGGAGGCCATAAGACGGCAAACTCCCCTTCTTAGATCTTCTCATCATCAGGGAAACGTCTTCGTTCAATTTCGAAATCTATAGGAAACCAACAAACACAAAGAGAGTAATACCAAGCACTTCAAACCATTCCCATCAACACAAAATGGCCGCTTTTCACCACATGGTTCACAGGATGAAAACTCTTCCTCTTAGCGATACAGGCAAATCAAAGGAAATAGCCGGAGTCTACAAAATCTCTTGTCCAGATTGCAATAAAATCTACATTGGTCAGACGAAAAGGACTTTGGAAACAAGGTTTAAGGAACACATCGCAGAGGTAAAAAAGGCTAACAAAGAGATGGATAAAGGGCTTCATTATGAATTTAAATCCAAGGTTGCAGAACATATCGTTAAAAAGGGGCACAATTTGACTAAGGAAAACATTAATATCCTGCGGACTGTATCTTCACCTTGGAAACTAGACGTAGCCGAAAGTCTAGAAATATTTAAACATAATCCATCAACATTGCTTAATAGAGATCAAGGAAACGGATACTCGAGACTCTTTAGCATGCTACCTAAAACAACACATCGTAACATGTATCTACCTGTTGTAGACTGAATTTAGGTACCTGTTTAGGTAAATTTTGACATGGCAGTGGATACCTGCTGATTTTTAGTACCTATTGATTAGTATATAACTCGTAGATTAAAGATGGATTCTTCAGTGGTGTTGAGTACTTGGCACTGATGAAGTCTGCAAGTAGTAGACGAAATACGCGTATCTGTCAAAAGATAAGCAATTATAACGGAATTAAAAGGAAATAAACCAACCCACTCAAAGCTATTCATAATTGAAACTGCCCTTAAGAGCTCTGAATCTCAAGAACTTCCACAACTTTCCTGAAGTTTCCGATACTTCCTGGAGGCTCATGAAACTTCCTTTAAAATCACAAAACTTACCTGAAGTTCCTTAAATTTTAAAGGAGTTATAGAACATTCCTGAAATTCTTGGAATGTTTCATAATACTTGGAACTTCTTGTAATTTCGACGAAGTTAACTAATAGGTGTTGTGAAGTTCTCTGATCTACCTCGAAATACTCGGATCATCCTTGTGAACAGTGTTGGAAAAATATCAAAAAATCAAATCTAAGATAGCAAACTTTTCCAGAGATCATTACAGCAAAGAGTCTAGTACGATCGGAACTAAAAGTTCACTTTAACTATTAGAATTTCGCATATAATCTTCAAATAGCCTATAAGTTTGCATCCAAAAAAGCTCAAATTTATTGGGATTATTAAGACCTGATTTGAAATCGAATGAGCTTGGTGGAGGAAATTTTAAGTTTGCATCCAAAAGAGCTCAAATTTATTGGGATTATTAAGACCTGATTTGAAATCGAATGAGCTTGGTGGAGGAAATTTTATATTTTGAACCACCCTAATACGTATATAAACCAACCAACGAAGGTTGGATTTCCTCAAACAAACCGGGAATCGATCCCGCCTCCAGCTTGGTAATACCGTGGCTTTACTGTCTATAAATCGCCGATAAAAAAAATGCAACACTATGCATAAAAAAGCGTTTCGCACTTCAACTGAGTACATACAGTGTATCTCAAAATTGAGCTTAAAAATGTCATTAAATTTTAGAAAAACAGCTGTAAAAGCCCAATTTAAAAAATACATTTCTAAATGTTTAGCTGGTGAATCATCATACATTCAGTATATTTACAGTATTGGGTACTATTTGAAAAAAAAATCGCTTTTTCTTGAAATACCTTAATATCTTGAAATGCAATGAACTAAACTTTTTGAAATTTTTCTCATTTTTAGTCATACTAAAGATCATTAATTTTTCTAAAATTCGTCCACTAGGTAAAACGTGGAAAATCTAGCATTTAGCTAAAGTAAATCTAACTTAATACAGGTTCTTCCAATAAAGTCCAAAACTTTACCGAAACATCAATAAATATCTGTTGAACTACCTAGATTTAAAAAAATATATCTTTTTACAATGTTTAAAAACAAATCGATTCGGGTGCACGCTCAATGTTGCGATACACTGTATCTTGAAAAACATTATTCCTTCTGATCTAGTCATGCAACCACCGTCCTCGTAAATCAGATTACAACCGTTAAAAATATGACACTAAAAAAATTAACCATAACCAAAAAAGAAGTAGAAGCCATGCAGGAAAAAACTGGTCGCCAAACGAGAAGTATAGCGACAATGGGCGGCCAGTAACAGAAAAACGACCTTGCACTTCAACCAAGCATTTACCAATCAACCAACGAAACCAAGTTCGACGCTCGGCACTTTGTTACACCCCAGCAGCGCCAGCTAGAGGCATTGGCACAGACAGGTAAGTGTACTGGTTCCAATCGAGATCGGTTGCAACCGAAAACCAGTTCGGACCGGGGATGCAGGAAATGAACTTCTTTTTTCGGAGTGTAACGATCCTTGGCTGTTCTGTCTCTCATACAAACGGAGACAAGAACATACCTAGCTGTTTTATAGCGAAAGCTGTAACGTGATTAAAATTCACATAAAGCCGTTCCTGGTAGATCGGGTGTGGTGCGGGCGCATTTGCTTGCTGACTTGAAGGAAAACAGTCAACGTAGTGAGAAACGTTATTATTTTTTGGATCGACTGTAGATATTCCTATTTTGGATGCTCATTAGAACTTGACGAATTGTTTTTTTTATTTAGCTTGAAGATTTTATAAAGCTACTTTGCTATTTCATAAATTACATTCTTCAAAACTTCATAACTTTTGAACCACTATGATGATTTCAAAGGTCAAAATATCAAATGAAAAGTAATTAAAAATATTATGATATTTAAAAATTAAACTGTGCCGGTGGTGTAGTGGTAAGCGTGATTATCTCTCTCCCCAGCAGGTCTGGGTTCAATCCCAGTCGGCGCCGCCAGGATGTTCTGAGGCATAACATATCTGATCCAGGTGTGGTGTCGGTAGCATTGGTGCTCATCACGGAAAATAAATATAAGAAAAAAATTTAAAAAAAATATATTTTATGTTGAAAAACATGTTTTTTCTTGATTTGATTTCCAAACTGAGTGTACCAATGCTACCGACGCCAGGAAGGCGGCTCCCACATCTGGACCCTACCACCTATCGACCCACTAACGCATGAAACGGGAGCCAACGGCTTTACTTCCCTTCCGAAGAAAGGCGTGATCAGAAATGTTATGCCTTAGAAAATCCCGATGGCGCCAACTGGGATTGAACCCAAGTATTTTGGGATGATAGGGAATCTTACTTACCACTACATGACCAGCGCCGCTTATGGAAAGACATGGATACTGTTTGTTTTTTTTTTTATGATTTTCATGGTTTGTAGACAAAGGGCTCAATATGTTTTAATATTTTTCCTTCAAAATCAAGGCCTTTTTTTTACACAACGTATCAAAAAATCAACGATGTGTTTTTCGTTTTTGAGTTATATTTTTTGAACTTATCAAGTTCTGGGTTTTCACTCAATACTGCTATGCGACTAAACTACCATGCATCTCCATTGAATTATAACGACTGTAACATGGTCACCACGCATGGTAGTCTAGTCACATAAGGGTAGTGATGATCAGGCTTGATGGAGTCTCACTCGCGAGTTTGAAACGAGCCGAGTGTAGCATTTTTCTGAGGAGTAGAATGCCTACTGCCAAATCATTTCACTGAGCTTCAGAGCTTGTGAGCGAAGATAGATAAAATGAGAGTGAGGTTTGCTGCCATTCATGTTCATGTTCTCTATCACACGCTCTTACTCTCACTCTGGGTGAACTCTGAGCTTCTTGCGTCGAACAAAAAAGTTATCCGGAGTCTCGAAAAGCGCCCCTCACGTCAAATCATCTTCTCGCTGAAGTTTACTCTCCCTCTCTCTCGAGGAGTATTTGTTTACTTCTCCATATTCCTGCCACCACTCACTCAAGGTGAGGACTGGCTAAACTCGCAGGCCATGAGTGTTTTAAAATCTCCAGTGAGTTTGAAGAGATTCAGCAAGCCTGTTAGTGATAGTGGTCTAAACTCATTGTAGCACGGAAACTAGTCCGATAGCTGTGGGTTCCCCTCACTATTTAACTTGATCAAGCTTAATAACTTCTGATTGACATCAGCAAATCACTGTGTGAAATGCCAAAAACGAATGAATGAATTGATAGGCAACTTGCATATTTATTTCCTTGGGACAGTTAAGAATCTCCTTCCTACAGTCAATTGGTAAAAAAACGAGCCATCCAACAGGAAGATGCCCCAATGAATGGGAAAAAAAACTCACCCTTTATCCACGAAATGTTAGCAACAGGGAGTTGACATTTTCACTCTCCCCATCCAAATCGCATCAATTAGGTGCCCTACCCCTGGAAGATAAACCCTTTTGCTGTTTTATTTAGCATTCCGCTAACAACCCAATTTCATTACTTCATCGTCTTCTATTATAATTGAATCGAATTTAACCTCGCATTTTGGTACTGAGGCAGCTCTTGCTGCAACTATAGAAGTAGTCAGAGATTCAAGAGCATAATTAATTTCATCTTTGGTTTGCAAAGGAATGTTTGGATCGAAGTTATATTCCATAAATGTTCGATACTGCTCCCAATCAGCTCTATGGTAATTGAAAGTAGAGCTGTTGGGATTACAAATTATTTCTTGGGATATTTCAAAAGTTACTGGAAGGTGATCAGAACCGAAGTCAGCATGGGTAACCAATTGGCTACAAAGTTGACATGAATCAGTTAAGACCAAATCAATAGTGGAGGGATTTCTTGCAGAAGAAAAGCATGTTGGACTGTTTGGATATTGAATAGTGTAATAACCTGCAGAACAATCATCAAACAGAATATTACCATTGGAATTGCTTTGAGCATTATTCCATGAGCGGTGTTTTGCATTAAAATCACCAATAATGAAGAATTTAGACCTATGACGGGTAAGTTTCTGGAGGTCACCCTTGAGAAAATTCTTTTTCTGGCCTACGCATTGGAATGGCAAATAGGCAGCTATAAACGTAAGTTGTCCAAATTTTGTTTCAACAGAAACTCCCAAAGTTTCAAAAACTTTGGTTTCAAATGAAGAAAGAATTTTATGTTTGATTTGTCTATGAATAATGATGGCAACGCCACCACAGGGTCCATCAAGACGATCATTTCTATAAATCAAGTAATTTGCGTCCTTCTTAACCTTATGGTCAGGTTTAAGGAACGTTATAACGGCAATATGCACGTTATGAACTCTCAAAAAGTTAAATAGCTCATCTTCATTATCTTTAAGAGATCGAGCATTCCAATTTACAATATTTAATGCTTTAAAATCCATTACTGAATTTTAAAGTCATGACAATATTATTTGCAAATTTTACTCCAGTTTGAATAGCATCAAACATGGAGTTAGATTTAAGCATATCAGAAATCATGTCAATTAATGAATTCTGTAAAAATTCCATTTTAGGGGCAGTAATGCTTCCTAAGTCAAAATTGTCAAAATTTCCGTTAGAATTACTTTGGTTAGTATTTTGATTTCTACCCGCTGCAATGGCAGCATAGGTAGCTCCATTAACTCGCTGAACATTGTTAGGGGAGTAGGTACAGATGAAAAATTTGAAGCAGGGGTGATATTTGTACCTACGGGTACAAAGGTAGAATTTGTTCTTCGCTGACCGTTGTTAACAGCAGAGGAATTTGTACCTGGTCGAAAACGTCCAGCGTTTCCTACCTGTCGGTTAGAACGAGACTGTAGGATCGCTTTGCGAGTCTTACATTCCCAAAAATTGGATTTGTGGTTTTCACCACAATTTGAACATTTAAATTTCTTAGGATCTTCCTTCACAGGACAGTCGTCCTTTACGTGAGAGGAATCACCACAATTCATGCATTTAGCTGGCATGTAGCAATTTTTAGTTCCGTGACCCCATCCCTGGCACTTACGGCACTGAGTGAGGTTTTGGAAATTTCCTCCAGTCTTCCTGAAGTGTTCCCACTTCACTCGGACATGGAGCATAAGGCTAGCTTTTTCTAAGGCCTTAAGGTTGTTTAGTTCACTAGACTTGAAGTGAACTAAATAAAAATCATTAGAAATCCCGTTGCGCGAATCGCCAGGACGGGATTTCATTTTCATTTCGATTACTTGGAGTGGCACAACTCCAAGTAATTTTGCCTGTTCATCTTTGATCTGATCCAGGGATTCACCACTGGGCAGTCCTTTCATGGCAACCTTGAACACACGGTCAGTTTTGGTGTCGTAAGTAAAAAAATTGTGCTGCTTCTCAATAAGATACATGAGAAGTCATTTAAATCCGTCCAAGGTTTCAGCCAATACACTGCATTCATCCCGACGTCCAATTTGTAGTGAAAACTTAACTTTCACGAAGTTCAAAAGTTCCATGCGAAGAGCATGGAAATCGGAAGTGGTTATCACAATAGGGGGAATCTTTTCCTTCTTGGCATTAAGCCGGGAAAGTTTACTTGAATTTTTCTTGGATGATGGATCATTCTCATCATCCGTGAGCAAATCAAATTGATTACTCAAATTAATTTCATCAGAAGGCGGGTCAAGAGTTTGCCCCTTTCTTTTGCGTTTAGGCGCCATGGTGGCAGTAAATTTTTATCCAAATCGACTTCCAAGCAAATTACTATAAGAATCTGAAGGATCGAAGAGGAATTTTCCACTTTCTGACTTACCTTTGATGATGTATACTTACCTGTGATGCCTGCTACCATTGATTGCTTCTTTTGGAATCTCTTGTACCGCTTCGTATTTCATTCCGTGCTTCAACGGCAATTTCCTTCCGTAGATCGTCCTTGGTCGATTCTGACATGATTCCGCCTTTTACGCCTTGTTTTCCGAGGTGGATAATTTCCGTTCCTGGTTTGAACTGGACTGTGTCTAGTAATATAGGAGTATTGAGCAAAAACCCAAAACTTGAAAAATGACGTAGATGCTTCATTAACAACTACAGTGATCCTTCAGGAAACCGGACAGGATTTTTTTTCTGGTCCAAGATAATGATTTGATTTCAGTTTGATGCTACCGACGTTATGACGTAAACGATACTATTTTGCAGGAATGCCACGTGTAGTTAGTTAACCATGAGCGAGATCGACGAAATGTCTTCACTACTACATTTCAAATTTAGATACGTGATTAGAATTACAGTACAGAAGAAAATTTAAATAATTGATCAGCCAGAAGCATTGACAAATATCCAGAAAAGTTTTGGGTCATCTCTGATCACCTGAAGATCTTTGGAAAATTTAATAGTTCTCTGGTTTCCTGATAGAATATCTGGGACACTTTATTTGTATTGTTGGATAGTTTGGGATCTTCAGAACCCAGAACTCAGATGTCCTCAGAATATGAGAAAGTTGGAAGATACTGAAAATACATATCATCGGTAAGAGACGTGTGTGTGAGAAAATTTGCGATAAAATCTAAGGCACCGATGGGATTCATGATCAATCTGAAGACTTGAAAAAAAAATACTGAGTGTTTTATGGAAGTCTCTGATTATCTGAAGAGTTATAACATATTTTCTGAGGCCCTTTACATCATATGAGAAAGTATCTTAGGAATGTGATTTAGCTTGTTGATTATTAATGAATATCACTGATCACCTTATGGTCTTTGAAACACTTTAAAACATATCATAAGAAGTTTTTGGAGATACCTGATCACCTGAAGATCTTTTGAGTATATTCTGAATCACCTGGTATCATGAGCAGGCATGGATAATCATTTGCATTCATTTACATTCATTTGCATCTATCTTTTTTCATCAACAGCATTCCGCAAAATAATGTATAGAGCTTTTGTAGGTTTTGTTATTAACTACAACTTTTGCAAATATCTCAAATCTGTATCTCTTATGCATCACGAACTAGAGCGAGCAGAACTTGTTACTGTTTTTCAGTAAATGTAAAATACATTCACTGAAAAACAGCAGTGGCTTCTGTTCGCTCTGGTTCGTCAAGCATAAGTGAAACGGATTTGATTTGTTAACAAAAGTTGTAGCTAATAACAAAATCTACAAAAGCTCTTTATACCATTTTGCGGAATGCTGTTTAAGAAAAAAGTTAGAGGCAAATGAATGTAAATGAATGCACGAAATTAATGCAAATGATTTTCCATGTCTGATCATGAGAGAATATATGTGTAGATGTAGAAAAGTACCTGACCTACATGCAGCCTTGAAAAAGTACCCGAAGACTTTATGGACATCTTAAAACACATGAAGGCATTTGAAATAATTTCTGAGCTGCCTGGTATCATATGAGATAATATCTGAGAGATGTGATTTGGATTGTTGGATAGTTGGATATTTTCAGAATGATACCTGATAAACCTGAAGTCTTGAAAATGTAACCTGAGGTCTGATCACTTGATGATTTCGGAATAATTTCGCATCCACCTGGTATCATGAGAGAAAATCTAATACACGTGGTTTAAATTGTTGGATGGTTGAAGATCTTTAGAATAATACTTGATCAACCTGAAGTCTTAACGGCACCGGATGTGTAGTGGTAAACGTGATTGTCCCTCACTCCAAAGGGCCTGGGTTCAATCCCAGGATTTTCTGAGGCATAACATCTCTGATCCCACTTTCCTTGGGAAGGAAAGTAAAACCGTTGGTCCCCGGTCCATGATTTGGGTCGATAGGTAGGGTCCAGGTGTGGACCAGGTCCAGGTGTGGAAGCTGCCTCCCTGGTGTCGGTATCAGTGGTACTCAGCACGGAAAACAAGATCGAAGAAAAACAAATCAAGGAGAAAAAAAAAATCTGCAATCCTGGAATCATTGGTCAACTCCGTCAAACACTATCCACTAATATTCGAAGGGCATTCATCAAAAACATTAAGAAGAGCGAAAGGCTGGACGGAAAACAAGATCGACGGAAAAATAAACCATAGAAAAAAAACCTGAAGTCTTTAAAAAAATAACAAAAGGACTTCATCTTGGAACACCTGAAGATCGTTTGAATATTTTCTGAACAGCCTGGTATCAATTGAGGGAATAGAAGAAATGGCTTTAATGTTGGCCTATGGATCTAAGATTGGGCCCATCGCTAAAAATCTAACATTTATCAATTTTATCTAGATGAACGTGTCATTGGGACGGTACTAATGAATATTTTTGATCGCTATTGAAAATTTAGTCGATTGCTGAATTTATGTATGGGCCCAAATAAGGGGCATTCAAGCCGACTTAACATCCATTTCCCCTATCTGTTTGATGTAGAAGATGCAAGCGCTTTCATGAAATTCTGCATTTCCATGAAGTTCTATAATATACTATGAAATTCCCAGAATATTTATGATGTTCCTCGATTTTGCCCAGAAGTTTCCAAAACTTCTGTAATATTCCCAAAGTTATATTAAATCCTCTAAACTACTATGAAGTGCTCTGAACATGCACGAGAAACATCTATAAATTCGAACAAAAAAAAAATCAAAATTCGCGTTTCAAATCTGCTCAGAAATAAATCAAAATATTCGAGCAGTTGCAAATGTGGTGTAAAGTTAAGCTCGAATAATGTAACTGCAACTCAGCATTCCAAGGGATGCACTTCAAATTGAAACAGTCCATATAAAATACAACAGCATTGCCAATGGCCTTAGAACTCTTCCCAAAACTCCCTTGGAAATTTTCTCTGAACAACATTGAAATAATTCCAAAATCTTTTCTAACTTCCTATAGGATGATCACCCAAATTCTCTTAAAAATTCTTCAAAGGGATTTATTTAGAAAATCTAGTCCAGTTCAGGGGTGAAAAAAACTTTTCCATGGTCGAGAATCCATTATTTCCCGATTTTGCATCGAAATTGGTGATTTAAAATTCCTGGCCTTTCCTCTGTTTTTCCTGTGTTTTCGGTCTACTGGTCATCCTATAATATCTGTCATTCAATCAGCTCATAAATTGATGAAATTAGGTTCACTCTCCAAGCATAAATGTCCTAATCCGTAGCATAAATTTGACTGAGAAAGGAAGTAAAATTATGTTTCCAATGTAAATTCATACTTTTTATGAATTTGCCAGTTTTTCTAAAAAGTGTTCAGAAATTAATAAGAGACCATATTTCGGTTCAAAATCTATAAAATTCATTGCCAACCCATCTTCGAAATAATTACGGAGAATTATGATAACGTGATGATAACGGAGCTTTCTATTAGCTCAGTCAGTAAAGGCGCAGCTACAAAGCAAGACCATGCTGGAGGTGGCTGGGTTCGATGCCATTAATTTTGTTGATGAAATGATGATTATTTCAAATCCATGGTTTCAACATACTCGTAAATCCTGACCATCATCCTTACATTTCCAAGATGACCTATGTGTCCTTCATATATTCTGGATAGAATTCATCGCTTTGCTTACGACAGATTTAAACGTATTATACAGTGCATTTAAATAATTTGTTTAAATGGCTCGATTTACTGCACATCAGTTGACCATATATTTTCAAGAACTATGATTATCTCATGATTTATTGTTATCGAGATTTCAAATAACGATCAATTTCCACCAAAGTAGTGTAGAAAGCGAGAAGGATCAGTAATTTCCATCGAATATTAGTACAAGGCACTGAAGAAGTCTGAATATTGTTCACAAAATACGCATATCTGCCAAGCAAAAGCAAATAAGGTGGTGGAATTAAATGGAAATTACTAATCCTTGTCTCTTTCTGTATACAGGTTTTCCACTTTAGACGTCCACATTCACCAAAGTAATGATTGCCACAAGATATTTGAAACGTCTTGAAAACAACCTTCATCACGACCATACTACTCTGGAAAAATAATTATTATGTATCTATACATTTCTCCAGAAATCACGACAAACGGACACAATAAAAGCATGATAGCAGGACTACAGACCTTCTTCTTCCCAACCATTACGTTCCTAGTTAAACCTATGCCAGCTCTCAATATAGTGGTATAACTGCAGAGTGGATTGCATACTTCGTTGGTCTAGAAAATATAGAAACAAATTGCTTCTATGCTGGATTTTGACGATAATTTCAAAATAGATCCCGTAACTCTATGCCAAAAGCCAAGTTTTCTCACGATAAGTATGCCCATGTACATCCTGAAAACTACTGAACCGTGCGCAGTCCTGGAGACTTCAACAGCAAGCAACGAACCTTATTTTGCGCCGTTTATAGAAACACTCTGCGGTGCAGGGAAACGCCCAGCAGGACAACTTCAAACATCCCTCTCGAGAATCTCTCTGCATAATCCAAATGACGATCATAAAATGAAACAAAAGACACGTACGTCGTACCGGATTCAATTAGCCTAGTGGAACTGAGTAAGAAGGAATAACACAAAAAAAAAGTAGGCATACGATATTCGCCATACTAGCTGCTGCTGAGGCGATCGCTTTGCTCTGCTTCTGTCGGGTGGTAGGTTTTTAGTTCGGACAACCAGATCCGTCTCTCGCGGGTGGACCGTCACCGTCGGCGCCGACGCCGATGTGTGTACGTGTTTTTGGAAGCTACTATAAAAGATTGACCGAGTGAGTGGAGAGGTACAGTCAACGTTTAATCGTACGACAAACAACAACTTGCTTCAACGCATTTTTTTAAAAAGAACAACACAGACCTTCTAACAAACAATCCTTCAACATGTTCAGATTGGTGGTGTTGTCTACTGTTCTTGCCATTGCCGCTGCCGCTCCAGGAGCATCCCTGGTCGCTTCGGCTGGCCCACTGGCGTACCACACGTATGCCGCTGTCCCAACTGTCGTTGCGCAGAAGGAGATCTCGTACCAGAAGAGCATCATCGAGGAACCGACCGTTACCCACGTTGGAAACATCGAGAGGAAAATCCCAACCGGATACTCGCACCAGAGCTTCACCCAGTACCACAACAAGCAGGTCGCTGAGCACGTATATGCCCCAGCCGTGAAGAAGACCATCGTCGAGACCCCAATCGAGAAGACCACTTATCACGCTGCCTCGGTTGCTACTCCGGCCATCACCTATGCCGCCCCAGCTGCCATCAAGACCCACTACGTCGAAGCTGGCCCAGCTCTGACCTATGCTGCTCCTCTGGCCAAGACCCACTACGTCGAAGCTGGCCCAGCTCTGGCCTACGCTGCTCCTCTGACCAAGAGCCACTACTACGAGACTGCTCCAGCTCTGACCTACGCCGCTGCCTACGATGTCCCATATGCCAGTTCTGCCTACTACAGTGGATACCCGGCCGTGTACGCCAAGTACTAAGTTGACTGTCAAACCAAAATTCCTCAAATCCGAATTTGACTGTGGTGATTATTTTTTCTTTTGTTCGCTTTTTCGAGGATTGTTTCTGTGAAAGATGAGAAAAATAAAAACTGGAAACTAGCTTAAATTTACATGCCGGTGTTTGAATGCAGTGACACAACCTGATCAATGATGACATTCATTTATTAATTGGTTCTTTAGGTGATTAGTTTCAACAGATCGTTCAAAATTTCAGAAAAAATAACCGTTTTCGTCGGTTTACAATATTATTGAGATTTTAAATATTATAAATTTACTGTCGTTTTCTTCTTATTCTTCTTGGCTACCACACCTTTTTTTAAGAACTTGCACAGCTGTGAATTAAGAGTTTCTAAGCCTATGCCATTTTTGCATTCCTATATTGTGTGGCAATGGATAATTTTGATTAGAGAAAACTCCTTTTCACTCTAAACGGAGGTGTACAGACCAACAGAAACCACCCCAGACTTTGTTAAACAAAAATGAATTCTTAATTAGAAGCTCTTGAAGATACAAATTTTTCTGAAGGTTGTGTAATTTTTAAAACTTGTCATGTTAGCGAAGCTTTCAGCTCCAAAACATCCTGACACTCTGAGAATTCATGCAGTTCTTAAGGTTCTGGGAGCTGTACCGGACTTGTTGTTGTGGAAGTTTTGAAAATTATCAGAGAAACAGAACTTGATGGATCCTTATGAATGTGGGCGTCTTCCTGTATAAAGAAATCGAGAAGGATAAGTAGTTTCCATTTAATTCCACTTAATGGCATTTCAAGTAACACTTACAACATCGTTCTTGAAGAGAAATCTCAGTTGTAAATAAGTTATATTAATTGCTTTGTAAACATCTTGATTTCTACGCGTTGTATTGTTGTTTGTGAAGTATTCAATCTTTCTGTCTGGCACTTGTTTTTTTGAAGTTATAATTTGGTATTGCATGACCCAATTACCTGTTTATAATACATTTTTAACTGATTGTATTTGGTGAAAACTTGCAAGCCTTATATACAACATGTTATATGTCAGTTTGAAACAGGAGCCAACATGAATGCAATGTTATTAATAGATTATATTTCAAATGCACTCATGTTTCCAAAAATGGCATATGAAAACACTAGGGATCACTCTAAACTTTGTATTTCTCGCATTATACTCAGATAGTTCTTACTGATATCTAAGATACCTGAAAATACTTAAAAATATTTAAGAAATATTTAGCGCTAGTTTGTTACCACCATTGATAGGCAAATTTCATTCGTTTATTTACTCGGTGGCATCTGAGATTTTGTGTGTGCGTATTTAGAAATTCAACTATTATTTTTTAATTTATTCCTTTTGTGTAGGAATCGAGGAGGAAACCATTTTGATTCAAGGAATATTACATTGCCAAACTGGTTCACCTGTCATTCAAAGGAAGAATAAGGAGCTATTTGGAAAGTTATTGTAAAAGAAAGTGCATTTGGAAACAAATCCTCGAAACAAATTTGTCTATCCCAAAACCATATATCGATAAGGATAGATTTTTCGCTCATTAGGATCTTGACCGTGTGACGATAACGCATTTACGCTGATTGAAGCTGAATACGAAGTTGTGAAAGCTTTCCGCACCATCCGTACTTATGGCATCCGGAAAGCCACATCTCCTAGATTGCCGCCGAATGAGTTTATTGTAGAAGTCAATCACATTTCCTTAGAATTGGAACCTTCGATGCTCTCCTGGTTAAGGCTTATTATTAAGGCTGGACATGACGAACCAACATATCCGCTTTGTGTTAATATCGAAATCGCTTTAAAAATTGTTTGGGAAATTGTTTGAAATAAATTCATATAGGGGAAATGGATGTATTATTCGTGACTTGTCCGGGGGTGCGATTTGAACTCGTGGCGTGAGAGGTATGGATGTTAACCACTACGCCGGGGTCGCCCCCCAGCAGATTTTAAGTGATGGGCCAATCTTAGATCCATAGGCCAACGTTAGAGCCATTTCCCCTATTTTATTTTAAGTTTATTTTACACGAAATGAGAAAAGATAAGTTATATTTTTGAAGTACATCGTTTTATTTGGTATATCAATGGTTTGAAATAAATTAATATTACAGCACAGATTAATATTTTCCTTCTTATCCTTACTGGTTTCAAAGCCTAAAAGTTAGAAAATCATGTTGATTTCACATAAATCTTTCGGCTACTATCAGGATACTCACTCAACTCCCTCACCAGTCAGTCGTAACTCATCTTAACCGATGTAAGTTTCTCAAAACGCGGCACGATACGGCCACCAATGGCAATTACAATCAGTTCAATTTCAAGGCAGTTATGCTTCATTGTATTTCTATTGCTCTCTGACAAATGACCAGCGTAGTCCATACTCATGCAGCTTGCGGTAATTTTTAGCCGAAATTCCGTCCAACATACGCTTTTATTATGGCAGTTCAGACTGTTAGGTTAGGAAGGTCAGTTTGGAATCTGGTTGCGAGTCTAGACGACAACGGCACCATTAACCTCCAGTTAAGCAATAGAGTTCAAAACTTTGATATCGCACTGAACAGTCTGGTCGAAATCATAAATAATTCAGATCGGATAAATTCTCGATCCAACAGCAGCCCCTGCTCCAACTGGTTCGCTAAAAGAAAATTGTGTTTTGATGATCTATTTCATAAGTACAATTAAATTACTTACTCATAAACCTGATAACACTACTTCATTTAATTTTAACAGATTGAATTGATACATTGACGGAATATACAACAACAAATAACTACATTAAAAACCGGTTACTATGATTAAAAAAAAATCAAAAACGTAAAATACTTAAAAATACTTAAGCATACTTATCAGACACTTGGAAATACTTAATTGATACTAGAGCTATAGTTTAGAGTGGGATGCCCCTAGTGAAAACATGTTGAATATAAGGATAGCAGTAATTTTCTAGTTTTTCGTGTTATACAGTTACCCCACAATTATGGGCCACTTCCATTTTATTAACTCGCAGAACTGACTGACCCATAATAGTGACTAGCTGGTCCATAATACTGTGGTGACTGTAATCATGTTTCGATAACAATTATTTCATTTCTCAAAATGTTCTACAATTTGCACTGTAATATGACTGACCAATGAAGCAATATAAGGAATAAAAATTTATTCAATTTGTGATTTGACTTGCGCGTTATGTACAAAAGAAAAGTAAGATAATTAAAAAAATATAGTTGATATTCTGTTTTTGTTTGTTGAGGAATTCTATCCAGAATTTATATAGTTGAAGATGCTAATTGTACCTTCCTTAAAAGTTGTCCTAGCACGCTTGTCTAATATCTATATACAATCTTCACACTGCCGTACTCTAACGGAACTATCAACTCTATGCTTTCATCTACTCCATCTATCGTATAAAAATTACCACTACAGTCTGTTATTTGAAATTAGCATCTTCAACTATGTAAATCGTTGACTTCACGTAGAAGTAATACTAAAAACATATAGTCAAAGTGCAGAATTTATAGTTCAGCTCATTTTATTGTATCAAGCTTTTTCTAAGAGCCAATGATTTTTTAGAAGTGGAATGTAATACCCCGTTCACATTACAGCGTGTATCACGTGATATACGCTGTCTTGCAATGAGCACTCATACATCTAGTTTTCACTGGAAATCCTATGTATGAGTGCTCATTGCAAGACAGCCTATATTACGTGATATAGGCTGTAATTTGAACGGGGTATAAAGAATCACCAAAAAATTTTAAAACGCGCAAAAGTTTCTCAATACGGAATCTCAGTTTATGTACTTTATTCGCCACATAAAATTCTAAATAAGAATAAGTTTTGAAAATTAATGATGAAAAAATAAACAAATTCCATTCGTTGGAAAGTTTAAATTAATTTACAACATGTTCAAAACAGTAGGTTGCGTTATAGTAAGTCACTCATATATAACATAACATGTATTACATATAGATCCCATCTCTTGTGTTTTTTCGTTATAAATAAGTTGTATATAAGTGACTAGACGTACATTTTTACAGCTGAGATTGCCATAAATAAGTTACGCAAACTCGATTATGGCAAACTGTGTTGCCGTACCGTAATTACTGTTTCTTTTTACCCTTCTTACAAAGAAGGGTATAGATATCACTTGAAAAACCGACTATCGATCCGAGGCCCGGAGGGCCGAGTGTTATATACCATTCGACTCAGCTCGACGAGATCGGAACATGTCTGTGTGTGTACGTGTGTATGTGTGTATGTGTGTATGTGTGTATGTGTGTGTGTATGTAACGAAATGAATGCGCTCACGTTTCTCAGCAACCACTCAACCGATTTGGACAAACTCGGCGCCAAATGATAGGTCTTGGGGTCCCATTGAACGCTATTGAACGGTTTTGGAATCGGTGAACCGGTTCCGGAGATATGGCCGGAATAAGATCCGGTGAATATGGGCCTTAACGCTGGATTTAACGGAAAACGTATCAAAACCATCATGCGACACATCAAATTACTACAGAATTCAAAAATAAGATCAATGCAAGTCGTGTTAAGTGTTCCAGACCACATTGGACACACTTGGACATGTTCCGGGTACCCCGGGGAAGTTGCTTGAATATGAATTGAATTAAAACCCATTAAATCAAATTAAAATACGATGATAAGGTGATTGGTAGCCTCACCAAATAGACTACACCCGGATATATTCCGGGTACCCCCAGGCAGTGGCGTAGCGTCACTGGATGACACGGGGGTGGGGGGCTTGGCCACTGATAATGACAATAAAATAAAAAAACTTGAATAAGTAAGAAGGGTCTGATCACACCATAGGTGGATAAATTCGGGTTTTTATTATTGTTGTAGTCAAGAGCGTTAAATCTTAGCTCATTTCCAACTTGTCCGGGTTGAGATTTTAACTCATGGCTTTGGAGCAGTGTTCGGAAAATCATTCTCAAACCTTATTTATTGAGCCCTCGCAAGAGAATAAACTCGCATGTGAATCTGGCAAACAAATCTCACGCTTGAGATTCTCATTCGTTTTCACGCACTCACACTTACAACGTCAAAAACACATTCCAATCCTTTAAATTTGTCGAACCTCTTAACGGAATCCCTTTATGAAGAGCTTTGAGTGGGTTGGTTTATTTCCTTTTAATTCCGTTATAATTGCTTATCTTTTGACAGATACGCGTATTTCGTCTACTACTTGCAGACTTCATCAGTGCTAGGTACTCAACACCACACCACACACACATTCCAGCAAAAAACTCATAAAAACCGCTCAATCGTAAGAAAGTTGCAGTCAAGTTATGAATACGCCAAAAATATAGGTCATCAATTTCGGTTGGTGTCGATGTGTCACCCAAAAGCATTTGTACAAGGACTTATGACCTATATCATGAGGCGTGATTCTTTTGGAGCCTTAATAATGTTGTATGCAAGAAGATTGATGCATGGCTGTGGTGGTGAGGTGAATTCTTAAAAACCCTCATTAAAACCTAATAGAGTATGAATGGGACGCAAAATTGACTGTGATCAGAAATTATACTTGAATCCTTCAGAGGAAGTACTTCTATGGGGATACCTTTAAAGCCGTCGATTTGATAATGATGTTACATTTTACGCTACAGTCTTTGTCGTCACCTGATTTGAACGGTGATACCAACACACGATCAATGTGTTTGTAACGTTTTTATTGTTTTGCAGAGAAATGAGAGACTCAGTAATGACCTTTTTGCTTACTGTGCAGAAGCTCGTATGCTTAATCTCAGGCTCCATCACGTTGAAGCGAGGTTCACCTCGATTTTTTAACACAACCACTTACCCAACCAGCACACTTCCATCGAAATCAGTTGCGGTAGCTTGATTGTGACTAGAATAAGTTGTACACAAGTAACTAGAATTGTTTATTGACTAGTCTGCTCCTAGGGTACTTACTTAAAAACAAATCGATTTCTCAAATCTATTTCATTTGAATAGCTTCCTGTTTTCGGCGGAGGGGCCTCCTTTAGCTCAGTCGGTAAAGGCACAGCTACGAAGCAAGACCATGCTAGAGGTGGCGTTGTGCGATTCCCGGGTTTGTCTAGGTATTTTTCGGGTTGGAAAATTTCTCGAATTCCCTGGGCATACAGTATGATTGTACTTGCCACACAATTATACTAATGCAAAAATGGTACAGGCATCCCCCAATTAATAACTGTGGAAATGCATCTAGAACACTAACACTGATCCATTTGGTGAATTTTCACAAATGGAAAATTTTCAAAAAAACCTGCTATTCTAGCATACGTATTTCTGACAGACAAGGAATCAGTTTTGAGGAGCTTTTCATAAACTACGTAGACAGTTTAGGGGGGTTGGAAAATTATCCAAGGCACATACAAATTTTATTAATTAATTTGTATGGACAATTGTCTACGCAGGGGGAGGAGGGGGTCAAGAATCCCAAAAAACTGTCAAATTCACCAAATGGAACACAGCCTAAGTTGAGAGCACACAATAAGCTAATATGCGATAAGCAATAAGAAGAAGAATAAAAAGAAGAAGAAAAGTTCTGGGATTGAACGTGATTAAGAGAGCTCAGTGATCTAGTAGCAAATATTCTACTTACTGAGCAGTAGATCGTGGGTTGAATCATTTATTTATATATTTGTAAATAATTCTATATTCACACTAGGAGATTACAAGCCAGTGGTATACGCTGTCACAGTAGTTGACGTGTTTTCTATGATAATCTCGTTCTGACTCTCGCATTACAAGCTATCAAAATACAGTACAAATCTAAAATGTCATATGTAATAGCTCCCATACGAAAACATTATTGACATCTTCCTGGTGACATTTCATTTGAAAAGCTAAATTTCACCGAACTTAAACAATTCTCAATGGATCATTTTAGATGGCTGAGTTTTGAAACCACCACAGCTTTCATTTGGCGCTACTGTATACGGACGAACCAATGTAAAATACTGTGGCAGCCACAGTACGGTGCTGTCAAAACCTCAGCATCTTCAATGATCCATTACAGTGATTTCCTATGGGCTCAGTAGTCTAGTGGAAAACGTTTTTGCACACTGGGTAGAAAATTGTGGGTTCAATCCCAGACCCCTTTGCATTACTAGAGTTAGTATAGTCGTATCACTTTCCAATATAAATCCAGATCTACCCTTTACACTAACAATAAGGTCCTTCTCACGACAATTGTTGAAAGGCATACTCGTTCTCTAGTAATAATGGATGTCAAACTTTTTCACTTCGGAAAAGACATTGCTAATGGCAGGAATTCGACGTCCTTTTGATATATTGAATTTTGGGATATTTTAAGTCTATTTTTGTCCATAGTGAAGTGCATCATATTGATAAAATTATAAATTTGGTGCAAACATTTCTTTAGGGTGAAACTGCTTTTGTAAACAATTACTTCAAAAACTGATTTATCGCAAATAAAAGCTCACTTTCGCAAATTACTGATGCCAGGTGGTAGTGGAATTAGTCCTCTACCTGATGACGGCATTACATTGCATGTGTGAGCTAAAGTAATTGCATTTCACCTTTTTTAAATGTTGGCACCGAATTAATTTACCAACCGATGCTACGTAGCTTGCATACGAGCATAAAGTTAACATTCTATAAAACACTGCCACTTCCGGTAGGGCCTGTTTAGGACAATTATAGGAGTCAAGGAATCGGAGTCGAGGAATCGAAGGCGAGGAATCGAAGGCGAGGAATCGAAGGCGAGGAATCGAAGGCGAGGAATCGAAGGCGAGGAATCGAAGGCGAGGAATCGAAGGCGAGGAATCGAAGGCGAGGAATCGAAGGCGAGGAATCGAAGGTGAGGAATCGAAGGCGAGGAATTGAAGGCGAGGAATTGAAGGCGAAGAATTGAAGGCGAGGAATTGAAGGCGTTTGCGTTTCACAATTGGTGGGTCAATAAATTTAGAAAATTTCGGTCGGATACATTCATATTTTTTATACTAATTTAAATCTATGAACGGAATCTTACTCCCTTAAATAAATTGGGCTTTAAAATTTAAATTTTTTTGCGATTAATGGTTAAATTATGTTGGCCATTCCAGGACTATTATATCATTTAAATTCAGGAATACGTTGGCATATTCAAACCATATTGGAGATTTGTGGTATTTGAAAGATAATTTGGAATGATAAATTTTGTCTTTCTTAGGACCATGGTTGGCAGCTGTTTCTGGACTGATTTTGAGTTCAAGCGCAATTTTGTCGTTTCAATTTTTATTTTCTCAAATTGGGTTGCAGCACATCACATATGTGGAACTTCATGCAAAAAGCTGACTCAAAGCTGACTCCTTTTTTTGTTTTGCCTAAGTGGTATAACTGGCATAGTTGGACATCGATCTGTCAAAATAAAATTTTCGTGATATCGACACTGAGCATTCATAAGGACCAATGTCGAAAACATAAATACTGTCTTCTTTCGTAAATGTCTCGTACACAGCTAAAAAAAGTAGTGTACATTTACGTTACTATGATGCACATAAATGGAGCGTCATATATCCTACAAGATTAAATTATAGATCGTGTAAATTTATGAGACATGTCATGCAATATTCTAAATATTGTATGCAACTGTCCACCTTTGTTTGCAACATTGCAAGCTGCTAGTTTACGTGAAAAGAAAGTTTACATGCATGAATGTTTCCAGGCATGGATTTTTACATCACCAGTAAAATTAAGAATGTTGTTCTGTGTACATCAAAGCCAATCCAAGTAAGCCACTAGTTTTATCGGATAGGAGGGGCCTTTCTGTACACAATCATGGTGTTGGTTTTCTTGAGTGAGTTTTCATTTTCGAGAAATTCACGCAAAAAGTAATTGTTTACGTTTGCAGCATTGGCCCTTATGAAAGTAAGCATTGACGTTGACGGCGACTCTGCAACTCTTTACTCCTGGTATAATCCCATAAGCATCTGACTATGCGTGAAATCTAGCGGACTTTGTCTTATCTCTTCATTCCTCCAGCAAGCCGCCGTTTCTTCACGCAAAGATTGACAGAATCATATGGGATTTTCATAGAAGTGAAAGGGTAAGGAAATGTTCACCAAGATACACACACAGACTGATGTTCACCATAATAGCGAAGAGTTACAGAGTGACTGAAGAGGCGAATTGTCCTCCTTTGTTCCTCCACTGTTTAAATGCTTGACGGAGTTTGACGTGTGGGCATTCTTTTTTCGACTAGTTCGACAGGGAGCTTCTCAAAGGATTTTTTAACTAGTATTTTCAAGTCGGTTAGAATTAAATCAAAAGCGTTGTTATTCAGTAATATGGCCTATTTACAGATGCAATATTTCTTCGTCTCTTCGATCATTTTGGTTTGCATTGGATTCGTTACGGAAATTGTGTTAATTGCATGTAAGTTGATGCAAACAATTCGAAGATTTGATGATTACGTCGAATAGATGTGAAACTATCATTATGTCTGTGGTATGTTGAAATATTGTTAACTGTGCTTTTAGTGAGTCAACTTATGATTACAGCATGAAATATCCAGTTGATGCATATTAACGATTATTTTCGCTAGTAAATAGTGCTTAACATTGATACATCTAGCTGGGAGTCCCACACTGGGACCTTAGCCCTAGTGGTCGAACAAAAATTGTTAAGATTGTGTGGAGCTCCTCTTTTGCCTTTTCGATCAACAAGAATCAACCTTACTACGTTATTTTGAAGAAATTTCCAATTGGGAGCGTTGAAATCTTAGATATTACAGGTATTGATAAGCGCTCGATATTATTTATCGTCCTGCTTGCAAAATTCTTGCGAATGAAACGATACAAAGTCATCAAAACACTGCATATTTTTCAAATGGGACTTCTGACTCTTATTCCAAATTTTGCTGCTTCTTTCTGGACTTCAAAATGTAAGCACTTAATTCCAAATTTACGTTATCGTGTTTTTCCTCCTACGAAACCTAATCAAATCAAAGTTTGATGCAATTGGTTCCAAACAATTAGAAAATGTCCAAAGAAGGAAATGTTGCATACATGTTTCTTCTTATATATGTTTATAATTATAAACCACGGTAGAATTATTTAAATGAATTGACAAGCCCCTTGATCCCCTTTCTCATTTTACAGCTGGTAAAATCAATTTGACAGATCGATGTCCATCTATACCACTTGAAATCACTGAAATGGGGTCGATTTTTGATGATCGAGTTCCACATATGTTATGTGGTTGCAGTCAACAAAAGTTTTAGATCACCTGCCTTAAGGTGTTGGGGAGTCCATTTTCTTGTCACGATTCGCCATTTCAAGAGCATGAATTATACGGTTCACGAGGCTTATAAATCTATACATTTCAGCTAGAGTATGTGTACAAGCTATGGCTGAACTATAACCAACGTTCAGCCATAGCTTGTACACATACTCTAGCTGAAATGTATAGATTTATAAGCCTAGTAAACCGTATAATTCATGATCTCCACATTTGTTCTATTTTCACACTACCGTACTCTAGAAGAACTATCAATCTATCGTCTTAAGATCATACTCTAGCTAATGAATTGTGGCAGTAAAGCTTCATGTTGATATACGTATAGCATTTCCTCCCAACTCTGAATCGTTAACTTCACTTACAACACACTTCAATTGAATGTACTAAACAATGAATAAAATTACAACAACGTGTTTAAGCAGATATAAAAATGTCAAATGACCGAAAATGTATTGAACCTCTAAACCGTATAAACCGTATGTAACCGAATTAACCAGCTTTCTTTTTGAATATCTTTTATAATATTCTACGAAACCTCCTAATTATGATTTAAACATCTATCTTGAAGATTAATGAGAAAAATTTAGACGGTTTTCTGAAATTATTGAAAGATGAAAGTCCGAACGACGAAGGTGCTGACTAAATCAGGTAATCATTACTAAAAAAGGACTAAACGAAATAAAAACTTCAACATTACTTTTTTAAGCCAAAATTACCTTATATCCTAAACAAATACCGAAAACTATAATGTATCAACCTTTCATGAGATCTGATATAAGTTTGCACAACTGACCGCTAGAATTACCCTAGACTGAGAATGCCATAAATAAGTACATTTTAAAGTTGACCCATGGGTTATCTATTAAATCCAATCCTTTTAATTTGTCGAACCTCTTAACGGAATCCCTTTATGCAGAGCTTTGAGTGGGTTGGTTTATTTCCTTTAAATTCCGTTATAATTGCTTATCTTTTGACAGATACGTGTATTTCGTCTACTACTTGCAGACTTCATCAGTGCCAAGTACTCAACACCACTGAAGAATTCATCTTTTATCTACGAGTTATTTACTAATCAATTGGTACTAAAAATCAGCAGGTATCCACTGCCATGGCACAATTTACCTTTCCACGAAAACGCAAGCTCAACGTGTCCTTTTGGCGAT
Source organism: Ochlerotatus camptorhynchus (assembly GCF_037179485.1). Classification (NCBI taxonomy): domain Eukaryota; kingdom Metazoa; phylum Arthropoda; class Insecta; order Diptera; family Culicidae; genus Ochlerotatus; species Ochlerotatus camptorhynchus. The sequence continues at coordinate 1,807,350 of NW_027041118.1, read as the reverse complement.
GGATTTTTTAATTGATTCATTGAAGATTATAAATTCCAAAGTAATACCAATTTGAATCAGCACTTCATAATTATTACGAACATTGATTTGCGATTCCTTCATATCCCTAACCAGTTTATGATTTCATAAAAGTTCATTAATTCTAGTTGATTTTTTACACAAACCACGACCTTGAAATTCGTCCGACCATGCTCACACACCCCCAAATCCACACAAAGCATTACAACAAACCAATCCCTACTAAGAGTGCCGACTCTCCAGATCCTGTCTGCAATCCAAACCCCTAGCATTCCAATTCTTGTTTTCACGCATTCTTTGTCGGGCATCGTCAACTGACACCCAGATGCGAATAAAAAAATCACTAGACGCCATAACAAACTCAAAACCTAATGCATATGTATTGTGTTCGGACTGCTAGAAGTCCGAAAAAAAATTAACTTCCTCGTTTACTAAATGACGAAAGCGTCATGGCTCCTTTATTCGCTTACTTTGAGAACAGCAACAGCACACACCCCTTCTCTTTGGCAATGTGTTCGGGTGTTTGCCCTGCGGCAGAATATCAGAATACATCATGCATGAATGGGTCCCAAATTGGTAACGATGACAATGGCCATAAAAAAATTGAAACATATTGAACGCGGATGACGCCGGTTGATGTGTTACTAATTTCGGTTCGTTCCGGTTGTTTTGAAGTATGGTATCCGTGGCAGCCGGCGGCGGTCAATTGTTAGGTGATTGAGATTTTTCACGGTTTATGAAGATATTGTGTTTGTTTTGCTGCAGGTTCATCGTACACGGCGGGTACACAGTCAGTTCCGTCATACGTCATAGGAAATGAGCATTGGATTAACGGGTATGAAGAAATTTGGAAGAATCTGGAAAATTCGAGATTATGCCCCATTCAATATCGATACATGGCTACGCCCTTGGTTTTATTAGAGAGTTTTCTCCAAAATAGTGAAATGATGCCATTCCAAATTGTAGGATATATGCTCAGAGTCTCCGTTTTTTTCCATACACCCAACCGGGAAATGTAGGATTCTTTTTCAGATGTACATAACAAGTATGCAGAATTTGCAATGTTTCGTGACATGAACAGATTCTGTAATGTGGTCGCCAGAAGGTATTTAAAATAATTTTGAATTTTTTATGTTTGCTTAATTGAACAAATTTTATTACCTCAAATGCATTGCGCCTTGAAAATCAACTCGTGAAGGATTTATACAAAAATATGGATTCAGGAACTATTTGCTTGTACGCTACATTCCAGTGCAAGTACGGCCATTACATTTGAGGTATGAAACACATGCAGAGGATGTAATAAATCCAACCTTACATTGGATGTAAGAGAAATTTGTTTTGCGTGCCCTAAATCAAATTTGAAATAAATGTTCGTGGTTTTGATTGCGTAAATATATGACAAAATATATATCCTCTTAACATTTATCAAACCCAATTTGTTAAGAATGTGAAAATATGTAGTTTAAGATTGGGCCAATTAGAGGAATACTTGGTCCAAAAACTGGCCCAATTACCCTACTTGGTTCTATCTCTATACAATGATTAAAAATCGGATGGATCTCGTTCAAGTCCATTTTTCCTAGCTGTCTTAAGAGGCTTTGTTGGTGGACCTCTTTAAAACATTATTTTCTGTGCTTATGCATACTTAATTCAGGCACCATTGAACGTTTATATAAATTTTAGTGATTAACGCGCAAAAAAATAGATCACTCATAGTCTTCTCAAACCAATATCCTACTTAAGATCATTATTACCCTAACAACCATTAAAATTAAATCCACCAACATCAGTAGTTTCCCAACGAACAACACCTGCCCAGATTAGGAGACAAAGCTCGATGAAAAACCGCAACCTCACTGCCCCTTCATTATTCGCATTAAAATGACCAACCAACCAACCAACCAGTCAGTGAGGCATGCGACGCGGAATTCCTTAGCGTTCCGCTTTTGCTCGCTCACACAAATGATGTGTGTAGTGCTCCGGTTACTGCCTTTGCCACCTTCGTCGTCATATGAAGCAACAACAAATCACATCTCCACACCGTCCACTCACGGTGAGTTGCTCGTTCATCGTACTCTGCGCACTGTTATGGCTCCTACCTAAAGTTCAAGTGCAAGTTTACGGCAGCGGCTGGAGTTGAAAGTAAAAGTAACGCGCATTCACAGTTGCCGCCGACAATACTGTGTCACGAATGCACCACCAAACGAGCGGCAATGCCAAGAGGGTCTGACATAACACTTTGTTGGAACGCTGCCGTCGCCACCGTCGTTCATCATCAATCCCGGAGGGCAATCTATCACATCTCGCACCCTTTACCTCGTTTCCCCCACACAGATCGAACCTTTGCGATAGGATAATTAAAGCCACCGCACTACAACACAGCTTTATAAGGCAGCAAACAAAACGGTACAAATCCGTAACAAAGTGTTGAGTTAATCATCCATTTGGTTGCCCGCTGCCGTTGCTGTGCTTGATTAATTGGATTTCGATTGGGTCTCCTAACGGTTAACGCGATTCGATGCGACTGTAAGCGAATTAAGATGTAGGTTTTATTCTGTATGATTTAGAATGTCGTCCCAACAAGAAGAGAAGACAAATGTGCGAATTCCACAAAAAATAACCCCACCGGGGGAATCTTAATTGACCATCTGTGTGGAAGTTTTGCCAATTTGCTTCGAAATGAGGAAGTGAGGTTTTAATTAGGCAATGCTTTATTTTCGGTTAAATAATTTTAATAGTTTAGATCGCTTGAATTGGAAAGGAAATGGCTGACGTGGAAAAAAAACTTAATTTAATTTATGGATTGGCTCCACAAGCTTAAAAATTAAAAAAAATGTGTGTAAGTTAATCACAAAAACTGAATGTTTTGCATTATTCCATTCCACATTTGGAATGAATAATTCCAGCGTTTACACAACAGGAATCAAACATACGAACAGGCAGCTCTACGTGTTTTGCCAAGGATCGAACAAATTTATGCTAACTATTGAATTATTCGCTAAAATACGAAACAAGCAACATTCTCATGCGTTAAGATTTTGGATGCCTTATGTGGTGTTTACACTAGCGCTAATGAGCTCGCTGCTAGCAAAAACGCTCACCAGCATAATGTAAACAGGGCATCAGCGTCTACCAGCATGAAATTTCAGGAGCAACTGAAATTCGTGCTAGTTGGCGAGTACACTAGCGCGAGTAAATCCGCACAGATGTAAACACCCCATTAACTCTGCTTTTCCATACTTAACACAAACATCAAGTGAGGGGGTCAGAAGGAAAAGAGTGCAAGTAACAAACAGAAATGGACATTATTTTACGATGATATGGGCCGTACACATTTATCAACACGCCCACCCTCTTGAAGTGTCTACGCAATTTATGGACAGCCTCTACTGTAAAGGGCGTTCCTAAAATGATGCTCAAAGTATCGACAATTACCATTTTCTCATGTTTTCCAGTATTGTCACTTGCATCCCTTTCCTTCTAACCCCCTCAATTTAAGGCTTCATACTCAACTGGGAGAAGTGAGATACTCCTATCTACAGCTTTGCAATATGGGAGGGTTGAGACTAGGGTGCATCATTTTGAGAAAAGTGTTTGCAATCATTGCAGCTACCCTTTGATGAACGTTTAGGGGCAAGCAAATGATTTGAAGTTTAAGTATAGTCAATGTTGACTCTTTTTAAAGGTTATAACTGCCATCCGGATTATTTAATTGATTATTAATTTAGGTTTATATAGAATTTAAATTCCCCTTGGTGGGACCAGCAATGCACTGAGGTTTATCGAAAAAAGTCCGACGCGTTTAAGCTTTTCCGGAAAGGTGGAACACCCGTGCATTTCGAAGCGTACTCGGCTCTTGAACGCAAACTCAAGAGCCTCATAAAAGCTAAGAAACGCGGATACTGGCAGCAATTCGTGGACGAATTGTCGCGCGAAACGTCGATGAATACGCTTTGGAACACGGCGCGAAGAATGCGTAACCGGTCTTCGAACAACGAGAGCGAGGAGTACTCGGATCGTTGGATTCCCAAGTTCGCGCGAAAAGTATGCCCTGATTCCGTGCCGGCACAGATGATTCCTCGCGAAACGACGAATTCGGGAGACAAGATCAGCCAGCCTTTTTCAATGCTGGAACTCTCACTCGCGCTCCTTTCGTGTGGCAATTCGGCTCCGGGGGCTGATAGAATCAAGTTCAACTTGTTGAAAAACCTCCCAGACGTCGCTAAGAGGCGCATGTTGAACTTGTTTTGTCAGTTCCTGGAGCTCAATATTGTGCCGGATGATTGGAGGCAAGTGAGAGTTATAGCCATTAAAAAGCCTGGAAAACCCGCGTCAGATCATAACTCGTATCGTCCCATCGCGATGTTATCGTGCATTTGAAAATTGTTGGAAAAATGATCCTCTTTCACTTGGACAAATGGGTTGAGGCGAACCACCTACTCTCAAATACTCAATTTGGTTTCCGTAAGGGCAAGGGAAAGAACGACTGTCTCGCGTCAGTCCGCATCGTGCTCTCTTGCCGTGCGGATCTATTTGCTTTTTGCTGAAGGAAGTGTTACTACTACCTAAAGCTACAACAAATTTAAACAGCACTTTTCAGTGCTCAACCTGTAAATTTTTTCTACCTTGTTCAACTCTTATTCCTCTTCGATCCTTGTTTGGACCCTACCCGAGGTAATCCTTCTTGGATATCGATTTGGAAAATTCCTCTTCGATCCTTCAGATTCTTATAGTAATCTGCTTGGAAGTCGATTTGGATAAAAATTTACTGCCGCCATGGCGCCTAAACGCAAAAGAAAGGGGCAAACTCTTGACCCCCCTTCTGATGAAATTAATTTGAGTAATCAATTTGATTTGCTCACGGATGATGAGAATGATCCATCATTCAAGAAAAATTCTAGTAAACTTTCCCGGCTTAATGCCAAGAAGGAAAAGATTCCCCCTATTGTGATAACCACTACCGATTTCCATGCTCTTCGCATGGAACTTTTGAATTTCGTGAAAGTTAAGTTTTCACTACAAATTGGACGTCGGGGTGAATGCCGTGTATTGGCTGAAACCTTGGACGGATTTAAATGTCTTCTCAAGTATCTTACTGAGAAGAAGCACAAATTTTTTACTTACGACACCAAAACTGAACGTGTGTTCAAGGTTGTCATGAAAGGACTGCCCAGTGGTGAATCCCTGGATCAGATCAAAGATGAACTGGCAAAATTACTTGGAGTTGTGCCACTCCAAGTAATCAAAATGAAAATGAAATCCCGTCCTGGCGATTCACGCAACGGGATTTCTAATGATTTTTATTTAGTTCACTTCAAATCTAGTGAACTAAACAACCTTAAGGCCTTAGAAAAAGCTAGCCTTATGCTCCATGTCCGAGTGAAGTGGGAACACTTCAGGAAGACTGGAGGAAATTTCCAAAACCTCACCCAGTGCCGTAAGTGCCAGGGATGGGGTCACGGAACTAAAAATTGCTACATGCCAGCTAAATGCATGAATTGTGGTGATTCCTCTCACGCAAAGGACGACTGTCCTGTGAAGGAAGATCCTAAGAAATTTAAATGCTCAAATTGTGGTGAAAATCACAAATCCAATTTTTGGGAATGTAAGACTCGCAAAGCGATCCTACAATCTCGTTCTAACCGTCAGGTAGGAAACGCTCCACGTTTCCGACCAGGTACAAATTCCTCTGCTGTTAACAACGGTCAGCGAGGAACAAATTCTACATTCGTACCCGTAGGTACAAATATCTCCCCTGCTTCAAATGTTTCATCTGTACCTACTCCCCTCGCTGCTAACAATGTTCAGCGAGTTAATGGAGCTACCTATGCTGCTATTGCAGCGGGTAGAAATCAAAATACTAACCACCATTCTAACGGAAATTTTGACAATTTTGACTTAGGAAGCATTACTGCCCCCAAAATGGAATTTTTACAGAATTCATTAATTGACATGATTTCTGATATGCTTAAATCTAACTCCATGTTTGATGCTATTCAAACTGGAGTAAAATTTGCAAATAATATTGTCATGACTTTAAAATTCAGTAATGGATTTTAAAGCATTAAATATTGTAAATTGGAATGCTCGATCTCTTAAAGATAATGAAGACGAGCTATTTAACTTTTTGAGAGTTCATAACGTGCATATTGCCGTTATAACTGAAACGTTCCTTAAACCTCCCCATAAGGTTAAGAAGGACGCAAATTACTTGATTTATAGAAATGATCGTCTTGATGGACCCTGTGGTGGCGTTGCCATCATTATTCATAGACGAATCAAACATAAAATTCTTTCTTCATTTGAAACCAAAGTTTTTGAAACTTTGGTAGTTTCTGTTGAAACAAAATTTGGACAACTTACGTTTATAGCTGCCTATTTGCCATTCCAATGCGTAGGCCAGCAAAAGAATTTTCTCAAGGGTGACCTCCAGAAACTTACCCGTCATAGGTCTAAATTCTTCATTATTGGTGATTTTAATGCAAAACACCGCTCATGGAATAATGCTCAAAGCAATTCCAATGGTAATATTCTGTTTGATGATTGTTCTGCAGGTTATTACACTATTCAATATCCAAACAGCCCAACATGCTTTTCTTCTGCAAGAAATCCCTCCACTATTGATTTGGTCTTAACTGATTCATGTCAACTTTGTAGCCAATTGGTTACCCATGCTGACTTCGGTTCTGATCACCTTCCAGTAACTTTTGAAATATCCCAAGAAATAATTTGTAATCCCAACAGCTCTACTTTCAATTACCATAGAGCTGATTGGGAGCAGTATCGAACATTTATGGAATATAACTTCGATCCAAACATTCCTTTGCAAACCAAAGATGAAATTAATTATGCTCTTGAATCTCTGACTACTTCTATAGTTGAAGCAAGAGCTGCCTCAGTACCAAAATGCGAGGTTAAATTCGATTCAATTATAATAGACGATGATCTTCAACTCTTGATCCGTCTCAAAAATGTCCGTAGGAGACAATATCAAAGAACACGCGATCCTGCCATGAAAGTTATCTGGCGGGATTTGCAAAAACAAATTAAAAAGCGATTCTCTGCCCTGAGGAACAAAACTTTTGAAAATAATATTTCTAAATTAGACCTGAGTTCCAAACCCTTTTGGAAACTCACAAAAATTTTGAAAAAACCTCAAAAGCCTATTCCAGCGCTTAAAGAAGGTGGTAAAATTTTGATCACAAATTTGGAAAAAGCTCAGAAACTTGCTAAGCAATTCGAGAGTTCCCATAATTTCAGTTAGGGTCTTACTAGTCCTATTGAGAATCAGGTTGCTCGGGATTTTCTGAATATTTTCTCTCGGGAAAATATTTTTGATGATTCCTGTGGGACTGATTTGGACGAAGTAAGGTCTATAACTAAAAAATTTCAAAATATGAAAGCTCCAGGTGATGATGGTATTTTCTATATCCTCATCAAAAAACTCCCAGAGAGTACCTTGTCTTTCTTGGTAAAATTATTTAACAGATGTTTCCATTTGGCATACTTTCCTGATAAATGGAAAAATGCAAAAGTTGTTCCAATTTTGAAGCCGGATAAAAATCCAGCTGAAGCTTCTAGCTACCGTCCAATAAGTTTGCTTTCTTCAATAAGTAAACTTTTTGAAAAAATAATTTTGAATAGAATGATGCTTCACATCAATACGAACTCAATTTTTGCAGATGAGCAGTTTGGATTTCGCCATGGGCATTCAACTACTCATCAACTCTTAAGAGTTAACAATTTAATTCATTCAAACAAATCTGAAGGCCACTCAACTGGAGTTGCTCTTCTAGACATAGAAAAAGCATTCGACAGTGTTTGGCATGAAGGTTTGATTGCTAAATTGAAAAAGTTTAATTTTCCACTTTATATTATGAAATTAGTTCAAAATTATTTAACTGACAGAACTCTTCAAGTAAATTATCAAAATTCCAAATCTAATCGACTACCTGTTAGGGCAGGAGTTCCTCAAGGTAGCATTCTTGGGCCTATATTGTATAACATTTTCACTTCGGACCTCCCTGATTTGCCTCAGGGTTGCCACAAATCTTTGTTCGCTGATGACACAGGCATTTCCGCTAAAGGAAGAAGTCTACGTGTTATTTGCAGCAGACTACAGAAAAGTTTAGATATTTTCTCTTCTTATTTACAAAAATGGAAGATTTCTCCCAACGCTTCCAAAACTCAACTTATAATATTTCCACATAAGCCTAGAGCTTCGTTTTTGAAACCTAGTAGTAGTCACATAGTCACTATGAACGGAGTTCCAATTTCCTGGTCAAACCAAGTGAAATATCTTGGATTAATACTTGACCAAAAATTAACTTTTAAAGATCACATTGAGGGCATTCAAGCCAAATGTAACAAATATATAAAATGTTTGTATCCTCTTATAAACAGGAAATCCAAACTTTGCCTGACGAATAAACTTCTAATATTTAAACAAGTTTTTAGACCGGCCATGCTTTACGCTGTGCCAATATGGTCTAGTTGCTGCACTACCAGGAAAAAAGCACTTCAAAGGATTCAGAACAAAATTCTGAAAATGATTTTGAAGTTGCCTCCCTGGTACAGTACTACCGAAGTACATAGAATTTCGAATGTTGAGACTTTAGCACAAATGTCCAACAAAATAATTAATAATTTCAGGCAAAAATCGTTGCAATCCTCAATTGCAACGATTAATTCCCTTTATACTTAGATAAGATTTAGTTTTAGTTTTTAGTTTTAAGATATCAATTGTTATACTGACATGCAGGTTAAAAAACCTGTTTAAAATACTGAATTGCCAAGACATGAACAATGTAAAAACACTTAGATATATATCATAACAATTAAGGCTGGTACGTTACTGCAGTAACTGGAGCACCTAGGTTAAAATAAAATGTAATTTATTTTGAATTTGGAACAAATAAAGAGTTAAAAAAAAAAAAAAAAAAGACTGTCTCGCGTTGCTTTCCACAGAAATTCAGTTGGCTTTTGCTAAAAAAAGAGCAAATGGCTTCTGTATTCTTGGATATCAAGGGGGCTTATGATTCAGTATCGGTTGAAGTCCTTTCAGAAAAACTCCACGCTTGTGGCCTTTCTCCATTAATTAATAACTTTTTGTACAATTTGCTGTTTCTCTGATGAGCTTTTTTAATGGAAACTCTACAGTAGACCCTTACAAGATACCTTAGACAATTTGTCTACTTGGGCTATCGAGCTAGGTATCAAATTCTCCACGGAGAAAACTGAGTTGGTCGTTTTTTTTTTCTAGGAAGCATAGCCCAGCACAACCGAAGCTTTAACTTTTGGGTAAACCGATCACTCATTCCATGTCTTTCAAATATCTTGGGGTCTTGTTCGATTCCAAATGCACCTGGAGATCCCACATTGAGTATCTGAGACGAAAATGCCAACAAAGGATCAATTTTCTCCGAACAATTACCGGAACGTGGTGGGGAGCTCATCCGCAAGATCTTCTAACGTTGTATTGGACAACGATTTTATTGGTTTTAGAATACGGTAGTTTTTGCTTCCAGTCGGCGGCTAAAACGCACATCATCAAACTGGAACAGATCCAGTATCGTTGTCTTCGTATCGCGTTAGCATGCATGCACTCGACTCATACGATGAGTCTAGAAGTGTTGGCGGGCATGTTGCCACTATCGGATCGGTTTTTGGAATTGTCCCTCAGGCTACTCACCCGTTGTGAAGTTATGAACCCACTGGTAATCGAAAACTTTGAAAAGCTTCTTGAGCTGAACCCTCAAACTCGTTTTATGTCATTGTACTACGTGTACATAACACTGGATGTCAGCCCTTCACAGTATAATCCTCATCGTGTATGCTTCTCCGACTTCGGCAATACAGTTAGTTTTGATGTATCTATGACGCGGGAGATTTGTGGGATCCCAGAACATTTTTTTTTTTTTTTTTTTTAGTCTTTATTATAGAGATTTTTAGCCTGGGGCTAGTTCATCTCTTTTGGATCCCAGAACATCATCGTTCCATAATTGTTATGAAAATAAGAGAGTTTCTAAGTACTTTATCTTTAAGATCTTTTGTCATCACCTTTGCATGGGTCCCATCTCATTGCTCGATTCCGGGCAATGAGAAGGCGGACTCGCTTGCAAAGCTGGGCGCTATGGAAGGCGATATTTACGATCGACAAATCGCCTACGATGAATTTTTCTTCATTTATAGTCAACAGTCACTCGTCAGCTGGCAGAATAAATGGAGCGAAGGGAGTTTGGGACGATGGCTATATTCGATCATCCCTAAGGTGTCGAAGAGTCCTTGGTTCAAGGGGTTGGATATGGGTCGAGACTTCATTCGTATGATGTCTCGCCTTATGTCCAATCACTACTCGTTAAACGCTCACTCGTACCGTGTTGGGCTGGGGGACAGCAATCTCTGTGAATGTGGACAAGGTTACCAGGACGCAGATCACATTATTTGGTCGTGTGCTGAGCATTGCGGAGTCAGATCCGAGTTGTATGATTCACTTCGGCTCGAGATAGACAACCTAATGTTCCAGTTCGGGATATTTTGGGTAGACGCGATCTGGAGTTTAAGCTACTCATAAATGTTTTCTTAAAGAATATTAACCTAAGATTGTAAGTTTGACTAACCTTGTGTTTAGTTTTTGTTTTGTTCGTGTGGTTTTTTTTAATGTTTGTTTCTGTAATAATTGTATAATTACACTGCGGATACCAAATTGAATAGGAATAAGTTCATGTTTTAGGAATAATGAAATATTTGTATCGTAAATCATAACTCAAACCTCCTTCTCCCTCTCCCCATCCATAAAACTGTAAATCTCTACTGACCTCGAGACGACCGCGAGTAATCGGTTCAATTCCCTTAACTCTAGCTTTAAGACATCTATTATGTATAACGCAAATGATAACTTGGCTCTGTAAAGTTTATTCGATTGAGCCTGTACAAATAAATTAATACAAAAAAAATAGAATTTAAATGGAAAAATATTCATTCAGGGGACACATTTGCCCACAACCGACTTGGTTCATAGCCACTTCCCCGGGACATCTCGAAACAATAACAACTGTAACCAGCACTTAAGGGGGGACACCTATTAGAGGGTTTCAAAAAAAATCTAACATGTTGTTTGAATTTTCGGCATTCACATTGTGTTTCAAAGCATCTATTGGTCAAATTTGAGTGCTCTGGGACTTTGTTTACCCCCTGACGATAATAGGTTAAGGTATTGCCGAAGCCGATATTTCCCCTACTAGGATGTTGTGGTTTATGGTGGCGGAATAAATATCAGAATATATGTAAGTCACTGTTAGTCTTGTGTTAAACGCACCTAGACATAACTCAAATTTTTAGTCGCGTTTTAATCGAAACCATATTTTTTACATCAAAGTTAATATCAAAACCTGCAAAATCTAAAACATCTACTAGACCGGCCCGAAACACGAATCCAGTGGTAGTCAGAAATGTAATAATTCTGCAAACATTTTGATTAATTTCCTTGTGGAAAAATTTGAACTTGAAATAGCGTTTGCCTGTTGATTAAGACGCATTTCACCCTCTTAATATGATCACCAATCGACCGAAGCAATGAACATAACACACACACACAAGTCTACGCCATCATATCCAACATCGACGAAATAAACCGACACTTTCAGTTCCTTGAAGTAGACAGCACGATGAACAGCACCTGAATGGAGCTTTTCGCCCCATGTCAGTACCTACACATAAGATACGAAAGCTGGTGCGCTTCGCCAGCGATCGGCATGTCATGCTCGAAAGCTTCGCCTAGCTTCGAATTGAAGCCTGAGCGCTTTAGGGTCAGTGGGGTGATTGTGACTGTTGGAAGTTTAAAACTAGATTTTTGATAAAATTATAAATCAAATTTTTTTTTATTAATGCATCAATCCGAAGGAAGAAAATCAATGCGAGAAATATGTAGAGTAAAGAGGGGTTAAAAGTGCACTCTTAGTTATTTGACTTTATGCTACTTTTTTAATTTCTAGTGATGTAATGCCCAAATAGATCATGGTATCATTTTTGTACCATTTGCCTATATTGTACTACTCTGGATTCATAAAAGAAAACGTAGATTTTCTAAAACCTCACTTTTATTACATCGCAGAACCACGCATTTATATAATTGCTAATTTCGTTGACAAAGTTCAGCTCGACAGAGGTGGCCAAAATGTTCAATGCCAACAAGGCGGAAAATGTCGAATCGAATGGAATCAAAATTGAGCTGGATCTGGAGAAAATGGTGGAGTAGGAAGCTAACGAGAGTATCTTGCAGAAGTTTGATAACACGATAAGCAAGCTATTCTCTGGAAACACTGACGATCAGGGTTGCTTCCACTCACTTGCTATAAAAAAATATTTTTCGGAATTATGCAATCATTAGATGTTATAATGATATGTTGTATTTGTAAGTAACAAGAAAAGGGTTTAAAGTATGTGTTTGATTTATAAAACCTGCCAATTTCGCTTTCAGAGCGTCACAATCAGCGATCTTGTGATTCGTGAGCGTTCACTCAGAGTGAGCGCTCACGAGTCATAAAATCGCTGATTGTGACGCACTGAAAGCAATATTGACAGATTGTATGTGTCAAATATATACTTCATGACCTTTTCTTGTAACTTACAAGAACTAATTAGCATTATACTATTTCATGATTTCATAATTCCGAAAAACATTTTTTTTATAGCAAGTGAGTGGAAGTAACCCTGCTGACGATGATGTGAAACCAACGGCTACAGAAACAGCACCTAAAGAGGGTGCCCGAAGAAGAGAGAGCAGACGGAAAAAATCCAAGGAGTGCGGGAAATTCGACTAAATCTGGAGAGAATGAGACTACGAAAGGAAACAAAATGGAAAGCCAGTGTTGGCAAAATCATCAATCAAGCTATATTTTCCACTCTCATACGCATGATATTGGAAAAAAATATCATGCTTGATACGAGGGGAACGCAATACAAAGAACCTGTGCGTTGACGTTAAAATGCAATCAAAAGTATTTTAAGTAATTAATGTGTTTTGAAGTAGTACCAACCGGTGAGCACTCGTGTTTCAGTTACCGTGGGAACATAATGTATCATTATTTATGTACGCTCCTTATATTTGAAATGACGTTTCACATGCATCTAGTGATGGCCGATTTTCATTCGAATAATCGATTAATCGATTAACGAATCGAAAAGTAAAATATTTGTAATCGGTTATATCATGCCGACCTAAGCATTAACTTCTCCAGAGGATCAACACTAGACTGATGCAAAATTTGAAAATTTCGCTCCACAGTGCTCAAACGGTTCCAAATTGTGCCCTGATTAGCCTCCCAAAATTTGAACTCATTTAGTGAGAAACTGACTTGGGACAAACCATTTGAAGTTTATATGGGAATTACTATGGAGAAACCATAATTTCGGTTCATATCGATCTCAAAATTCACCATTTCACTCTACTTTAGAAAATGATAGCTGAGCTTGTTGAAAATTTTCTCAGCTACAACTTTGTTAAGAACCACTTTTCGATCAAATGTAAGGAACTAAAATTATTATGGATTCAATTCACTGATGTCTTATGATTATGCTCAACCAACTGTTCAGCAGGCAACATTGATGTTAAGGGGGTATTCCCAATCTTTTGCCTTTTTTCGGCCTGTTTTTCAATTAATTTTTTTTCAAGGAAAATGAATAGTAATGCGCCTAACTCTTTGGGATTCTTGTTTATTGAACATTAAAGTTTACAAATAAATTTTTTTCGACACAAAAAAAGACATTATTGACGTCACAAAATGGCGGCAAACAGACCCCTGTTCGCCGCAAACGCCTGGACGGGCGAAGACTTTTCTCTGGAACGGCTTCATCTGAAACAGATTTCGTGATGAAATTAATAATCTGCATAAGATTCTCTGGAGCTTCTCCCGTTGGCAGCAAAAAATCTTGCAAATTAACAAAATGGCGGCCATATGAAAAAACAGGCGATTTTTAGCCCGCTTTTTTGCAGCTTTAAGGTGCTTCAAACAATGTTAAATGTTAATATTTTTGGCTGAAAGTGGGAGAAGCTCCAAAGAATTTAATAAGGAACAAAATGCGCAAAGATTCAAGTCAATATCTCTTATAGTTTCTGAGAAAAATCTTCGCCCGATAAAAAAAATGTGGTTTCGAGAAAAACGCGTTTAAAGTTTTGACTTTAGTTAAAACCATTTAGGGGTTCTTACCATTAGTCAGCTATGCCTGGACACCGAATTCACTGATCGGAAAACGGCTTGGAGGGATGAAAGTATATAGTCTAAAGTACAAAAAAACGTGAAAAAAAAAATTTGATTTTTTGAAAAAAAAAAGATCGGGAATACCCCCTTAATGGCGCGTAGAATAGAGGACAAAAATCATAACTACTATGTCAAACTGCAGAATACAGTGTTGCCCACAATACAGTTGCTTAATCTTGCCATAAGATAATCAATCTCTTAAGCAATTAATAATTATTTAATTTGACGTTTGGCTGAAAAACGATTCTCTGCAAAGTTGTAGCTGATGAAAATTCCCATAAGAATAGTAATAGAATTTGTTAACAGTACAATATCTTAAAAGGCTAGAAGACAATGAACAAAAAGTTTTATTTTCCCATAGTAATTTCAAATAGTTTGTGCCAAGTCAATTTCTTATCAAATGAGTTTAAACTTTCGGAGGCTAATCAGGATCCGATTTGAATCCGTTTGAACACTGTGGAGCAAAAATGTTAAATTTTTTATCAGTCTAATCATCACCCATCGTTTCAAACATGTGCTGTACTCTCATTGTAGGAAAAATGACAGCACAACGAACAAAAAATAATCAATTAGTTGTTTATCGAGTCATTAAAAATTGGGATATCTCTGGTTTTGGTGTGATCATTTTGTTAAAAAAGAGCCCAAAATTTCAAAGCAAATCCACAAAATTGCCTTGCATTCGGGGAGTATTCATTGGATGAAAGGGACCGTGAAAGAGGACACTAAAATAGAAAGTATTTCTTCCGACAGTTTCATCTTAGTATTCTTCTGTGGTTTAACGAAATTTCAACTGTAATTAAAGGAGTTAAAAAGTAATTAATGTTCAATATTGTGTAATTAATGTAATTAAAGCAGTAGTTAATGGAATTATTTTAATTACAGCCGTTGCCTGCGTTGGAGTTAAAGGTTATTGCGTGCGTGCCCCTAGACTTGATATTGATTTTACAAGCTCCTTTGAAATTGCGAGACTACACACAACATGCTAAAATCAAGCTGAGAGTTGACTCGACACAAAAATGATTCCGTAGCACATCGTTTTCTTAGAAAGAGACAGAACAGAACAGCTATCTCTTTTAATCCTTCACCTATGGCAGACCCGAAGCTACTCCTGTCAGCAGTGACGGTAGTTTCGGGTCACGGTCGGATGTAAAGCAAAAATTATGAAACTCAAACTCACCACGGTTTGGTTAGAATTGTAGCTGGTGAGTTTTGTTAGCTTGATATTCGTAGCTACGATATCAGGACTTGTTGCCTTGTTGATAGTGAAAAGACTCGGCTTTGTCCACCGAGGATGATCTTGAAACAAGGAAACAATGAGTTAGTTAGTCTTCATTTATGTGATTCCTTATCTTCTATTCGTTGTTCCCTAGTTTGAAGTGGTTAAGACTATGGTTCTGATGCATGGTCATTATCGGTGTCATTCATTAATTGTGTTGCAAAGGAATCCAATTTTGACTGACAAAGAGGCACGCCTTTGAAGGGTGTTTCAACACTCCGAAGGGTATAAAGAGCGGGACCTTTCAATTAGAGTCGGATCCTTGCGATAAATCCAAGAATGACAACTGTAAAAAAATCGAATACTTCATCATTTCTCAATAGTGATGCATGCATGCACTAAACTAAGGACACGGGATATACTACAATAGATCTAATAACTGGTCGCAGTGGTGTTAGGTCCCGAACCGAGGGGAAAACATCACGGCTTTTAATATCATCCGCAGTTGCTTGCTTGTTGTGTGAAAGCCAAAAATTGTGAAAATTAACCAGAAAATCCCATCAAAGGAAAAAGTGTTCTACATTCAACCATTGAATGGATCGAAATTCGAAAATCAGTGAGAAAGATCAAGGTTCTCAATGAAGTGAAAGTGTTGCGAAGAAACGTTGCGAGACAGCATTGAATAACTTACAATGTTTTGTCATTACCCATGGTAGAGGTTGTTTGAAGAGTAGTATGCACTCTGTGGGACCTAAGAGCAAACCAGATTGATTTGGGAGTCTCGCTTGCTCGGAGATGATCGAAAACTAAGACGAATGCAAAGACGAACGAAAATAACCCGGAGTACACAAAGAGCGACCATATGCTGTGAGTGTTCAGAAGCAGATGATCACTTAAGCGCAGGAAATTAAAAATTTCTTTAACATGACAAAATGACATACGACATACACAGCAGACAATTCTGCGTTGCGTTGCGTTTGTAACGGAGTAATTCGTAGATTGCATACTGGTAACTGTCATGTATCAACTTTAACGTCCATATTCTGATTGCTTAAGGAAAACTATTTGAGGGTGAACAGTTCTCCAATCAAAGTTTAAAACAGAAAAGCATGACAATTACCGTTGCCGGCCACGGCCATCTTCTCCGTTACTGGGGAAAGGAAGGATATTGTTGATCTAACATCTACTTAACGGGAGGCCAGCGACTCACCGACGCCCCCATAGATGCTACCGAGTTGGATAGTTGGGTAGGAGATGGGTCAGAATTCGCTTAAGCAGGCGATGCGACCATGGTAACTGTTTTATTTTGGAGGAGCCTGGAAGTAAACCCATGGTCTTCTACTCAGTAAGCAATAGCGGCAGCCATCAAGCTAGCCGAGTGCCTCAATTTAAATATTGGGACCTTATTTTGTGAAGTTAATATAATACTTATACTTAGAATACTAATTGAAATATAATGTAAACAAATAAAAGTTAAGAGTCTCATCCGAATCAAATGATTCCAAATGCTACGGATTCATAGAAATAAAGTTTAAATAGATAAAAGTAGAAAATAGGAACAATCTCACCAAATCAGTCCAAGTGAATCCTTTGCAAGCAGCTCTGTCACGTTTGGTGTAGTAGTTCCGATCATAGATCCGCCTTATGGGGATCAATCCTCTGGCCTTTTTTTTATACAGGGGGGAATCTGCTCGCAGACACCTGAGCAGATAACTCAGGGTGTGGGGATGGGAGAAGTAGCACTCCCGACCCACTAAACCTTACCGTGTACTCTAGGCCCTTGCCCTCCCTGGAACCACCCGAAAGCATTACGTCATGGGAGGGGGCCGGTTGCGCTATGGCGCATCACTAAGTGTTGTGTCAGACTTGATACTCACAACTGAACAGTGAGCAGCTGTACAAGGCCTTCCTCTTGTTGATCGCTGTTAGTTGTTCGCCTGAGTTCTAGAGCAGACGTGATAGCCAGCCAACTGTCCAGGGCCAAACAGGACAGATGTGACCGCTTACCAGCTGCGTGTGCTAAGCACTCTAAGAACCCGGTGTCACTCCTGCCTTTGCACAATGAGGGTTTGTGCAGGGCTTATCAACCTCCTGGGACGAGCTGGATGGGGTTCCAGCGTCCTTACTCTGCGGTAGTTCGTTTAGCCGCAGTATCTCTCCCTTGGGTTCGATAATTAACGTTTCCAGGGCACACCACGAGGAGGCGAACTACTTCATGCCCCTGGTCAATCCTCTGGTCTAATATAGTCGATTGCTCCAAATGGAAGTGGCAACTTGCATCTAGGATTGGGCGATCTTGGATCGATCTTTTTATCTCGATTTACGATTTTTTGGATCGATTCTTTGTCCACGAAAAGATCGAAAAAATCGAACTCTTCTTTCGATCTTTTCGATTTTCAAAACAAAATTTCGTTAAATTTTTTAAGCGTATTTACATCGAAAAAACGATTTACTTTCATCGCAGACTGCGTTGCAAATTTAACGAAAATAACGTCAACATCAGCATCGCTCCCTACAATGACGTCACTATTTGCGTTCCCGATATTTACGAATACAGCAACATTTGATGGTTTTTGCTACCTCCCTCCCGTGCTTATTGCTCCTTATCGTCACGACAACATTAAATAAAATATTATAAAGGAAATAATTTCTTGGGGTACGAACGTATACAAGCCTATTAAAATAAGAATCAAAAGATCGATCTACCAAAGATAACCAATCAGTGAATCGATTCTAGAGCCAAATATACTATCTATGCGTCAAGATCGATCTTTCTCTGAAGATCACCCAATCCTACTTGCATCTCCTTGACGCGAACACGAAGCGACCACTCATAAAATCATACAACGCATAAATAAACTAAAGTTAAAAACTATCACTCGCGATGCCACAAATTTCTGGTCCGGGAGAAAAAAAAAAAACAAACAAAGATTGCGACATCTCTTCTGATGCTTGCAGGGCCCATGTATTAATTATGTCACGTTAAATCGAGCAAAAAATTTACCTCCTCCCCAACCACCCCCTATCGTGACGTTTTTCCTATACCTAATGCATTGCTTGTCACAAAATCTTAACGCATCCCCCCACGCCCCCCTAGAGTGTGACATAATATATGCATCAACCCAAACATGATGAATCACGATTTCTTTCTCGATTCTAAAACTTCCCGGAAAGCGAGAAAACTACCAATCACACACGTATAACCGTCCGGGAGGCAGAGCGCCAGCGCTAATCCGGCAAATGCAGCCGAAAACTATCCAAAGGGGTTCGAAACTGCACTCTGGACATAAAGGGTGATACGGTCAAAATTTGGTCAATATCAACTTGACGTATTTCTTTCAATTTTGCATTTAAAAAACCTGAACACCCCTCATTTTGAAGGTGTGTGTGTGTAGAATGTTGCTCCTATTTTGATTTTGGAATTCACTCTTCAGTTGTCAAAATGCCGTCCAAGCAAGAAGAGCAGCGTATCAAAATTTTGCTCGCGCATCGCGAAAATCCGAGCTACTCGCACGCAAAGTTGGCAAAATCGCTAAAAGTTGCCAAATCAACCGTTACAAATGTAATTAAAGTGTTTGGGGAACGTTTGTCGACAGCCAGGAAGTCTGGATCGGGGGGAAATCGAAAACCGGAAGCCGCTGAGACGACAAAGAGAGTTGCCGGTAGTTTCAAGCGAAACCCTAACCTCTCTCTCCGAGATGCCGCAAATAAGCTGGGTGTATCGTCTACAACCGTGCATCGAGCCAAAAAACGAGCCGGACTATCGACTTACAAGAAGGTAGTGACTCCAAATCGCGATGATAAACAAAATACGACGGCCAAAGCGCGATCCCGGAGGCTGTACACGACGATGCTGACGAAGTTTGACTGCGTGGTAATGGACGACGAAACCTACGTCAAAGCCGACTACAAGCAGCTTCCGGAACAGGAGTTTTATACGGCAAAAGGAAGGGGAAAGGTAGCAGATGTTTTCAAGCACATGAAACTGTCAAAGTTCGCAAAGAAATATCTGGTTTGGCAAGCCATCTGTACCTGTGGCTTGAAAAGCAGCATTTTCATAGCTTCCGGGACTGTCAACCAAGAAATTTACGTGAAAGAGTGTTTGAATAAACGTCTGCTGCCTTTCCTGAAGAAAAACGGTTGTTCCGTACTGTTTTGGCCGGATTTGGCATCTTGCCATTACGGTAAAAAGGCCATGGAGTGGTACGCCGCCAACAACGTGCAGGTGGTTCCCAAGGACAAGAACCCTCCCAACACGCCAGAGCTCCGCCCAATTGAGAAATACTGGGCTATTGTCAAGCGGAACCTAAAGAAGACCAAAAAAACTGCTAAGGGCGAGCAGCAGTTCAAGGCAAACTGGCTTTCTGCGGCGAAGAAGGTGGACAAGGTGGCTCTACAAAATCTGATGGCAGGGGTCAAGCGTAAGGCCCGGCAATTCGGATTTGGAAAAGCGGAAGCCTAACTGAATATTTCTCCTGAATTTTATACTAATTGAACTTGAAAAAGAAATTTAATTTGATTTTTTAAATAAACGATTTCACCGATTTACACGCGTTTTCCCTTGACCAAATTTTGACCGTATCACCCTTTACACAGCAGAAAATTCTGAATATTAATGATGATGTAAACCTGGGGGGAGACACCTGAGGTATAGATTTGGATCCAGTTTGTGATCTGGTTGATTTAAAGAGGAAGACTGTCTTTTTGTTTTAAATATGTATAAATTACTGTTAAAATTGTGTGTATTGATTAAGCACGGGTAATGTTCAACCGAGACCAAAAAAAATCTGCGAAGATGAATAAAAATAATAAAGATGTCCTGTATTGACTTAGATGTACATATTCATGCATGCAAACCTTTAACTTCCTCTTCACGTAACCTACCAACTTGCAAGAAAGTTTGCATGCAATTTTTGGAATATTCATGAAATTTACACGACTATGCCCATGAAAGCATAACATTCCCATATGATTATTAGCCAGAAATGAGTTATCGATTAGAATCGAGTTGCGATTAGATGCAAATGTTTAGTTTGGAATTTCCACCCCCCGAGTATCTAGACAGAAAATCTTAGTTTCACGTACCCACTTACAAATTGTAGATGTCTCTACCGTACGTAAACAATGGGTTCAGCCATCGTTGGTGGCACAACTTTTTTCACATCAGAAAACATGTTGTTGTTTCACTTCATGTGGACGTCGAAAGCAGGCCAAGAATAAATTTTGGGTTAGACGTATTACTGATGTTGCATTATTTTCCTCATATCTTGGAATTTAATCGATTTGATGAAATCAAAATTCATTATTTGGTCTGGTTTGATTAATTCCTCGGGGGCATCTGGGACATGCCCGGAACTGACCAATGTGATCCACGGCGCTCGAAATGGCCACAATTGAATTGGTTAACATATTTTGAAGTAATTTGTTTTGTAACATGATAGGTTTTATTCCATACCGGTCAAATTTAGTATCATGGCTCACATTCCCCAAAACATGTTCCTGCCACATTTCCAGCACAAGTTGACCGATTCTGAATTTGTTCATTAAAGCTCTATGGACGAGGCTATGGGATCATGATACTTTTCATTTGGTGGTTGTTGCTTGCAATTCGCATTAGTTATTACCGATAAATACGACTTAGCTCCAAAAATGCATGTCTATCGGAAATAGTTGACCGATTCTAAATTTGATCAACATCATTCAATGTGACCATAATACTTTTTGTTAGCTGGTTGCTTCGTTTAGATCGCGAATTTCGTCCATATCTCCGAGACCAGTTCTTCGATTGAAAATCTATTAATCAACACCCGCATTAACAATAACCATAAGAAGCGTCTAACCACCAATTCGGATTATCATACTAACTTTATGTGGTATGGTCGTAGCATATATGATATCGTTAGTGAATGGTACATGTTTATTGGGGCATTCTATAGAATCATGGTACCTTTCATTTGATGGCTGTTGCGTTCAATTCGGTAGAGTGGTTGCCGAGAAATTCATTTAAGAAAAATATGTTACGCACTCTCACGGATAGGCATTTTCCGATCCCGTTATGTTGAGTCGATTGGATAACTATGAGAAAAATATCAATGTTTTTACAAAAACATAAAAAAGAGTTGATCAAAAATAAGACGAATTGTAAATTTACTCCACCATTATTCGATTTGACAGAACCAGAGTACCAGAATTTTCGGGGTACATTGACATTATACTGGTGCTGTCAAATAGCTCCCGGGGTGGGAATTTCGGAAAGGGTGTATGCGTGATCCAGTTTGAAAAACATTGCAAACTGCTTTCGGGGACGTCACTTTATTGGAATAGTTTTTTGTTAAATCGGTCATAGCTTGTGGTAATGTAAGGGGCTCGGTGGCTATAGAGCATCCATTTTTGCTTATTGAGTAGAAGATCATGGGTTAGAATCAAAGCCTCGTTACATTACTAAGTTGCTCCACCCCAGGCCTCCATTGTGTAAAATCGCATATAATAGAACTCGGCAGAACGATTCGAAAAATTAATACGTATATTTAGACAAATGTGACGTACGCTCGATCCGGGTCGAAAGACATTGTCAATTGCTTGTCATTCATGTTAATAGCTTCTTGTAACCGAAAATGAGCCCCGTAACGTGGGTAGATCACCTTTTCGTGGTACGTTACGGGATGTAAGATCTACCACCGATTCCTAGTCCTGACTACTTCAAACTAGGGGAACAGGATTTTTCAGTAGTCCAAGGAACACATCTTAGTCCTTGTTACTTTTTATGCCTTGTTGATAGTGACAAGACTCGGCTTTGTCCACCGAGGATGATCTTGAAACAAGGAAAAATGAGTTAGCTAATCTTCATCTATGTGATTCCTAATCTTCTTTTCGTTGTTCCCTAGTTTGGGCCTGTTCATAAACTACGTAGACAGTTTTTTGGGATTATTGACCCCCCCCCCTCCCCTTGCGTAGACAATTGTCTATACAAAATTTTTAAAATTTGTATGGGCCGTGAATAATTGTCAACCCCCCCCCCCCCTAAACTGTCTACGTAGTTTATGAACAGACCCTTTGAAGTGATTAAGACTAGGGTTCTGATGCATGGTCATTATCGGTGTCATTCCTTAATTTTATTGCTAAGGAATCCAATTTTGACTGACAAAGGGACGCGCCTTTGGAGGGTGTTTCAACACTCCGAAGGGTATAAATAGCGGAACCTTTCAATTAGAGTCGGATCCTTGCGATAAATGCGAGAATGACAACTGTAAAAAAATCGAATACTTCAACATTTCTCAATAGTGATGGAGTAATACGACATGCACTAAGCTAAGGACACTTGATATACTACATTAGATCAAATAACTGGTCGCAGTGGTGTTAGGTCCCGAATAGAGGAGGAACCGAAAATGAACGATCGTCGGTCGTAGCTTGTTGTGATGTACGGGGCACGGTGGCCTTAGAGCGACCGTTTTTGCTTACTGAGCAAAAGATCGTAGGTTAGAACCCAAGCCCCTTCACATTACTGAGTTGATAGGGTCGGCAGAGGTATACTCGGTCTCCAGTAACAACGGGTGTCGAAATAACAATCCCTCCCCAATGACCGTAAGGATGTGGGCGGTGCCGTAATTGACCTCAAAAAAATCACTGGATTCTGCACACTGAGAATGGATTGCTAATCCCAAGCCCCATTCATATGGTTATTTGTGAAAATTTCGCTCAATCTGGTAAAACATGGAGTAGCAACTACTGAAATGTATGGCCGTCAATGCTCATGTTCAAAGAGTTATCTATTACAATCGATTGTAAACTACCGGCATTTTACACTGTGTACTAAAAGAAACATGCTTTGTTCAGAAAATATCGTGGAAAATTCCAAAACTAGTTTCTCCCATTCAAAACAGTCTACGGAAACATAAATTTTCAAAACCGGTTTTCTCTGGTTGCTGTTTTTCCAGGTGGCATAGGATATATAACGCTCCATGTATGGGCATCATAGTAACCAAAATTTACTCTACTTTTACAAACTGTGTGGCTCACTTTCAATGGGACAATGAACAAATCGCCACTATATACCTACCATGAGAGCTGCCTTTGATCACTTTCTTCCGATTCACGTGCCGAGCACCGATGCACATGGTGGAACAAAAAGCGTCTCACAAAAATCAATATTGAAAATCGAGGACCCTGAATGAATTGGTGAGATAACTACGGCTCAGCCCAGAAAGTGTGCTTACCGAAGATGCCGAGCTCCCAGTCAGTCGGTTAGTTGGTCATCGATTGGGTAATCACATTCGGTGAGTTTTGTGTATATATTTCCTGATTTGTGCTCCAGTTTGGTGATGTTTCTGGTTAATATAAAGCTTAAAGGGCTAGTTTTTCAATCGTTAGCTTATTTAAAGTTGCATCGATTAATAGCTTTGATATTTTGAAACAAACTTTTGCTTTATCATGCTGCGTGTGATTTCCCAATTATGTCTTTTAAGTTTTTATGGCCTGCAATAAACATTACTACATTAGTCGCTCGTTTCCTTTTCGGAGCAACCAACCGCATTAACAACGCAGACAATCAGCTATGATTTATTATTGCACCACCGAGGGTAGCTTCATCATCGTCCTGTTCATAAAAGCACTATCTGCTATTATCATCAACGCATATCGCCATCGCTGGCGGACTGGACGTCATTTATATTTTTCAGCCATTGCGACAAAAGGTCAATCGCGTACCACCGTGATGCATCAACCTAAAAAATTAAAGTATCATTAGTACCACCCCACTTTCAACTGCGCACACCCTAAAAAGAGGATCGGTGTACTTTCAACTGTCTCCACGCCACGTCTTTCACGAGCTGCCATAGGCCTGCGCCGCGACATTCAAGGTCGTCCTGACGGTGGCCTATGGCTATCATTAGTGTATACATTCGAAGTCAAACAGAGAGTCACGCCCCGTTCAAGGTCTTTTGGGTGTTCAAGCTTATTTGCATTCCACGGTGGTGGAATCCAATCGATCCTATTTTTCGGTGACGGTCAAGTCAGCACCAATCGTGCTAACACAAATTGATGACCACATTTGGAATACCACCGCCAATGAGCTGAGTCATCCATTCATGACTCTTGTTTTTCTTCTTCAAATCTCTATCAAAGACGAGTAACGGAAAGTGAGAACGAATCTAAAGTGGAATCTCACCGTATCTTATTATTTGATCTTGACTTCTCGGCTGCATCCGAAAACCGGTTTTGCTCAGCGCTGCACATCTAAATGCCTTGAGAAAAGGGCAAAGACCGGAGAAAGCCATTAGGTTGATGAATGATTCTACGGGCCAGAACCGTTAGGATTAGATGCTAATCAGGGTAATTTGCCTCATCTATGTAACATCACAAGAAACTCTATTTCATTTGGCTGCTAAACCATCAACGAAGCAAGACATACTTTCGATTTCATACGCCATTGGGTCCTCAAGAATTTACCAACGAAAATTGCTTGGAAAAACCCACCCGGTACTCAACCACGCTTAGTTCTATCACCGTAGCCACAGCCGGCAGCGTTATGAATGCAAAAACTGGAAAACCCCAGTCAGCGGTAATTCGCACTGATCTAGGTCAAAGAACTGCTAGAGCACGAGAAATCCGTGAGCACGTGAGACGCTAATGTAAACAAAAGCTACGTCGTCGCCGCCTCCACCGACTGCCGGGGCAAGTTCTGAATGCTGTTGTGGTAGACATCAGCTTCGCGAGCTGGGGCAATGCCTAGTAAGTATAGAAGCAATGTGAGTGAGTATAATAGCTTGTCCGATGCCGGAAAGTAATTGCACATCGAAAGTGAAGGCGAATTCGAATCGGAGGGAATTCCCCAAGAACGAAATAGCGTTGCGAATGATTATGATTTATAGATAGATTCGTGATTTCGGAGACGAGGGGGATTGTTGCTTGAACTACTGATGGAGAATGAATTAAACAATCTTCAAGGAGATATGCAAATTAGTTCGGTGGAAAAAGCATAACATTTGAAGAGTTTTGAAGCTTTCTGATGAACATCCTTTGGCTTGAAGCTTGAACAAGTTCATCGTATTTTTTGGGATGTCATCGCGTATACCAATGTTGCTTGACACCAATATGGAAAATCTATTGATCTATTTTAAAACCAAAATATTTGAGAAAAATAGATTGAGGATCTTAAAAACCATTGACAAATGATTTTTACTCAAATTTTGGAACTTAAGCACCTTATTACAGACAAGCACACACATTCTTGGACTTAGTTTATGGGATTCAAAATAAACAGGTTAGTAGTTAATAATGTCATGAAAACAAAAATGTAATGCTTGATGTTTTGGACTATTCAAAATTCGGCGCTCTTTTTCATTAAAAATATGAATCAATTTAAGCGTTTGACGCATTCTCCTCTCCAAAATATATCGATTTCGACCTGGCCGAAGACGTCCTTTTCCGGATTTCTTTCCTTGGTGGAGTTTCTCGCGTTAAACAAATGTATTCACTAATGCAGGGAATCAAAATGCAGAGAGCAAGCAACGATATAGACGACTATCATGACAAACTCTCGTTCTCTCTACAAAATTGCCTGATCGGAACGGTCTAAGGAAAAAGGTAGAGTTGTTTGCAATACTCAGTGAGTGAGTAACCCAACCTTTTGCACTTTTGAGTTCGAATTCGACTCAGTTTTTGAGTTACCCTCGTTGGTCGTGTAAATGTATGGGGAAATTTTTGTTAAGTCATTCCATCGTTCCGATCAAGCTATGTCTGTATGCCGACTTCGACTTTGAGTGCCGACTTCGACTTTGACTCCGACTGAAATGAAACTAGAACCTAATTTGGTCCACAACCAACGATTTTGGATCATGATCGATTCTATTGCAATCGAATGACTATCACGAAAACTAACATGAGCATGATGATCAGTGCTGATTAAAATCATTTCTTCTACACTCATCTTAGCTGAACATGAAGACAACCTTAACAAATAGACCAACTATCTGCATGAATTTTAATTTTGACATAAAAACTAGAAATACAGAGGGAGAGATAGGCGGAGAAAACAAAATACAATTCGGCAGCAGGGATTTGTATCTACATTATCTTGCAACCCTTGCTAAAACTTAGCATTTCACATGACTTTTACTTTTGATTCGATTTACGTGTAAATTAATAATTTATTGCATCGCAATATTTTGCTCATTTTTTGGTGCCATTAATTAACCAACTAAGATCAATTAATCAATAGAACTAGAATATTGCTTTTGATTCCAAAAACTAGTTGAATTTGAGAAGCACACGAAACATAAAGGTGATTGAATTTCCGTTCGAATGCAATACTCTCAAATTTAATCTAGTATGAATAAGAAATCCTCGGAAAAAATCTAATGGGAATGTTCGTTTGGCTCAGATTTTGACAGTTCATATGGCTCAAAACATTCTCTCCGCTCATCTCTTCTTCAAGTATTTCTAATAAAAACATTATCTTGATCAAGGCAACCTCTGAGTATCGAAGGCAACATTTGTTTTTGTTCATTCGAAGCTGGATCTTCATTATAGCCTGTGTTGTTGTCAGTATTAATATTCGTCTTCATCAAGATTATTTTCATTTTACACAAATATACCGCTGAAGAACGTGTCGTGTTGGTTTTTTCATATAAATCGATGTCAAATTATTGCCTTATGGTGAATTGATGATAATATCGAGGCAATATTCATAATAATCATTTATCCCAAATGAATCTGAAAATTTTGCTTTTGGGTTGGTTAATGAAGCACTTGCCAATATCAACAAACGCGTATGGACGAGTGTACCGATGAACTTGAGTTCACTCACTCGAGAAAAAGTGACACAAGCTGCAGGCAATGTTTACTAATCATGAACACTTAATGTTCATGAATAATGAATAATGAACATTTAGTGTTCATGATTAGTAAACATTGCCCGCAGCTTGTGTCACTTTTTCTCGAGTGAGTGAACTCAAATTCATCGATGCACTCGTCCATCCGTTGATGTATAATAATCTCATTTCATCATTTCGCTTGTATAGGGTGTCCCAAAATGTCTAAACACGACTTTGGAACACCCCTGCTTGTTTCAGATGACGTTTAAACATAATGACATAATTATATTTCGACCAACAGTTTCGTGTATCGCAAGTGTCGGTTCTTTACATTTCCGTGACAATGCGAAGCATTTCTCCGGAAAAGCGCAAACAGATCGTGCACAAATGGTGTACTATCAACTGGTGGAAACTAACGATTTTAAATTAGCTCACTACTTGACTAGCCTATTGGTCCCAAGTACATCTATAAGCGTACCCCATTCTAGTCAACATTCTAGTACCACACCATTTTTTTTATTCGCTTTGAAAGTTTGACTGATAAAATAACGGGTTCGTGGTTTTTCCTATGTTTCGAGGGGTGAATCGATTAGCTTGGGACCGAAGATAGTAGGACTAGAGTTGAGCCAAAAGCTGAGCACGTTTCTTCGGGATCTGCTGGTCTTAGAGTTACCTCTATGGTATTATCTCCAACATTTCTCTAAACAAATTACCAAAATTGGAAGTTGTAAGCATCAGAGCCGTTCGAAACGCAATTCAGAAGTATGGTGATGAAGCAACTTTCCAGGACAAGCAAAAATCGGGAAGTAAACCGAATCCTGTTGACCGAAATCTGGACGGGAACATCGTGCATGATTTCACTCGTAAAAAAAGTGATTCAGTTCGAGACGTGGTTAAAAAACTATAAGGGGCAGTCCTATGGGGTTGTACGCAACGGTTACGTATAAATATTATTTGTTAACTGCAGCAGGAGCTTGTGTTTTGTGTAAGAATAGGAATTTGAGCGGGGTTCTCTCTGTGTATAGTCTTTACTATGACGCGATTGACATAGATGGCCCACAGCAACTCACGAAGAGTTACTGATTCCGATCAATAGCGGTGCGGCTATTTCCTCCTTCTATAAATGTTCATGTGGGCTGCAGCTCGATGTGCTTGCAGGCATCCTTTTGTTGTGTACTGGAGAACACGACCACTCACCACGCGGTATGTGAATAAACACCGTTTGGTGAGACCGGATGGAATTCAACTGTGTTAGGGAAATCGTTTTTTCACAGGCAATCGGTGATAATTTTAATTATCATAGCAACAAATGCACATTCGTAAAATTTTCAATAGTGACATTTTGAAAAGTGACAAATACTTAATTTTAAGGGATTTGTACAAAAAAATTCCTATAGAATTAAATTCCATCATTTCTGGTTAAAAATTAGACCACCTTCATGCCGCGACCGACTTTGGATTTTGAAATCGCACCCCCCATGTTGCCTTAAAGTACATGGTATGTTAGATTTAAACATATTTAGATAGAGCTGGAATTAGGCGTAACAGCTCTTGTATGCAATGACTTCTCTCGATTATTTTTAGGAAATCAAGGCACGCCCACGCAAACCAACATTGCCGTCCATACCTGATTGTGTGGGCGAGCCTTGACTTTCAAGACATCATCGAAAGAAGTAATTGTTTACAAAAGCTGTTACGCCCTAATTCCAGCTCTATCTTGATATGTGAACTGACATTCGATTGATGACCTTGATAAATGTAAAAAAAAACTCTTTTAAAAATTTATGGTGGTCCCGAAAAGGACCGTTTTGTCGTGATGGTTGAGTAATGCTGAGCTATTAGGGTGTTAATCACAGATGAGGCTGGTGAGCTGTATGTTGTTTGAAATGAGGGTGACGCACTTGGCATAGGTGGCCCAGAGCGACTCACGAAGAGCTACTGAATCCGATCAATAGTGGTGTGGCTTCTTTCTCTTTCTATGTATGCTCATGTGGGCTGCAGCTCGCTGCTTGCAGGCTGCCTTTCGTTTTGTACTGGAAAACAATATTCAACTCCACGCGCCGAAAGCACTGCTGCTGCTGCAGCTAATGCCGACGACCGGACACCACCACACACGGTGATTGGAATCGGATCCGATCAGCGCTTGATGCCAGCCTTGGTAGCTAGCTGCTCGCGGAGAGCATTTCGTTGTGTACTGGAGAACACAACCACTCAGCACGCGGTGATAGAATAAATACCGTTTGGTGAGACCGGATGGAATTTAATTTTGAAATCTGTGTTAGGGGTAATTATAACTATCATAGCAACAATTGCACATTCATAAAATTAAAAAAAAAAATTATAAAGTCTTAGGTTTCACAGATGCGTAGAAATATATCTGATCGATCGGTAATAAAATTATTGAAATTGGTCCGGGGGCAGCTAAGTTATTAACGCTCAAAATCTTTCATAACTTTGTTACAATTTCCATTTTCACAAAGTGTACCCCCATATAGAAATCACAGACGTAGTTCTACGTCAAAAGTGGGATCCTCGAAGAGTAACGTCCAGCGGGCCAAGGTAAGAATGGGTCTAAAGAGGTATAAGAAGCAGAAGAAGCCGAAGCGGAGTGAAAAACAAGCCGCATCCGTCAAAGCGAGGGCTCGGAAGCTATACGACCAATTCGTGTTGGCCGAAGTGTTGACGACACGGATAAGTCGATTTTTACCGAAAAATTCGATGAAAAGGCTATGGTTTGGCAAGCCATTGGTGAGTGTGGTATGCTTTCCAAACCGTTTGTGACAACGGAGACAATGACAACCGATGTTTACGTGAGTGAGTGTTTAAACAAGCGTCTGTTACCCATGATCCGCAAACACGACACCTCAGTACTGTTTTGGTCGGATTTGGCGTCCGTTCATTACTTCAAGGAAATTGTAGCCTGGTATTATGCCAACAAGGTCCAATTCGTACCCCTGGAGATGAATCCGCCAAACTGTCCCCAGGCCAGGCCATTCGAAACTTTTTGGGCCCTGACCAAAGCATATTTGTTGAAACATGTAAAGGTAGGAGATTCCGTTACAAAGTTTGCGAAATACTGGAAAAAAAGTATCCAAAAGTGTTGGAAAGGCATCTGTCTGTGCTGAAGCTAATGAGTAGTGTAAGATCAAATATCCGCTCCTTGGCTTACGACTGATCGGATCTCGGATTTTCTACGTTAAAACGTAGGAGAATATTATAAATAACATGGATACGAAATAAAAATCGAATTTGCTTTAAACAGGGATACGTTATCCTTTTTTTTAATCGTGCTTACATTTTGGGACACCCTATACGTGACAGCGAAGATTTTCAAAACAAATACGCTAAGACAAAAGTATGCATTGATGTTTAAAGTTTAACCAGTTTCGAGAAAACCCGCACATATTAATGAAATGCATAAACACTGTTTACTTATCGGATGAATAAACGCGTTTTTCTCGAAATTGGTTAAATTTTAATCATTAAAGAATAAAGAAGTTTTTCTCGAAAGTGGTTAAATTGTGTACACCGGAACGATTTAAAATGGTTGATTTCATATATTTCCATTATATTTTAATAATTTTTTTAGCAATAATAATTAAAAAAACACAATAATAAGGAACGTTTATTTCACGGTGACGCAGTTATCGGGAAATTCTTCGGACTTTTGCTGCCGGCTTCTCCCTTGAACCAACCATTCCGTGACGGAAGGAAGGCATGCCAGTTTGGGAACTTTTCCAGTATTCTATATCGCAGAAAACTTATCCAGCATCGACGAAAACTTGCATCGCATCCATACCTAACTCCATCAAAGACACTTCAATTTTGGCCACTTTCGACTTCCCGTTAGATTGCCCGCTGAACTCGATCCGGATCGTGCTACCGTTGAAAGCCCTCTATAATGGGGATCAAAAGTTACTAAATAATGAAAGAATGTGCCTTGTTAGATAAACTTATTATTAGCATCGGCCATCTCTTTGACCTGATCCCACACATCCTGTCCAACCGTACCGGACAACACTTGTAACAGAATTTTTTTTTTCCTTGATTTGTTTTCGGTCGATCTTGTTTTCCGTGCTGAGCACCAATGCTACCGACGCCAGGGAGGCAGCTCCCACACCTGGACCCTACCTATCGACCCATCAACTCATGAACCGGGGACCAACGGCTTTACTTCCCTTCCGAAAGAAGGCGTGATCAGAGATGTTATGCCTCAGAACATCCCGGCGACGCCGACTGGGATTGAACCCTGGCCTGCTGGGGTGAACTTGTAACAGCTGAATCTGCTGCTCATGAGCTAGTATCCAATTTTATTATGGAAGAATATAGGAAACGGAATCGGAAGAAAACTGCTGGTGACGATGATGGCTTCTTCCGGGAGTTCTGACCGCACTCTGGAAATAAAAGGAAAATTATTAATTACTATTAAATTGAATCTATTATAATGATACTATACATAATTTATCTACATGTGAAAAACTTGATCTTTGTTAGCCGGTGGCGTTTTCGGAAAATAGTTGTTTCCAAGAATTTTTTTCAGTCACAAGAGAATAATATTTAGACACCACCGATGAATATACAATTTTTTGCTATAAAATTCAACAACACGCTTTTTTTTTCGTGAACGCAAATCCATCTACACTGGGTTGAAGCGCAATTAGTACAATTTCATATATAACTGGATTTAACGATGTGTTGAGAAGAACTTATTAGGATCCGATGTTTAAAATTTGAAATATTTTATCAAATTAATTGAAGGTGGTGACGTGAAATTCAAATAAAAAAATAATCATTACATAAGAGAATAGTGCTTCTTTATTACATAGCCTGTGTATGTCCCCAGCGAATCAATTATTCGACGTAAACTCCCGCCCATGGCTGGACTAATTGTATTCAAACTAATGACCAATCTAAAAAAGGATCCACCAACAGACAACTGACGGCACCATTTCCGTTTGGAAAAACCCCATTGTGCATTGCGAAGAACTTCTTTACGTTTCTTTTAAATCTATTCTTCGTAAGTGTCCTTCTGAAATTCACAAACTGCACAACCGTACCAGCCATCCACGAACGAACACGGATCTTCAAATGGTACCAACGCGTAAAATACGAGTGATTGACCTCCAGCCGTTTCGCCACCGCCGCCACTGACTGAATTATTCCAAGAAAGCATAGCTCGATCAGCAGTGCTGACTCATGAGTCGTTTTTTTTTTTGCTAAATACTTCGTTCTCGGTGTCAAGAAACGGCTAAATGATGAATGAACCACCAACCCCTTCGGTTGAGATTACATAACCCGTCCGAGTACTATTGAACGGGGTGGCATCGATGTCGGGGAAATCCCCGCGCTCTCGGGCTGGTTCATGCATGCGCTACCACTGCAACTACACGCTGCAAATCAAAACAAACTTGAACGATAGTATAAGAAACGAACCGGCAAAACGGCGCGCGGAGAGCGGCTGGACGCGAAACAGAGCGTCGTCGTCGATCAGTAAACGTGATTTTCGCTTTCGTGCGCCGCGGCTGCATTGCTTTGGGTGAATTTTGAACGTGTGTTTGCGTCAATTTTTTTTCACTTCTGCGCTCGTCCGGTTGTGAAGCGAATTGACTGACTGACCAACTTACCCGGAGAGCAATAGCCTTACGAATTTGATTTGACCTACATTTCGTTCGATGATGAGCTTATGGCCGTTCGCAGATGACAAAAGGTTATTTTTAATCATTTGACTAACGCTTCGCTAAATAAACACTTGGAAAGGGACTCTCCATTTGCATGGCGCTTACTTACTAATACAACGCCAGTAGCGTCATCGTTGTTGAACGTGTGCGAAAAGATTGAATCAGAAAAAAGAGCTTAAAACATTACATAATGGCAGTTTACTACAAGCCATCGTTTTAAATTCAATTTTATTATTATAGAGTGTACCAGTTAAACCTCACACGGCATTTGGTCTTTTACCGGTTTTTAGGCTCAGGCTGCTGCATTTTCGTACTACATATACTGATGCCTGCTGACTTGCAATGGTAGTTGAGTTGTGCACATATTTTGTTCGGCGTCGGTCGCTCGCTCGAAAAGTATGTGGAAATTCTTTCAGTCGGCACCGTACGTTTTACTGGCCGGGGCTGAGTAGATCCGGGAGCGAAAAAATAGCATGCACTGTGGTTTCGGTCTGCAGACGACGACGACGACGGTGCACATGTTCTTGCTCAACCTGTGTCAAATGTGAGGCGGATCTGGCCGCGGGTTTCTTGGAAGGATGGTATCGAAAGTGGGTCTCAGAATTGTTTTACGGAGTTTCACTTTCATTCGTGTATGCTTGTTTATTCTTTATTAGTAAAGTTTATATGTTGAACCAGACCAAGGACGTAAAACATATAATTCGACAGAATTCCTTCAACTTTAGAACTTATAGAAATTTATCGTTCACCGTATGCATGGGTGTTTTTTTTATCACACCTACAGAATCAAAAGTCAATGCAGGATAGGATCCAGCACTCGATTACCATAATAAAAATGATATCAGTATATAGAAACTTCATAGCCTCATAGCCTAGTCAGTAAAGGCACGGTATTACCAAGCCGGAGGCGGTGGGTTCGATTCCCGGTCCGATCGAGGGAATCTTTCGGGTTGGAAATTTTCTCGACTTCCCTGGGCTTAGAGTATCATTGTGCTTGCCACACAATATACAAATTCATGCATTGGTAATTGGCATCGAAAGCTCTCAATTAATAACTGAGGAAGTGCATTTAGAACACTAAGTTGAGAGCACGCAATAAGCTAATATGCACTAAACAATAAGCTTGAAATGCGAATACGAAGAAGAAGAATATAGAAACTTCAGTACCAAGTTGTTGTACTTGGAAAATTCGTTTCTTATTAATGATGGTGATTTTTTAATTATTGATATGTGAAATTAATTAAGTATGTACCTTACAGTAGTAGCTTAACACATACTTTAATTATACTGTTTATATGTAAATTAATTTAAGATAATGTCTCCAATCTAGGATGTTCTTTGGACGTAAAATAATTTTATAATTTTGGCCTTGGACGCTTTTTTTTTTATCCAATGTCAAATAAAATTTAGTTTAAACAACGAAATCGTTCATTTAATCCACGAAGGCATTTGTTGTTTCTTGCAACGGAATAGATTCGTACTTTGTATGAAGCTAGTTTCGTTATAAATACCACACTCTCTACTGATTTTATATGGATGCGACGCCACTGCTAGAAATGTTTTCAAATGAAAATGTTTAAACTCTTAGAACTGCTCATGTTTCAAAGAAGGATAAATCTGATTTTAATAGGGGAAATGCAAAATCTTAAAAATAAATCAAATCTTAAAAATAAATCAAATCTTACTTCATAAACCAAGTTTTACGACCAAGGTATTCAAACATACTGAAATCGTAAGTCAGGGATCAATTTTTTATGCTCATAAAAAGGTCTTGATTGTTTCTTAAAATACAGTATGATGAAATTTTTTTTTAAGTACATGATTGGAATCTGATTTCTTGGTTTATTTTTCAGTCACATAAAAAAGAACAGAACAGAGAACAGGGAATTTATATTTTCCGACGATGCACAGTGCGTTGAATGTATGGGGTAGCGGGACAAAAACAAAAAGATGAAGTTATCGTAATTTTACACCATCGGTGTTATGGAAAAAGTTACTCTAGAGGTTCAGAGCTATAATTTTCATTAATGACACATGTGCAGTAAATGATCGCATAAATATCTGATATGCCAAATTTCATTTTAGTAATTCAAAATAATGTTAGTGTTATCCAATAAAAAAGGTTTGATATGAAATTGATTGCCCCTTTCATTTTCTATGTAATTGCAAAAGTGTCTCATATCCCGGTTAACCAAAAATTATTGGAAAAGGTTGTTATTTCGAATTTTTGCGATAGTTTGAATTTATAACCATACAAAATTTTGTTTTTGTTTTACAAAATAACACAAGAAAAACATAAAAAATAAATTAGATTCAATCTTAGGGCAAATCTTCAATACACCTTTCTTTTATTTTCTACTTCGATTGCTTTCTTGCGATTCCAGCCATGTCTACTTACGATGTCTCTTCAATGTTTAAACTTACGTTCTCCAAAAACTCCATTTACTATACTCCTGTTTCGGCATGTTTTATTTAATAAGGCTTGTGCTCGAAAAAAATGCACCATTTTTACTTTTTTCGTGGGTAAAAATTGATGAAAATCTGGATATAACTAGTTTAGAGTGAACTGTTAATTTCATAACAATCGGTTCAGTGGTTATTTAGATGTCATTGAAACAAGAAGAAAATCACCGGAGAATTTTGCGCGCTGTCATGGAAAATCCGACTGCGACCTTGAGATGAATCGGAAGACAACTGGGAATCACCCATACAACTGTGTCTCGGGTGGTAAAATCGTTTAAGGAGTCCCAGACGACCGAGCGGCGGGCTGGAAGTGGAAGAAAATCGAAGACAGCTGGCCCTGTGAAGGCCCGGAAGGTGTTGGATTATTTGAAGGGTAATCCGAACCTTTCGATTCGCGACGCGGCTCTGAAGGCAAAGTGTTCCGCCTGGTTCGTTCAGCAAACCATGTATTCAAGGTCTGGAAGGCACCGAACCGGCGTGATCAACAAAACACGGCGGCCTAGTCCCGCGCAAGGAAGCTTTATCGAGAGTGGTTAACGAAACCGATGTGTGTGGTTATGGATGACGAAACTTACATCAAGGCAGACGCAAAGAAGATACCAGGGCTGGAATTCTACGTTGCCAAATCACGGTTTGATGTTCCGGAAGACATAAGGAAGAATAAAGTGGACAAATTTGCCAAAAAAATACTTGCTTTGGCAGGCCATATGCCAATGCGGTAAACTGAGTAAACCGTACATCACAATGGGTACCATCAACAGCGAAATTTACCGCACCGAGTGCCTCCAGAAGCGTCTGTTGCCTTGCTTGCGATCCCACGGAGGCGAGACATTATTTTGGCCGGACCTGGCATCATGCCATTACGCGCGATCGACGTTGGATTGGTACAGAGACAATAACGTTGTTTTTGTACCAAAAACCACCAACCCCCCAAATTCACCAGAGATTCGTCAGGTGGAAAGATTTTGGGCCATAATGAAGGCTAAAGTTCGAAAATCGTCCAAGGTGCTTAAGAACGAGCTGGAGTTGAAGAAAGAATGGATGAAAGTGACCAAAAAGGTCGGCTCCACCATTGCACAAAATGTAATGAGGGTTCTTAAGGGAAAGGTGCATGCTTTCAGCGATGGAAAAGTAATTGAATAAAGTAATTATGCCGAAACATAATCCATATGTATTAGTTCATTCCCTGAAAGTTTCAAAAAAATCCGACTTAAAATAAATTTTTGGCGAACACTTTTGTCTGGTGCATTTTTTTTTCGAATACAGGCCTTATGAAACAGCTGCGTCATCTTCGCGATGCTTAGATGAAAATGTTTTTCGATTAAGAGAATCAAAAGGGTCCGAATTCAACAGTAATGATCTCATCAAGTCTTCGTTGGTATTGATTCTGGATGTTTTCCTTGTGTGGTTTTGTCGATTTTTCCTGATAATTTTATGGGTAGCTTTTAAAGCTTCTTCCGAAAGTTCGCCAATGGGTAACTCGAACATTGAAATAATGTTGGCGCTATGTATCAACATTTTATGATCCGTCAAAGGCATGAAATACCAGCTGTAAAGAGCTAAGTATTGATCCCTTGTTTCTTGTAATAATGTTTTATATTTGCGAATATCAATTGGCTTTCCGCTGGCTACTACTCTCAAAATCGTACCAAATTTTTCGATGAGAGTTTCGTCAATTCCCGTGATAGCAGCACTTGTGACAGGATCAGAAAAAAAATTACGCGCAGTGTTGCCATCATTATAAGTACCGTATCCTGGCTTGGGCTTATCAAAAATTAATCCCATTTGAACTCTAAACTGTTGCTGAATCCTTTTTTGCTTTGTTCGTGACTCTTCTTATTTGCTTCTCCACGAACCTGCCAGGTTTAAAAGGTCATACCAAAAAAAAATCATAAGTACGCAAATCTTAGTGGGGAAATAAATTTCACGTACCTATACTGCCCATAATCTCAAGTAAGTCCCATCTGTAAAAAACTGGAAATGAGAAAACGACGTTCAAATATTTTTCAAGTTTTCTGTTTTGACACTTATTTTGGAGGGATAAATTTAAAAATAAACGTACAATGTGATAGAATGCATCTATGTTTACCCAAAAATATTGTAAAAATATCGTAAAATTTTTATTTTATGGTTGAAATCTGAGTGGGACTGACTTGCGATTACATTTAACGTGAATGAGAAAAATAACCGCAAGTCAGTCACAATTCCATGACGATGCTGCATTATTTTAGCTCAGTATTGAACAGTAGAAAGATACCATGGTCCCATAGAACGTTACTGAATGTTTCTGGATTTGTTCCACTGGTTCCAAAGCAATGGCCGAAACATACTCCGGTGAGTATGATTCTTTATCAGACCAGAGCTTTTTATAAACGAGCCAAACCCCCCATGCGATAAATCAATTCACATGAGAATTAAAAAATAAGATCAATAAGAGTCATGATGAGTGACCAGCACCATGTTGGCCACACCCGGACATGTTCCGGGTATCCCCGGGGGAGTGGTAAATCCGTTTTTTTTTTTCCATCAAGCGATACATAAAATCACATTATAATTCAAAGCCATATCGATTGGCGGTCAAACTGAGTATCGTAACAACTATATTGGCCACATCCGGACATGTTCCAGATACCATAGGGAAAGTGGGCAAAATCTGTCTTGACACAAATCTCATGATACGATGTGTTGTCTAACATTTTTAACATATTTTTTCTAATGGGACTGACTTGCGGTTACTTTTCGCTGTGGAACAATTTGACTTGGTATTGTTTTTCATTTTCCTTGAACAAACCACCTTTTTTTCAATAGCATATCTCAAAAAACATAGAAAGATAAACTGAATAATGATGCTAACTCAAAATTGATAAAAAATGCAGATGGGACTGACTTGCGATTACCGGCACGCGATATGCAGAAGACACTCATACGACTTAATCCAACAATGTAGAACGGATAATCCAAATCAAAAGTTGTTTGTATTCTCAGTTTTTTCATGGACTTTCGTTTGGTTCATATCTTTTGGAGTTGCGCCACAAATGTAACATTTAGTTGCTGCTTTTTTGTGTGACAGCGTACTGCAAGATTTTCCATCCAGCATAGTAAAAAAAAATTCAAAGCAAACGTGAAGATTGGTACCACCCATAGGCATAGCCAAAGGGGGCAGGGGGGTGGGAAACTGCCCCCTCCCCTAAACCCAGCAGCACAAAGGCTTTTGGTGAAATGGCGTTCGGTGAAATAGTACTCGACCAAATTTTCCATAGAAATTTTTTTCACCCCTCCCTAGCTCGAAACTTCTCTACGACCTTGGTATCACCTACACATGTCTCATATAAAGACTGGAACGCGCAAAAATTGGTCGACAAAAAAATCATTTCTTTCTGTCAAAATTCATATTACAAAAATCTTATTATTTTTCTTTTGGTAGTTCAATTCATATATTTAAAGGAAAAAATGTTCGTTTATTCTTTTGGTTTGCCAAATCCAAACTGCCGTGCATTCCGTTTAACCCCTTCCATTAAATTATGCACAGTGGTCTCATCGACCTTATTTTCCGCCGAACGCCAGTTATTTTTAAACTGCTGCTCGTATTCCATGGATTTATTAGTTTTTTGAGATTCCGTTTGACCAAGGCTCAAAACCGTTCGATAGGGCGGAGTTCTGGGCTGTTGGGAGGGTTGTGGTCTTTGGGTACCACAACCACGTTGTTCGCATCGTACAACTCGATTGCCTTTTTCGCACAGTGGGAGCTCGCCATGTCCGGCCAGAACAGCACAGGTCTTTTATGTTGCTTTAGGAATTGTAGCAGCCGCTTTTCCAAGCACTCCTGGACGTAGATCTCTTGATTGATGGTTCCCGTAGTAATTAAAATGCCGCTTTTTAGACCACACGTGCATATGGTCTGCCGGGAACTTCGATAGTTTGATGGTTTTGAAAATTTCAGCCACCATCCCTTTTCCTGATGCGGTATAAAACTGCTGCCCCGGAAGCTGCTTGAAATCCACCTTCACATAAGTTTCGACGGTCATGACGACACAGTCGATCTTTGTAAGCAGATTCGTATAGGGGAAACGCTCCTATAGTTGCGGTACGTTAGAAGCGTTAGGTTCCTATAGTTGTGTACGGAGTCTCCATACACAACTATAGGAACCTAACGCTTCTAACGTACCGCAACTATAGGAGCGTTTACCCTACAGCAATTCGTAACCTTCGCCTTTTTAAACGGCTCGTTTCTTGGCCCGCTGCACAGTAGTATGGGAGACATTGAGCTTGCCAGCAACGTCCCGAATGGAGAGGTTAGGATTCCGCTTATATTTTACCGCCACCTTCTTTGTCGTCGTTGCCACGTCCGGATTACGATTGTCGCCGCTTCCAGGCTTCCTGGCGGTCGACAGACGCTCCCCGAACACTTTTAAAACGTTTGTCACGGTCGATTTGGCCACATACAGCAATTTTGTCAGCTTGTCGTGTGAGAACATTGGATTCTCTTGCTGCGCAAGCAAAATTTTGACCTCTTGCTTGGACGTCGTTTTGAAAACTGGAGAGCAAACGGTGAAAACTCATCATAGCAACCATTGTATATACACTCAACTTACAATTTTGCAGCATTTCAGGTTTTTTATGCATTTTTAACAGAAATTCACCAATTTGAACATGACCAATTTTTGCGCGTTCCAGACGTTAGAACTAATTTACTGATACAAGACTCTACTGTGCCTTGCTCATTTAAAATTAAAGTTGAATCCTTCTTAGCAAACATAAATTTAATAGGTCTGAAAAATTCGTAGAGGCTGGTCGAGGGTTGTGCAACAAAGTTTCTTCTGTTTCTGCATCAATGAGTTTGAGAGGAATCATAGTTATTAGGAATAAGAATTCGTCGGATGCATTTGAATCCGAAATTTTTTATTTATAAATGCTGTGACCAGAACTACCATCCATTCCCCACTTACAAACCAATCTTGCTTTTGTGGGGTGAGTTATCTGTATTACTTTAGTGATGCCATTAACTGTTAGGTTGAGTAATTCTTGAAGATCTACCATAGCTAATGTCTCTGAAAGGTTTTGTGAGATGATTCGGTTCTTTGCTTGTTTTAAAACATACATACTTGGAAAACAATCTCTATGAATGGCGTTCACAGCATCTCGAAGCACAATGTACTTCCGCTCTGACAGATCCAGATCAACAAACAGAGCTAGAGCTTGAGCCGAGGGGGCGACTCTATCTACGATGCAGGAAATATTGTGTTTTGCTGTGTCTAGCTGCGCGTACGCTGAGTAGATAGAAAGAAGATTTATCACGATTTTAAGATTTCCTGCAAAAAGATGATGCGCGATGCAAGTAGATGCGAGAAATGAAAGAAGATTTTTCAAAGATGTATTCGCTAGTGTGAGATTTTTTGAGCATCTAGAATTGAGATTTAGGTGTGTCGCCCCCCTCGGCTTGAGCAGAGATTAAGTATCTATTGGTATTTTCTGCAGGAACAGATGAATTCAATGACATGTTTGCGGCGAATACTAGTTCTTTTGGAGCGGTTTTGGAAACTAGTTCTGCGACTCGTCTTTTTTTTTGTGTTGGTTGAGCAGCTTGCAAAATCTTTCTGGGGCCGACCGCGAGTATTATTTTCATTGGAATCATCGTCAACATTTGTATTGTAAGCAGGAAATTCAATTGATGACTTCAACCAAGCATTATATTTTTTAATAAAATACTTTTTTACTCGATGACATTTAACCCACTTGTAGTTCAGTTTAGAGCAATGCACGATGCAAAATTTGTGCAAATTCTTCAAAACGTGCTTAGGTGTGTCATCCGATAAGCATGACGCCAAATAACAGAAATCACATGGCGTTCTTTTGCTTTACTCACAAAAGTATAAAAATCTGGTGGAGTTGCGAAAAGTTGCAGCTAAATAATACATGGTCTTGTAAAGGAAACTTTTAGCAACATTTCTATGAAAAGTATGGGGTGGAACTCGATGGAATTTTTTTTTAATCGTTAATCAAAGTTTGAATAGTGTTTTTAAGCAGATCAAATTCTACGCAAGCTATTCGTTCCTGTTTACACTGTACTGACCTTGACTGTTGTTGTCCATTTTACTTGAATTGATTTTACGCAGTAGAAAACTTTTCAACAGCGAAATTTCTAGACAATATTCGAGTTTATTTTCCTCTCTGAACACTGACAGTTCACATGGCTGTAATAGTAGTTGTGATGCTTTCTCAAGCTAACCAATCCTTGTTTACATTGCAGGGGCCATCCATAAAACACTTCTCAGTAGTTTACCCAAATGAAACAAAGTGAAAATCGATTTTTATCTAATGGCCTTCTTCTTAGGATAATACAAGGGAGGAGGCGAAATGCATTGAGCCAAAACGTGGCAAATTCCCTTTTTATGTGACTGAAAGCCCAACCACGAAATTATATTTTTTTTTTCGAAGATCCAAAATGTTCTAAGTTCAAGACATTATAATTATGTATTAGTCGATTATTTTTGTAATCTTGTTTATGATAATAATATCGGAATCAGAGTTAACTTTCATGGGTGCACACTAAGATTATTTTACCGAAATCTGTGAAATTTTACCGAAATCTCAACGAAATCTGTGAAATTTTACCTAAATCTTAACAGCTGAACGTTCAGTAAAAAAGTTCACTGATTTTTCACAGATTTTCTGTGATTTTTCACAGATATTCGTTGAAAAATTACAGGAAAACTGTGAAAAATCTCCCAACTGTTTACCGAACGTTCAGCTGTTGAGATTTCGGCAAAATTTCACAGATTTCGGTAAAATAATCTTAGTGTGTGGTATGAGTTACGGTTCTTCAATACTTTTTCTTCTGGTTATTACTCACTGTACAACAGTT
Source organism: Ochlerotatus camptorhynchus (assembly GCF_037179485.1). Lineage (NCBI taxonomy): Eukaryota > Metazoa > Arthropoda > Insecta > Diptera > Culicidae > Ochlerotatus > Ochlerotatus camptorhynchus. The sequence goes on along the minus strand of NW_027041118.1, from coordinate 1,765,039 downwards.
TTACTAAAATTTTCTGGAAACTGTCGATACATTTTTGATAAGAAACTTTTCCTTCTTTTGGATTACTACTGGCAGCGTGCTCAGAACAGAATGTTCGGGAGCTTCCCTAAAACTCATCTTACAATGTGTTGCACAGCACAGAAATACAAATCACGTTCAAGTAGGATAGCCTGCTCTTGAAGACAGCAGTAGTATTGTAGCCATTGATTCAAGAGTTTCAAGCAGGAGACATTTTAAAAACTAAAAAACTACAAAGGACAGCCCTGTGGGGTTGTACGCAATGGGGACGTAGGACTACGTGTTCTTATATAATAAATCTTATTTGTTAACTGCAGCAGGAGCTTGTGTTTTATGTAGGAATAGGAATTTAAGCGGAGTTCTTTCTGTGTATACTCTTTAAAGGGTGATACGGTCAAAATTTGGTCAAGGGAAAACGCGTGTAAATCGGTGAAATCGTTTATTTAAAAAATCAAATTAAATTTCTTTTTCAAGTTCAATTAGTATAAAATTCAGGAAAAATATTCAGTTAGGCTTCCGCTTTTCCAAATCCGAATTGCCGGGCCTAACGCTTGATCCCTGCCATCAGATTTTGTACAGCCACCTTGTCCACCTTCTTCGCCGCAGAAAGTCAGTTTGCCTTGAACTGCTGCTCGCCCTTAGCAGTTTTTTTGGTCTTCTTTAGGTTCCGCTTGACAATAGCCCAGTATTTCTCAATTGGGCGGAGATCTGGCGTGTTGGGAGGGTTCTTGTCCTTGGGAACCACCTGCACGTTGTTGGCGGCGTACCACTCCATGGCCTTTTTACCGTAATGGCAAGATGCCAAATCCGGCCAAAACAGTACGGAACAACCGTGTTTCTTCAGGAAAGGCAGCAGACGTTTATTCAAACACTCTTTCACGTAAATTTCTTGGTTGACAGTCCCGGAAGCTATGAAAATGCTGCTTTTCAAGCCACAGGTACAGATGGCTTGCCAAACCAGATATTTCTTTGCGAACTTTGACAGTTTCATGTGCTTGAAAACATCTGCTACCTTTCCCTTTCCTTTTGCCGTATAAAACTCCTGTTCCGGAAGCTGCTTGTAGTCGGTTTTGACGTAGGTTTCGTCGTCCATTACCACGCAGTCAAACTTCGTCAGCATCGTCGTGTACAGCCTCCGGGATCGCGCTTTGGCCATCGTATTTTGTTTATCATCGCGATTTGGAGTCACTACCTTCTTGTAAGTCGATAGTCCGGCTCGTTTTTTGGCTCGATGCACGGTTGTAGACGATACACCCAGCTTATTTGCGGCATCTCGGAGAGAGAGGTTAGGGTTTCGCTTGAAACTACCGGCAACTCTCTTTGTCGTCTCAGCGGCTTCCGGTTTTCGATTTCCCCCCGATCCAGACTTCCTGGCTGTCGAAAAACGTTCCCCAATCACTTTAATTACATTTGTAACGGTTGATTTGGCAACTTTTAGCGATTTTGCCAACTTTGCGTGCGAGTAGCTCGGATTTTCGCGATGCGCGAGCAAAATTTTGATACGCTGCTCTTCTTGCTTGGACGGCATTTTGACAACTGAAGAGTGAATTCCAAAATCAAAATAGGAGCAACATTCTACACACACACACCTTCAAAATGAGGGGTGTTCAGGTTTTTTAAATGCAAAATTGAAAGAAATACGTCAAGTTGATATTGACCAAATTTTGACCGTATCACCCTTTAGTATGACGTGCTTAACGTAGATGGCCCACAGCAACTCACGCAGAGCTACTGATTCCGATCAATAGCGGTGCGGTTTCTTCCTCCTTCTATAGATGCTCATGTGGGCTACAGCTCGGTACTTGCAGGCAGCATTTCATTATGTAAGGGAGAACAGCCCATAATGCACCCCTGGGGTAAAATGCCCACTTATAGAAAAACAGCGATAACTTTTCCTCAGATGCATTATCCTGGTAACGGTTTGTGATTGTTTTCAACTGGAGGTTTAACAAATAATTCTTGATCATAAAATCATGTATTGACCTACTGATTCCTTAAAAAAATTGCATTTTGTGCAAAACAGGACACAGTTGTTAAAATCATCGACTGTAAATTAAGCTTTTATCATCATGTATCACAAAAAAAATTTAAAAATTTACGTTTCGTATATTTTTTAGATATTTTACTTGATGAATCACAGTTTAGCATTCCATTGAGATTTTGAGACCTTATTTCTGATGTAACATAAAGAAATAATCATTTGAAATACCGCATCCCTTTGCATTATCTACTTGCAGGGGTTATGGTTTGTTTACCATGGGGTGCATTTTACCCCAATGTTATGGTGCGTTTTGGCCATTGTTTTCGTGCGTCTTGTCCCAAGTTTGTGGTGCATATTGCGTCATGAATCAGGCGTTTTGTCCCGCTATAATTTTGGAAGCAATTTAAAAAATACCTTGAAAGTCATGGAAAATCATCCTTTTGTAGTTCTAAATCACTTGATCTTTGTAGAAAACATGGTAATGAACCAAACGCCATTACTTTCTTCTTGATTTTAGCTTCCATTCGCCAGCCATTGACGATTTTGCTTAAACGGTGCGTTTTGCACCATCCTACCCTACTGGAGAACAACACCACTCACATCGCGGTGATTGAATAAACACCGCTTGGTGAGACCGGATGGGATTCAACTTTGAAATCTGTGTTAGGGAAATCGCTTTTCGCAGGCAATCGTTAATAATTTTACTTAACATAGCAACAGTTGTACATTCGTGCAATTTTCAAAAGAGACATTTTGAAAACTGATGAAGTCTTAATTTTAACAGATTCGCCAATTCCTATCGATTGGCGTATTAAGAATTAAAATCCATCATCTCTGGATCAAAATCAGACCACTTTCAAGCCGCAACCGACTTTGGTTATTGAAATTTCAAAAACATGGTGTTAGATTTAAACATATCTAGATGGAGCTGGAATAAGGCGTAACAACTTTTGTAAACAATGACTTCTCTTGATGATTTTCAGGTATTCAAGACACGCCTTGCAATTAAATTGCCCCACATTACCGTCGGTTATATTGTTACGCCCTAATTCCAGCTCTACCTTGATATGGGAACTGACCGATTGATAACCTTGACATATGTTCAAAATATACTATTTTACAAATTTATGGTGGTCCCGAAAAGGACCGTTTTGTCGTGATGGTTGAGTAATGCTGAGCGATTAGGGTGTTAAACACAGATGAGGCTGGTGAGCTGTATGTTGTTTGGAATTAGGGTGACGCACTTGGCATAGATGACCCACAGCCCACGAAGAGCTACTGCTTCTGATCATTCTATGAATGCTCATGTGGGCTGCAGCTCGCTGCTTGCAGACAGTCTTTCGTTGTGTACTGGAGAACAATGTTCAACGAAACGTGCCTAAACCCCTGCTGCTGTTGATACCGCCACCGGACACCACCACACACGGTGATTGGAACCGAAACCGATCAGCAGTTGAGGCCAGCCTTGATAGCTAGCTGCTTGTGGGGAGCCTTTCGTTGTGTACTAGAGAACACCACCACACACCACCCGGTGATTGGTGAGACCGGTTGGAATTCAACTTTGAAATCTGTGTTAGGGAATTCGCTTTTTGCAGGCAATTGGAGATAATTTTAACTATAATAGCAACAGTTGTTTATTGGTGCAATTTTCAATAGTGACATGTTGATAAATAGTCTTAAATTTAACAGATGCGTAGAAATATTTGTAATTGATTGGTGATAAAATTATTGAAATTGATCCTGTGGTAACTGAGTTATTAACGATCAAAATCTTTCATAATTTTGTTACATGTTCCTTTTTCGGTTTTCACAAAGTGTACACCCATTTAGAAATCACAGACGTAGTCCTACGTCAAAAAAATCAGCTACCTAATAATGCTTTGAAAAAAAAAACGTGCTGGCTGCACTTTGACCTCCACTTGGCTGCACTTAGACAAGCATTTTGGTTAAGTCCACACTCTCTAGATTTAAGGGTCTTCAATGTTCATACTAACACAGAGATCATATAAAAAATAATGTCCCAGAGTAAAGAAAACTGTTCCACAAAAAAAAAACCCTAAGTTCAATCATTCACTTATCAAAATTCGGCCTAATGACCCAATTGGGTATAAAATACTGCAAAACCAGACCTCACAATTTGGTTTTTTACCCAACTTTTTAAAATGATGAAATAGAAAAAAATGCTTTGAACGTAAAATTTTCTAAGAATCATAAGAAAAAACAATTTTTCTTGGATTTTTTTTATATCTTTTTCAAGTATTTTTGAAACAATCAAAACGTGAAAAAAAACTTATTTTTGTGGCGGTAAGCTAAGCGTTAAAAAACTTCGATCATTTATTACTTTTACCCATAATAAGTACTATGTTAAAACACATTACAATTAGATAAGAGAAACACCATCATCACATAGACTGTTTGAAGAAAACTGGATCGATTAATATTTCATCGCTGTTTGGATTTAGATGTTGAAAACTGAACCGTAAAATGTATCACCGCATCGACATCGAATTGGCTTCATTCGGTTTGCCACTAACACCTGTCGTGTCCATATAAACTCCAAAAATTAGGCCAATTTCCTATCAGAGACCCGCCCATGTAACTAACGCACACAACACACGAGCAAGCACGTGCGTCAGATTATTCGGCGAAAAACGGCACACTGGAAAATTGACAATCACAACAACCACCAGCATCGCTGCCATCACCACCTTTATCCGTATGATCAGTATGAATCACAAAAGTCATGTAATCACAAGCACATGTATGCAGCAGCAAATGAAGTAGCACCACTGCTGAAAAAGAGGAAAAAGAAACCGAAGAAAGCGACTTGATGTAAAAATAACTTAAACGTAATCGCTTCTTCCCATGTTAGGGATTTTGGCACGGTCGTCAACATGCTTCTGGGGACGGGTAGATTGGCGGGTAGATCACATCATCCAAATCCCTCTCCCGACGGACGACTATTGACTTCAAGGTAAAAGAAAAGCGAATCTTTTACTCTACAACCCTCAACTGGAAGCTTGCCGGAATTGTATAAGGAAGCGCAGCAAAATCTTGTTAAACAAGACGATCATCTGGTTGGTTGCCCCACCGGTATCCTGATAGACAACATCTACCCACGGACAGCCACTGCTGTCTGGCCAAGTCGCAGAAAATCGCGTCATCTGGAGTTTGTGTTACTCTGAGTAACAAACGCAGCCACAGCATCGACCCGGTATGATTATGTGCCCGACAGAGAGGGAAAGCAAACAAACCCACTCCACCACCCATGCTCCACTACGGCATCATGCTCGTTTTGATTCTTCCACCACATCTGCAGCATCATCCCCCCATTTCCCAACCGTCGTCGACCGTTGCAAGCAAGCCTATGCTCTTTTATTCGTGCAAGTCCCTCTCTCGCTCGCTGGATATTTCTCAGCTCCAAGCATCGCCCGAAGAAGTGGCTCCGGTTAAAATTCGTCCACAGCCAGGCGGTTTTCCACCCAAACCGAGTGCAGGCGGAGGAATTCTATATAATAGTCCGTTGGGTGAAATTGAACTTCAGTACCGAGTGTGATGTGCATCGAACAACATTTATAGAACGAAATCGTTACGGACTATCGAGAGTGAAAACAAAAAAAAACTCAAAACCCTTCCAAGAAAGTGGAAAGGAAATTCAGCTGAAGCTGGTGGTGCTGATTGATTTTTACATAATAATTGTGAGACAACGAAAAACGAGTGCTTCGTTCGCAAAAGGTTAGTCCCATTCGCTTTTGTTGGAGCACAAAGGGGGAATGCTATTATCAGAGTGTGATCAGGAGTGATGTGGTGGAAAATGATTGCCAAGAACTGATAATTGGACCCACGAAGGACTGCCGTAGGAGTTATCTGTGCGGACGATTTGATGAAGTGATGAAGGAAGAGTGTGACTGGCGAATTATGCAATTGGACCAGAATTACTCACGAGCCTGAGTGAAGTGATGAAGTACGGCTCGAAACTAGGACACCACCGTAGCGATCGATGATCGCATCGATTGCATAACACTCCGACTGTTTGTGGCGAGACAGTTTTGCCGTGGTCCTCCCACACACACGCACAGAAGTGCACCTTTTTCACAAACGTGTTGTAAATGGGAGTTGCAGCAGGCTTGAGTATGGTTATATCATTGCTTAAGATCGGCACGGTGTGGTTGGGGAGAGAGTGATGTAGCGGGGGGGTAAGTTACTATTGCTACATCGTCAAGGGAAAAGTCTCACGATATACAATTTGAATAAATTTTGAACGACTGTGGGTCCATTGTGCTATTGTGTTTGGCCGGGCGGGGGACGGAAGTAGGATATTTATGTTTTCGTTTGTTTGGTAATTTAAAGTACAAAAAGGTAGCATCTTTTGCTCTCCGTTCCGGTGTGGTACCTTCTTCGATTATTTTTAGTGAGATAAAGCTTCTTTAATTATTTGTTGATGGTATCGTTAAATAGTACCATGGTAGTAAAGTGAGTGTGAATAAGAAAAAGTGAAGGTTTATTGCAATGAGGTACTTCTCGTCAAAATTCCACGGTTCGTCACTTGCGCTCATTGAAGTCTCTTGATCCGAACAACAGTCGTAATGTACTGTCTGCATCCAGATTATTACATTTATTTACAGTTTCTAACATGCCGTTCATTCTTTTGCCTTATGAAGGTCGTGTTTATAGATTAAAACTCCAACGAGCATTTAAATCTATAACCTAAATACAATTCTCTTAATAATTTAAACAAACGATGAATTTTGAAAATCACTGAGTTCATTTGAAATATTTGATATTGAATTGAAGAGCATGGTGTAAAATATACCTAGGAGTAAAACGATTCTCACAGGATTTAATGATTTTTTTCAAAAGTTGTATCATGTATTTAACGTGACGAAGTATCATTTCTTCATGGGACACATTTCTTCAATATGGACTGGCCGTAAAAAAAGTATGCTGTCATACAATTTCATAACTAAATGTGTGAAAAATTAATTGGTGGGTTTAGCAGGAAAGCATTCCAAAATTTCCATCTTGCTCAATTCCTTTCCTGGAATACTGTAAAATGAACATTGGTCGATTCTCCCCAAGGAACCACGAAGCCCGTTGATAGCCCGATAAGGGCCTTTTTTTTTGCAATATACGGCTTTAAAGTGTTATAGTAACCATATATCAGCATTATATTGTACATTTTGAATTAGCGGGCTTGATGGTTACTTGGGGAGAATCGATCAATTCCGGCCAACATTTCATTAGAGTAAAATTGTTTTTTGTAAACAATGTCTTCAACCACCGATTTCTTGCAAATAAAAGCTCACAACCTGCAAATTAAAGATGTCAGTTGATAGAGGAAACATTCCTCTACCTGATGGTGTAATTACTTTGCATGTGTAAGATTTTATGCGCTAGAAATTGCCGACTAAAACCATTGTTTACAAAGACAATTTCACCCTTTTGAAATGTTGATGATAACCTACCAGATGGGCCAGAGTAAAATTATGCACCGATATGTCAAAAATGGCAAGTGCTGCACTAACCCGAGATGGGACTTGACAATCCAGCTTCTCACTCTTCTTAGTGTTTTTTAATTCATCAAAAACATTAAGAAGCCCTTCGAATATTAGTGGATAGTGTTTGACGGAGTTGACCAATAATTCCAGGATTGCAGAATGATTTTTATATTTAAATTTGGAATTTATTTCGGACCTTTAAGCAGTTGAGCACCTTGTACATCCTTTTTGCTTAACACAATAAAAACAACCATAAACAAAAAACAATATCCATTGCTTTAAACACGCCATGCACTCCATTTTTCAACTTTCCGTTACCAATTAACAACGACATTGATGTCAAAATTAATTCCGGCATCACTGCCAGTCAGGTTGATGTGATCCCTCTGTCCCTTTTATTTCACGATTGCTACTGTCAAATCGACCAATCAGCAACTGGTTCGGATTTGACAGCAAATTGGCTCTAAAACGCTACCCTATTGTCAAGTTTCGTCCCAGGCACCAACTCGAAATGGGTCTTTGCAATCGAGTATCTCACTCTGCTGTTAACAATTAACAACGCCATTGACGTCAACATTCATTCCGGCATCACTGCCAGTGAGATTTCTGTTAGCCTTCTGTTTTTATTTTTTATTCCATGATTGCCACTGTCAAACCAACCAATCAGCTTGGATTTGACAGCAAATTGGCTTTCAGGCACCAACAAGTGCAAATCATTGACAGCTCAACAAAATTTGTTTATTAACAAACAACCCCACAAATAAATCGAGCTGACAAAAACTTAATAAGAAAAATTTCAGCTGAAGATGCTTTCTTGAATAAGGTTTAATTTGGCTTTCAATGTTTGTTTGGGTAAACCTGAGGTCTACACCCTGAATAATGCTGTTGGTCTAAAATGACATTATTTTCAGTTTAAATGGTTTAAAATAACGAGACTAAATTGACATAAACAAACTGGCTGGTTTCCTGCTCAATTAGAATAACTTTTCCAAAACTTTGACAGATATTCGATTGTTTCAATTTTGACAAGTGACCTCTTTGTTCCGATGCAGTCTCTTCAGTTTATTACAGCCAGAGCAGTGAGACAAAACACGTTCACTAATGGGGTGTTTAAGCTTATGCTATTTCACTAGCGTAATGTAAACAGGGCATCAGTGTCTACCAGCATGAGATTTCAGCAGCAACTGAAATTCGTGCTAATTGGCTAGTACACTAGCGCTAGCAAATCCTCACAGATGTAAACACCCCATAACTGAAAAAAAAAACTTTCGACTGAAACGTACTTTCTCTGAAAGCCCGCTGGTCTGAATGAAGTTTCAGTTAAAGCACCTTTACCTCTAAAAAGTGTTCACACGCTAACTTGGAAGTACACATTAACACTCCAAATATGATGCCTCCGGAAAAAAATTGCAACGGCAAACTTGCAATAACTCATAGCTTAGTCATTTATTGGCGAGTTTCAAATCTATTGATGCAATTTGAAACTACACACTTAAAAAATTTATCCTATATATGAGCAATGATTTTTTAAACATTCCCATTTTGCTGTTACACATTTTGCAGGAGGTATCTTGTTCCGAGTGTTAGTGAGTAAAATTTCACCAATTTTGATATTGAATAACAAAAACTACTCATGAAATGGGTAAATATACTACCCATTAATGAGTTAAACCCAAGGGGTATGTCACTCCGCACACCAATCTTGAGTCATCTTTTTTGTCAGTGTGCTGCAAGTGTGCCGATTGTGCCGGTCATAGAGCTAGCTGCGATTGTTTGTAAAATACCCATCCCGGCAATCCGGCATTTCTTGAATGTTTTGGTTTGAAATCGCAAGCATAAATCGGATTGAGGATGACGCGAGAAGTGGCGGGTGTGCAAAAGGGTATTTTGTGTTCATGTGATAATAAAAGTCCTGTGTTTGAGGGTTTTATAATGCCCTCAAAGGCAGACTAGAAACCTAGCCTTTCGTGATGTGAAAAGCAACGGTCTATCAGCGACTGGAAAGAGTTAGAAACAGTGACAAACATTGTAGGAGACTGACTATAGAGGATGATGAATAGACTTCTGTAGTTTGTTTTGTGTGAGTTGCAGCATTATTTGAGTTAAGGATACTAATGGTTAGGTTAAGGTTATCTTTATTAGCGATACTTTCAGCCAGAGGCTGCTTCATCTCTTGGGTACTAATGGTGTCTGATTAATTCCTCATTCTCTTGAGCCCACTCTAGCACCTAAAGTTTGTATTTAGATCTACAAGTAAACTGCTGGTCTGAGTTCCTCTGGTATAGGAAGGTACAATTAGAGGATATTCCTGAACATACAATCAAACAGCACGTAATATTGTGAATAACTTCAATGACAGTTATCCAGCAGTGCTCCCATTTTATTTACAACAATCCAATGCCTAAGAGATTGTGCCGAAGGTATGCCAAAGGTGTGCCGATGGATGTGCCCAAGCTGTGCCGAATATAATTTCGGAACAATGGGCTGAGTGACTTACCCCTTGGTTAGGCCACTTTTCTTCAATTTGGTTGAAATTGCAGTCATTAATGGTTACTTTCAAGTCTAATGGATCGACTAATCGATTTTAAATACATTTAAATACATTTGGTATATGATTTGACACATGAAACGCATTTTAGATAGGGAATGCCGCTGGCTAAGTTATATTTAAGTAAAAATGTTTCAGTTAGCGAACGTGTGTACTTATGAATTTATCTTGATTGGCAAGCATTCAATTGATCACATCATTTGTGCAGTTTAAAATTACATTTGCTATCACTCAGACTTTACCGTGGAACATAATTTTATGTTTGGCATTTTTAGAACCTCTAGAAAGCAGGGTTTTATTTATGCTATCCCTAAAAACATTGCAATTGGTGACCTCATTTTCCGGAAATCTCTGGTAAAATGTAATCCTAAAATTACCTGATTGAGCACATCATTCGAGTGATTAAAAATGACGTTTCGTACCACTTTGCCGTCGAACAATATTTTGAATGTAGGATTGCTTCATTTTCTTGAAATCACTGGTACACACTTAATTCAGATCATCGAAGTCGGTAGGAATTTATCGGGTTTTTGAACAGCAGAACAAGTCGGTAAAATTGTCAAATGATCGTTAGACGTGAGAAATCCAGAAAATTTCTAAATTTTATTTTTTATCAATAAATGGGGTAGACTGAACAAATTCTGTACAAGTTCAGAATGAATTTTCTAATAATTGGATTTTTCATTGTTATACCGAACAGTTCTGTAGTCAAAATTTGCCGAACGATGGAGGCCTGGATTAGTGTGTAGAAGGTCGTCCCAAAACTGCTCGACAATATGATTAATTGTGTGCATCTATTTCTGAAGCATAGCAGGGGTAAAATGAACAAATGGTTTTTTTAGCGGTGAAATCATAAACTTAAATGGAAAATGCATTAATGGAAAAGCCTGCATGCCTGGTTAATACTTTGATGATTAAGCACTTAGGTCAAGTCATTTTACCCCCCACTTTCCTAATAGTATTCCGGAACTGCTCGAATTATCCTGTTGTGCTTTTAAGCTGACGATAATATGCCAAAAAGTGACGCATTGTCCTTTTTTCAATCTCCGTGGTGAAGCTTTAAATAGCCGGATTTGATTTTGTAAACAAAGACTCAAGCGTCAATTTGTCGAAACACAAAACAGCAGCAGAGTTTCGAAAAATTGACGTTTGAATCTTTGTTTACAATATCAGATGCGGCTAGTTGAAATTTCACCCTTGATTTGTTGTTTTAATAGGCCTTTTAATGTACCACCAACGTAGAGTGCACCCCGTGAGTTCGGGAGGAAACGTCAACCAAACCGTTTGTTTACATCCCAATAAGAATTTTTCACAACACAAATTAAAGCATTTTTCATTCAACATCTTGCCAATTTCCATCGGTAATTGTCTTATTTTTTTTATGATTTTCCACTGATCTGAACTAATTTGCACTCAAACTATGTACACACAAGAAATCCGGAAGATCATAACCACTAAGGCACTATTCTTATTTTCATTTTTTCTCAACAAAAATATTCTTGAACACCAGCAGGATACGGACGAAATCGATACAGAATTAAATTTTTCAACTGTATATCAAGTTTTGGAGCATCTCTGATTAATCAATTTATCAGGAAAATGAAAAAAGGTGTTCCGCTTCCTATGTCTCACGGCAGAAATTTCTGCTCACAACACTCTTTTCGACGTTCTCCCATTCATCACCAAAGGTTGAATCGATCGCTTAGTTTCTATTAAAAAGGCGTATGGTAATAGTCAAAGCTATTTTGAAGTATTTAGGACTTTGAAATATTTTCATATCACATTGGGACCTTTAGCGTTTTAGAGATGATTGAAGTAAATTTTAGTACTACAATGCCTTCCCGTTGTTGGCAACGGTAATGATCAATTTGTGATTTTACTGAACCATTCTTTGCAATTAAGAGATGAGATCGAAGTAGGCCGCGCTGTGAAAATGACGTGTTTTTGTTTTGTCGCCTTGTTTTCGTTCTTGTGATATAAATATAAAATTTTGTTTTTTTTTTAATTTTAAAGTGCAGAAGTGGTGTTGAAAAGTTCATTAAGTAAAAAATATCAAATTCCTCTCCATTGCATTTGGTGCCGTCTGTTCCAAATAACGCGTAGTAACGCTCAGTTTCGTTCCTCTTTCCTCTATAGGATTTATCCATCTAATTTGAGAAAACCATTTTAAAACATACTAAAGCCAACCGGTAGAAACTGACGATTTTAAATTGGCTCACTACTTGACTAGCCTATTGGTCCCAAGTACATCGATTAAAGTTCCCCATTCTAGTCAATATTCTAGTACTACACTATGTTTGTTTTGATTTGCTATGAAAGTTTGACAGATAAAATGAGGGGTTCGTGGATTTTCCTATGTTTCGAGGGGTGCATCGATTAGCTTGGTACCAAAGAGAATACCAGAGTTGAGCCAATAAGTTGAGCACGTTTCTTCGGGACCTTCTAGCCTTAGAGTTACCTCTATGCTAAAGGTGCGTTCCATTTGGTGAATTTTCACTTAAATTTGACAGATGGAAAATTTTCAAATAAACCTGCTATTATACCAGACTAATTTCTGACAGACCAGGAATCAATTTTGACAAACAACTTCTCGAAAATCGGATGATCAACAACTGAGGTAATTTCGAACATTATAATTTATTTTCGTAGTGTCAAATGTAAGTGGAAACTCACCAAATGGAACACAGCCTGAATACGCGTCAGTCATGTGATGCACTACTGCTTGATTGAAAGTTTTAGTACATTATCAACGGAACAGCATCGATAATGTATTGTAGCGGGGCTAATCGTGTGTGAAAATAGCTTCGGAATGCTTGCGTTCTTGAAATGTAAGGGAGAACAGCCCATAATGCACCCCTGGGGTAAAATGCCCACTTATAGAAAAACAGCGATAACTTTTCCTCAGATGCATTTTCCGGGTAACGAATTGTGTTTGTTTTCAACTGGAGGTTTCGCAAATGATTCTTGATCATAAAATCATATATTGACCTACTGATTCCCTTAAAAAATAGCGTTTTGTGCAAAATATGATACAGTTGTTAAAATCGTCGACTTCAAATTAAGCTTTTAACAGCATATATCGCAAAAATTGAACTAATTCACTTTTCGTATATTTTTTAGATGTTTTACTTAATGAATCACAGTTTAACACTCTATTGCGACCTTATTTCTGATGTAACATAAAGGAATAATCATCAGGCGTCAGATCACCATGAATCAGGCGTTTTGCCCCGCTATCATATTGGAACCAATTTATAAAATACCTTGAAAATCATGAAAATGCATCGTTCTGTAGTTCGAAATCACTTGATCTTCGTAGAAAACATGGTAATGAACCAAACACCATTACTTTCTTCTTGATTTTAGCTTCCATACGCCAGCAATTGACGATTTTGCTTAAACGGTGCGTTTTGCACCATCCTACCCTACTTTTATTGCTACGGTAGAGCTGCCACCTTCCAACTCCCATGTTCAAGCTTCTTGCATTCATAAGAATTGATTGCAGGCAGATTTTATCCATAATACCACTGCCAGACAGTGGGAGTTCGATTGTTTTGGTTATTAATAGTCAGTTTTAGTTATGTTAAGGACATTTAAGCGATTTCGAGTTATTTTACGTCATGGTTTGCATCAAAATCATTACAATTGTAGCCATTGTTATGTGCTTACGGGTTCTTTTAAATATCTTCATTGAAATGTTTCTATATTATTATAGGAAATTATAAATAAAACACATAACTTCACAGCTTTTTCATGGTATGGTTATATGATAGCCCTACAAATTCAGAAAAGTCTAACAGGGTCAAGCTAGGAAGACTAATTTTTCAAAACCAAATTAAGTGTGATAATTCAGACACATAATATTGAACTACGTATGTGAAGTTCATATAACCTCAAACAAGGATCCAGAGCTGTCACTCTCGAAATAACCTAAATCTCCAATATGGTCGACTCGTGACATAACATCCAAAACCGCAAGCTCTGTTCATAACCAGCTGATCTCAGTATTGCTACAAACGGTACCTACTGCGACGTAACGTCGCCCACAAGGCCAGCAACCTTTTTCGCCAAACCCATCCAAATAAACAAATCAACATTAAAAAAACTCACTCTCAATTTCATTAGCGACACTCAGCCGTCCATTCAACAGTCAGCACCAACGAAGAAAGAAAAAAAAAAACTTCCCACGACCAAACCAACAACGGTAAACACGCTGAGCACGGTTTGCCGATTCGGCCGATGACGCATCTTCCAGCGCTCGTTCAACGATTTGGAGGTCAACGAAATCAGCGCACCGCTCCTTCATCTCCTCCTTCGGACCTTATTCGCAAACATCTATTAGCAGCGTAACTTTTGTTTACACTTTACGCTTTGTGATGCAATTGTGGTTGTTGGCACGACCCCATTATTCCCGCCGCCCACAAGGTGCTGCTGCTGCTGCTGCTGTTGGTTGTGGTGGCGTTGCATCAAGAAGTGACAAATCTCGAGACAAATAAAGCAGCCGTTGACCACGATTAGGACCGCCGTTGTAGGGTTCGAGCAATTTGAAACTAAATTTGTCACGCTTCGGGAAGTCGCATTTCTAAAAGCGATAGATTAATGGGCACTGTTTGATCTGCGAAACAATCGCCATTGTTTTCCGTCACATGAGGAAAACTTTCCGCTGTTGGTTGGCATGGCGGCATAAAAGTAAAAGTGAAAGATTGGTGAGCAGTTCCACGCCAAATGACAAATCGATCAGACTCGAACTTCTCCGATTTGCAAGAAACTTTGCCTATTGGATCACATCATTCGAGCAGTTTTAAATGAAGTTTCCTACCACTCGAACTTTGCCATGGAGCAATATTTTGAAGAAAACAAATCTCCTAGAACCTCGGGAAAATAGTGTCTTATTTATGCTGAGCTAGATTTTTTGGAATTTATTCGCTGAAAACAGATCGTCCCAAAACTGCTCGACAATATGATTAATTGTTTGTTATGGGTACCCTAATAAAGATAACCATAAAAGAGAGCTTAACGACGTATTCAGGGTATCATACAAACCATTTGTGAGATATTTTACCCATCAGGGATACAGTTCGTTTATGGTATTTGTTTATTAGGGTAATCATTCAAATTAAATTTGTATAAAAATTTGCCTATTTTTCAATAAATGTAGCACGATTATCTCTAATCTAAATGACGTCTGAGACAAAGTTGTAGGGCAAAATGAATTCTTTCTTGGAAAAAAAAATACACGGTAAATTATTTCAAATATTTAAAAAAAAAAACTACTCGAAACATAATTATGTAAAAAATGTCCTTTTTCAAAAAAAATTATTAATTTGTTGCCAAAAAACTTATAAAAACCTTAGAACATCAACTTTTGGTTAAATTTTTAAACTTAAATAATTCAATAATGATTAATTAATAATGGTACTAATTCAAAATGGCCGAATCTCAGCACAGGTGTGAATAATTGCAAAGTTTCATTCAATTCGGAGAAGGTCGATTCAAAGAGTCATTTTTTTTTTTTTGCTTTTTGGCCTGGAACTGCTCTTGGTGTATCTCGTCAATCGTTGGCACTTTTGTACGTACTCTTCCTGATTGGCTTGTCAGTTTGTAGGTTGCGGTGCAGAACTGGTTTTTTGCGCAGGCATATAATAAAGCCGGTGCAACGTTAAGGGATGCTGCCAAGGGAGGCCTGACGGGGAACGGCCTATGACGAACCAGGTGGAAATAATGACATTACGCTTGGTTGCCATACACGACGGGTATTGAATGCAGAAGAAGGGGCTATTATCTCATTTTGTTCGAGTTTTCTTCGAGTCTGTTTTGGTTCCTCGGAAGATGCAGTCGAGAGCAACGGGGTAATGGCCGAGCACCCCGCGAAGACTGTACTGAGTTATGGGGTTGAATGAATGCCATAATGCCGAAACAGGCTCACTGGGGCTTGGGTTAGGTAACCGTTGCTTGGAAATTGGGGTACCCAAACAAGTATATGAATGTGATAATTTTTCCAAAACTGGGTCAGTGATGGGTTCCGGGCGTTCGTTGAACCTTGAAACAAGCTAATCATTTACCAATATCTCTACCTTTTACAGACACAATATGAATCTCATAACCACCGCTGCACTGGTGGTGCTGATGGCTATAGCGGCCACCAACGCCGACGAATGGAACTGGTTGAACAGCGGAGAGGCCTTTATGGAAGATCTGATCCGCGAGAAACGCCAGGAAGGCAGCCAAAACGTGACAGAAGTCGCTGACGATGACATCATAAACTACATCCTCGACAGTGGACGTCAGGGTCGAAGCCTTGAAGGTTTTGACGAAATCTATACCGACCCATCGGTTATGCAAGCCATTCAAAACTCCGATGACGTTGAAGCCCGGAACATTATCAAAGAAAAACTCTGCGCCCTTGGGTTGATGCAGTGTGACGGAGAACTCGTCGACGGTAGACGTCCGTACCTGAACCCTCAGAACCTTATCTACGCTCAACCCGTGGCTCTGAAACCAGTCGGTCGCCCCATCGCCACCATCCCAATCCGTGGCCCACCCGGTCCCCCTTCCCAAGGTCCACAATATGTCCCAAGACCACCCCAGCAGAAACCTCACCAAGGTCCATACGGACCACCACAACCCATGCCACTTCCTAACCGTCCTCAGCAAAAGGTTGGCTTCTCCTCCCAGCAGCCACCTTACGGCGGACCCAATTCCTTCCAAGGTAGTTCCTCGTTCAGTGGTTCCTATTCCGGCCAATCCGGTTCCTTTTCATCCTACCCCTCCAAACCCTTAGGTCCCATCTACGAAGGCGGTGGCATACCGTACGAATTTGAAAATCCCAACAAACCACCAGGCGTCATCATCGGTGACGGACCCTCTTTAGTGAAATCTCCCATTGAGCAGCACATCCACCACCACTACCATCACATCGAGGGAGGAAACAGCGAAAAGACTATCGTGACCAATCCTATTCCACTGTCAACGGACGTAATCACCGGATCGGTTGTCGGTGGAAGCTCTTCGTCTAGCAACAATCTATATTCATCCAGCGCCGAGTACGGAAACTCCGGTAGCTTTAGCTCTGGTGGATTCAACCCACTTGGTGGCAAGGACTTCGACTACCAGGAGCTGAAAGGTTCTGCAAACAGCAACAACAACAACAACAACGGATACGGACAACAGCTCGGAAGCTACGCCTCGCAATCCAAGCCTACCGGTGGATCCAATAACTACTACAGTCAAGGCCCAGCCACATTTGGAAGCTCAGAAAACACCGTCTACGGTTCGTACACTACCGACAATGCTGGCAGCGGTAGCAACATCAACAACAACAACAAGTACAATGGACTGAGCAGCAGCAACTATCAATCCAGCCAGGGAGCCTTCCACGCATCCAACCCGAATCTCTACAAAAAGGAACTGAACGTCAAAGGACCCGCCAACGGACTGAATAGCTACAGCGGAGACTACAACAAGTACAGCCAACAGTCCAACGGACAGTACAGTAGCAACAATGGTCAGTTCAACCAGAATCTGTACTCCATCAACAACGGTCAGTTCAACAACGCAAACCAAGGTCAATTCAACAACGGAAACCGAGGTCAGTACAGTGGAAACAACGCGCTCAGCAACCGCAACGAGGATTGTGTATGCGTTCCATACGACCAATGCCCAGCCCAGGACGTTGTCGGTCGTCGTGATGATCTCATCCTGCCTCTGGATCCCCGAAACCTCAAAACCGATATCCAAGCCGACACCGAACAGGTTGTGATCACCGACAGCAAGGGAGTTATGACCATCGTCCAAGCGCCAAAGAACATAACCGCTGAATCCCGATCCGCCAACGTTACCGAGCCAGCCAAGAAGATTACCAAGCGAGAAGCCTCTCCCGCTGCAGCTACCAAAAAGTCCGACAACAATGATGACAAAGCTAACATCGAACCGGTAAGTTTGAACTGCCTTCCTACTTCTAATGGTACTAACTGCCAACCAAAATTTCAAAACCTAACCTCCGTTTCGGCCACCACTAACGCTCACACACTAACCCGGGTCATGTTAACCTAGTAGCTGAAATAGATGTTATCTGTACCATACCGCTTTGTACGTTTCCTCGTTGCAATGTTGACCAAACCGGACACTGGACCTAAACAAAGAACACCCTAAAGTTCAACAAACCACCCTAAATCAAACACTAAAACAATACATTCTGACATAAGCTTTGGCTTCGCTCACAAAAAACAACAACAACGAACCGGACTAAGCCCCGTTCTGTTGAGCTCTGAACGACCACTTCAGCAGTTCAACAGCCTTTAAACGCCTTATGACAACAAACTGTCTAAACAAATGCCTTGTTTACTTGTATTGTTTTAGCGTTTGGGAGGTGGCCACGGTGGTGATGGAGGTGGAAAGAAAGTTGTTCCTACCTTTGGGGTGTCCTTTGGTCTACCGTACCCTTCTTACCCACTGAACCCATACGGGCCTAACCCTGCCGGGAACCCGTACTTTGGTTCCATCGGTGCGAACGGTCTCAATCTCGGGTTGGTCAATGTAAATCCTTTATTTTCCCTTCAAGTCACCAAGGATGAGTATGGCGATAAGGTTGTGAAACCTCTCGTCAACCTCCATTTGACTCCCACTGCAAATGTTGTACAGAAAGTTGGGCATCTATTGGCCGCTAAAAAGCAAAACATCTTGCACGTTTTCAATCAGCACGATCACGTTCACAACCACTTTGGTTACCCTTCACCACCGCCAATCTATCGTCCTCCGCATGGACCGCCTCTCATCCATGGTCCACCGCAATCCTTCGGCCCAATTGGACCAGAGCTTATCTATACGAAGCCTCCTGGACCTATCCACACTCCTGGTCCGTACTACCCTGGTCCATCTGGTCCTATTATAAACCGACCACCAGGACCTTCTTTCATTCCTAGCGGCCCTCCACGCCCACCACCATTCTATGGAAATCAACCTCCATTCTATGGAAATAAACCTCCATTCTACGGACCACGACCTCCATACTACCGTGACGCAGCATCCTCATCCGACGTTGAACTAGACTACAATCCCAGCGACATCGGTAGAGCTGCAAACGTTTCCTTCCCTCAGTCCCAAACTCCGATCGGTAACTTCCAGTACCAGTCGGTCTATCCCCAAAACCAACCCGACTCCCTCAATCAGAACAGAGTACATTACGGTAGACAGTATCAGAACTATCAAGATAGTAACTTAAGACTTCCACCTACTCAGAATATTCCGACACCGCCACCGGGACATTCCGAAGGTAGTAACATCGTTAGCTTCCCACGTAGTCGCCGATCCACCGACGTTCCGGCTCCGGACCAACTGGAACCAGTCAAGGAAATTACGGACTCTCTGGCAGTGCCCAGTGAACAGGTTGAGGTACAGGAAAAATCTATTTCAGCTGAGAAGGTAAGTGACTAACCCACCATTTCAGGTCACATGAATAACCTCCATGTTAAACCTACTGTTGCTTACGAAACCATTAAATTTTCATTCGACAGCGTCAAGCATACTATGGAGCTCGTCCACAGCAGTGCCCATCGCGTAACGTTTGCTGCCGTCGTCCAGTTAACCGCCCCCCACAGCCACCTACTCACGCAAACCTTGGAAAGTGCGGCGTTCGCAACGCCCAGGGCATCAACGGTCGCATCAAGAATCCAGTCTATGTCGATGGTGACAGTGAATTCGGCGAATATCCATGGCAGGTCGCTATCCTGAAGAAGGACCCCAAGGAATCGGTTTACGTCTGCGGTGGTACCCTGATTGATAATCAGTACATCATCACGGCTGCTCACTGTGTCAAAACGTAAGCTTCTTTGGTTAATTAACTATTTCAACTGACCAAACCTAACCTAACTTCTCTCACCATATCCAGTTACAGCGGATTCGATCTCCGCGTGCGCCTCGGCGAATGGGATGTGAACCACGACGTTGAATTCTACCCATACATCGAACGGGACGTCATCTCCGTACAGGTTCACCCCGAGTACTATGCCGGAACGCTGGACAACGATCTGGCCATTCTGAAGATGGATCGCCCCGCGGACCTCTCCAACGCTCCGCACATTTCGCCAGCCTGTCTGCCGGACAAATTCACTGACTTCTCTGGACAACGCTGCTGGACGACCGGTTGGGGTAAGGATGCCTTCGGTGACTACGGCAAATACCAGAACATCCTCAAGGAAGTCGACGTTCCGATCATCAACCATCAGCAGTGCCAGAACCAGCTTCGTCAGACCCGTCTTGGCTACAGCTACAACTTGAATCCAGGTTTCGTCTGTGCTGGTGGTGAGGAAGGCAAGGATGCCTGCAAGGGTGATGGCGGTGGTCCACTGGTTTGCGAACGTAACGGAAGCTGGCAGGTCGTCGGAATTGTATCCTGGGGTATTGGCTGCGGTAAGGCTAACGTGCCCGGAGTCTACGTCAAGGTTGCTCACTATCTAGACTGGATCAACCAGGTTCGGGGACGATTTTAAAGACCCGGAACCTTCTAGTATTGGATGTAGTATTTATTGATGACTCATATTTATTGTGTAAAACGAAAGCTAGCGAGAACTTAACCAGTGATACTCGAGAGTCAAGAGATGATGAAGATTTTTGTGTAGATAGATGAAAAAAGTGTATAAACTTCAGCAACGGTCACGTTGACGAACGCAACTAGTATGAACGACTGCTGGAGGTAAAGTGTACGATGCTATATGACAGCATTTCTCCTTAGATGACCCAAGTTTTGTATGTAGTTTCCGTAGAGATGTAAAATTAGGATTCTAAGTGATGAATAAATTATTGTATTTATTCCTTAACAAAGTGCGCATGTGTCTATGAAAGAATAAGTCCGTTGTGGGAGTTCCCCTGAGAGATTACCTATGCGTCCGTACGCCGTCGTGGTTCGAGGGCAAAGAAGTTGATAGACGATTGCTGCGTGTTCTCGTTGTCACTATACCCGCTATATTTCAAATATCAAAAAGTGGAACCAATTCAATATATTGTAGACCAACAATTGAAAAAGTACTATCAACTTTTATGTCGGCGCTTTTGGTGTAGTGGTAAGCGTGACTGATTTCTAACACCCCAATGGGTCTGGGTTCAATCCCAGCCGAGGTCGGTGGGATTTTTCTGAGGCATAAAAATCTCTGGTCACGTCTTCCTTCGGAAGGGAAGTAAAGCCGTTGGTCCCGGCCCATGTGTGTTGAATGGGTGCGATATCCTACGCAGGTGTGGAAGCTGCCTTCCTGCACATTCAATTGCCGTCAATGGATGCCAATCGATGTCCGTCGGTGATTGGCACTAGATTGCGGAACAGAGACCGACGTTAAATAAAGGAAAGAAGATCAACTTTTATAAACAAAACGTTGGTTATTCTTTCCTCATCATTCGAACGCAAATTACCAGCATCCTCGGATAGGGGACTCTCCGACGACAGCAGGCAGCATTCCGTGCTGGAAGATCTTGTGTGGAACATATTTTCACGCTCCGCATCATCTTGGAGCAAGTCAATGAGTTCCAAAAGTCCCTGTACTTGGTATTCATTGACTACGAAAAAGCTTTCAACTGACTAAACCACGTAAACTTGTGGGGCGCTCTGAGACGCAAGGGAGTCCCTGATAAGATCGTCAACCTCGACGAAGCGCAGTACGAGGCTTTCACATGCAGAGTGTTGCACAACGGAGCTTTGTCTGATCCGATTTGGGTAATCGCGGGTGTGAGGCAAGGATGTATATTATCACCCCTACTGTTCCTCATCGTAATCGTTGCCGTTGACCGTGTACCGAACCGTGGGTTGCTGTGACAGCCTATTACCAACAAGCAATACGAAACTAACGATTTTAAATTGGCTCACTACTTGACTAGCCTATTGGTCCCAAGCAAATCGACTGACGTACCCCATTCTAGTCGAAATTCTACTACTACACAATGTTTGTTTTGATTCGCTATGAAAGTTTGACAGATAAAATGAGGGGTTAGTGGATTTTTGAGGGGTGAATCGATTAGCTTGGGACCGAAGAGAGTACCAGAGCTGAGCCAAAAAGTTGAGCACGTTATTTCGGGACCTTCTAGTCTTAGAGTTACCTCTATGCTATTACCATGGAGCATCTCAACGACTTCAATTTGACTGATGATGTTGCGTTATTAGCACAACGGTTAGGGGCTCGCAATAACCTTTAACTCCGACGGAAGCAACGGCTGTAATTAAATTAATTCCATTAACTACTGCTTTAATTACATTAATTATACAGTGTAGAACATTAACTACTTTTTAAGTCCATTAATTGCAGTCGACTTTTCGTAATTGAAGTACATTAATTTCATTTTCAATTGCATTAAGTACGGATAGTTAATTTTAATTACAGTCAGTTCTACTTCAAAACGCATTAATTACATTTAGTACTTTTGATTGCATTTTAACTTCAACTTTGTATTGCGTGCCCCTCGCACAACGGCGCTCTGACATGCAGAGTAAGCTCGACGACCTTGTGGAACGCTCCTCTGAATCAGGTTTAACCATCAACGTTAACAAGACCAAATCGTTGGATGCCAACACGGAAAACCGTTCCAATTTCACGGTAGCTGGGCAGGCAGTGGAGAAAGTCGAAAGTTTCCAATATCTTGGCAGCCAGATAGCGTCGGACGGTGGCACCAAGAGCGACATAGATGCACGGATTAAGAAGGCGAGGGCTGCTTTTGCCAGTTTGCGAAATGTATGGAGAGCGATTCAGCACCAAAAACCGAATTTTTAACTCGAACGTTCGAGTCTGTGCTGTTATACGCCAGTGAAACATGATGTGTATCAGCGGAGAACACTCAGAAGCTGCAGGTGTTTATCAACCGATGCCTGCGGTACATAATTCGTGCCTGGTGGCCCCACAATTGGATCTCAAATTCCGAGCTTCATCGTTTGTGCCATCAGAAGCCGAGAGAGACAGAAATTTGTGAATGGAAGTGGAGGTGGGTCGGCCATACACTACGACGGAGTGGAAACGAAATCTGTGAGGAAGCACTGGACTAGAATCCAGCAGGACATCGCAGCAGAAGCAGACCCAGAGGCTCTTGGCGGCGGAGCCTAAACAGTGAAATTAAGAACTTTGACCGAAATTTGACTTGGGCACAGGTCAAGGCCAAATTTAGTAATCGCCCATGATGGAAATCTTTCACAAAGGCCCTTTGCACCCCTGGAGGTGCGCAGGATCGTTAAAAAAAATTGGATAGGGGAAACGTTTCCAACCCAAAGATGGTGTTAGCATAGAGGTAACTCTAAGACTAGAAGGTCCCGAAGAAACGTGCTCAACTTTTTGGCTCAGCTCTGGTACTATCTTCGGTCCCAAGCTAATCGATGTACCCCTCGAAACATGGGAAAATCCACGAACCCCTCATTTTATCTGTCAAACCTTCATAGCGAATCAAAACAAACATAGTGTAGTACTAGAATGTCGTCTAGGGTACGTTAATCTACTTGCTTGGGACCAATAGGATAGTCAAGTAGTGATTAATGTACTCCATTCTAGTCGAAATTCTAGTAAGAATGAGAATGTAAGAATGAGAAAAACTTTATTGGGAATGTTCGATTGGCTCAGATTTTAACAGTTCATTTGGCTCAAAACATTCTCTCCGCCCATCTCTCCCTCTGAGTATTTCTAGTTATAACATGTTATAGCGCTATATTGATGGTGGTTTCTGTGTTGCAATTATTTGACAACCGAAATCTCAAAACGACCTTTTGTTTTTTACCCATTATTGAGTATCTGTTACCTATTAATGGGTAACTATTACCCCATTAATGAGTAACAGTTACTCATTAATGGGTAAAAGATACTCATTAATGGGTAAACAAATTACTCATATTGAGCTAAGCCACTTTTCATAAAAATGGGTATTTCTGCACCCATTAAAGGATCGTCCATTAATTATGCCACACTTTTAGGCGGGAGGGAGGTTTTAGAAACTATGACGTGCCATACATAAAAGTTAAGGTCCATTCAAAAAATGTGACAACTCCCCCCTTTGTGTTTAATTAATAATAATTATTAATTAATGGACCTTCCCTAATGGGTACTTTCAAGTTAGCGTGTAAGCTTTTAGAAATTTCTCCATCCGAATGAGTAAAAGTGACTCACTCTGTTGGAAATTTTTTTCAGTGAGTAACAATTCATAAATAGTCAACTGTGGTTAAAATATATCGACACTTACACGGCCGATGAGACAAGCTCAGATAATCACTTTTACACTGAAAACGCTGAAAATAGTCCCATAGAGCTTTTCGACGTTTAATCGGCGCACACTACTGCAACTGCACCATTTAAATCGAACGAGTGCGAGCAAGAGGGAAACAGATTAGTGAGAAAACAAACTGTGCATTCAAGAGCAAATTTGCATTATGTCGTAAGTAACATTCGCACCAATCCGAGAAAAATAAAGTTTTGTTTTGATGACCGAAAAGTTATTCCTATTTCCAAGTAAACACATATAATCTCATAGTGATAGCAATGTTTAACATATTTAGCAGGGTTTTAATCATACAAATGCAAATCGCTAGCTTTCATGCTAAAAAATACTGGTTTTTGAGTCAAAAGTTATTATACGTCGTTTGGTGGCCCCTATTGTTACTTAAGTCAAAGTGTATTTACCAGGATATTCGGGAGAATTATCAATTACATCTCCTTACGTGTAGCCCATTCATCATTTTAGGACTACCGAAATCATCTTAGCAACAAACAGTTCGATTTATTCACTTTAATAATGAGAAAGCGAAACGACGAACGTACACTTTTCACGGGTTTCTCAGCGCTGTTACTTAAGTCAAACGGCATCTCCATAGAAATTGGGTGACTTAAGTAACATCGAAAACTATTTTGATCGGAAGGTGATTACGTCAAAAAGCAATTTGACTGGCAAATAAATTTAAAAATGGGATTTGATCCTATATTCGGACAGTATATAGTGTAATAGCAGGAGAATCGATTGACACTGATAGCTCGACTTTGTTTACCTTTGTTACATTCGACGTAATGAAAATTTGATCTTGCATTCATCCATGTGTGCTAGATAGAGAAAGACGATTAAAAACAAACGTCAAAAAGGTCTATGGTAACAGTTATAAACAGGAATAACTGGAGGGCGTATGTTGTTCCATTTTCTTCTGTTCCTGAGAGAGGGAAAGAGAAGGGTCAAAATCCAAACCTCCAGATAGTGTCAAAAAGTACAGAAAAGGATACATCAGGCGTAATTTGATAACGGCACAAAAGCTTTTGTAAACAAAAAATGTAAGGCCCCCTACACGTGAACCGAAGAAGCCCACGTGAACCAACAACATCATCGGATGGGGGAAATTTTTGTATAATTCAGGCATAACATTTGATAACGGCACAAAAGCATTTGTAGACAAACTTTCTAAGACCCTTTACACGCGAACCAAAGTACGCCCACGCAAACCAATACCACTTTCGGAAAGGTGATAGTTGCCCCTGTTCGATGATGTTGTTGGTTTGCGTGAGCGTACTTTGTTTCGCTTGTAATGGGCCTTAGAAAGTTTGTTTACAAATGCTTTT
This sequence comes from Ochlerotatus camptorhynchus, assembly GCF_037179485.1. Lineage (NCBI taxonomy): Eukaryota > Metazoa > Arthropoda > Insecta > Diptera > Culicidae > Ochlerotatus > Ochlerotatus camptorhynchus. The sequence continues at coordinate 1,739,440 of NW_027041118.1, read as the reverse complement.
GTGCCGTTATCAAATGTTATGCCTGAATTGTATTGGTTTGCGTGGGCGTACTTCGGTTCGCGTGTAAGGGGCCTTATAACTTTTGTTTACAAAAGTTTTTGTGCCGTTATCAAATGTTACGCCTGACATTTATTCATACAAACAGGCCGCCATTACCGAGCATGAAATGCTGGATAGACAACACTAATAGAATTCCACACATTTTTATTGACGAATTTCCATGTAAAATTCCACATGATTTTCATGTGACCTCACATAAACAGAATCCACCCAGAAGCACACATGACATTTATGAGTCAAATGAATAGTATGTGTGGTTACACATAGCTTTTATGTGTACACATATTAAGTATGTGTCCGACACATAGATATCATTTCAGGCATAACATTTGATAACAGCACAAAAGCATTTGTAAACAAACTTTCTAAGGCTCTTTACACGCGAACCAAAGTACGCCCACGCCAACCAATATTTCGGAAAGGTGATAGTTGCCTCTATCCGATGATGTTGATGGTTTGCGTTGGCGCACTTTGGTTCGCGTGTAAAGGGCCTTAGAAAGTTTGTTTACAAATGCTTTTTGTGCCCTTATCAAATGTTATGCCTGATTTATTGATCACATTGCAAAAACTCATGTGTGGGACTCATAAAAACAATATTTGAAATGTTATTAGTGCACCTTTTTGCAGGAAATTTTCTTCAAAATCATCATCTATCAGATTCCTATCTATTAAGGTTCAATTTACTTTGATGCTTTTTGGTAAATTTCAAAAGCAGTTTATCCCGATGCATTATGTTTTTTCCGAGTGCATCTCACATTTTTCCTGCATCTTAGATAGAGTCACCCCCTCGGTTTTTCCGAGTTTCTTCTAGCTTCCCCTGGAAATGGCTGCTCCTGAAATTTCCTCTAGAAGAGCACTGTCTTCCCTAATAAAAAATAACCATAAAAGAAAGCTTATCGTATATGTTCAGACTAAAGAGCCTGAATTTATAAAGAGACGACATCTTATCCATTTGACAGGTCTTCTGCTCGATTGGATTAGTTTTTCTACGACTTTGACAGACAATCGATTCCAATTTTGAGATGTCGCCTCTTTATAAATTTAGGCTCTTTAAACGCTGGCCAGACTGAGCAATTATAACATGTTATAATGGTTGTCAAATAATTGCAACACAGAAACCACCATCAAGATAGCGCTATAACATGTTATAACTCTGTAGTCTGAACAAGGCATTATAGTACGTTCAGACTACAGAGCTATAACAACAATCAATACGAAACTAACGATTTTAAATTGGCTCACCACTTTAGTAGCCTATTGGTCCCAAGCAAACGATTAACGTACCCTATTCTAGTTGAAATTCTATTACTACACTATGTTTGTTTTGATTCGCTATGAAAGTTTGACAGATAACATCAGGGGTGTGTGGATTCATGCAGAACATGCAGGGGTGAGTGGAATAGCTTGGGACTGCTTGGGACCGTTGTTCTGGTACTGAGTGAGCCAAAAATAATAATGATTTTATTCGGGACCCAGTGGTCTTAGAGTTACCTCTATGGTTATAACATGTTATAGCGCTATCTTGATGGTGGTTACTATGTTGCAATTATTTGACAACCGTTATAACATGTTATAACTCTCCAGTCTGGACAGCGTTTTAGTTCAAACGCTGTCCAGACTGGAGAGTTATAACATGTTATAACGGTTGTCAAAGAATTGGGTTCTTTAAGGGTATTGAGGTAAATGCATATTCGTAATCTGCATTAAAAATGGAACCCAAACCCAAAATTTCATCAATTTTGGTACACTGGAACTATTTTAAATAAGTACGATTACATTGGCAGAAATTACCTTATTAGCGCCCCTCGGTGTCACTTTGTATGGGAGCGAGCTGTCAGTTTGTTAGTTTAGTGTCAAACAGTGAAGTTATAATTTTGCTTTAAATCTTGACTTAAAAATCGAGATGAAAGTGTGTGGGTTCGAAAAAAATATCGCTGTGCTCCGAAAACGAAGCTCTTTCAGATGATGTATAAAAAACGATACATTTTTCAAAATTAAAGAACCCAATTGCAATACAGAAACCCCCATCAAGATAGCGCTATAACATGTTATAACTCTGTAGTCTGAACATACTGTCATGCTACGTTCAGACTACAGAATTATAACATGTTATAGCGCTATCTTGATGGTGGTTTCTGTGTTGCAATTATTTGACAACCGTTATAACATGTTATAACTGCTCAGTCTGGCCAGCGTTTCAGACTACAGAGTTATAACATGTTATAACGGTTGTCAAATAGTTGCAACACAGAAACCACCCTCAAGATAGCGCAAAACATGTTAAAACTCCGTAGTCTGAACAACCCGCATAAACGCGAACCATAAATTGACCTTACCTAAAATGGTTAAAAATTGTTTATAATCCCTGCTAAACTTTAACTGAAATGGTTATGGAACTTTACATGAATGTTTAATGATAAAGTTTCAACCTTATGTATTATGGTTTTTTGGAACTGGACCTTACACATAATGGGTTGTTAAGAACCATTCCCATTCCAAATTCTTGTTTTCTCCATACAGTTTCAGAAAGAGAACTATATAAGAACGTTTTTACTTATGATTTGAGAACATTAATGGTAATGGTTATGGTAGTCAGTAAGGTCTATTAATGGTTTTGTATTATCGCTCAACTTTACGTGGAATATATCGTGAATTGGTAATCAGTAAATTACAGGCAACCAATTCGCGATATATTCCACATAAAGTTGATCGATGTTACAAAACCATTCGTGGACCTTACTGACTATCATAACCATTACCATTAAAGTTCTCAAACCATAAGTTAAAAGGTTCTAGTATAGTTCTCTTTCCGAAAATGTATGGAGAAAACAAGAATTTGGAACGATAATGGCTCTTAACAACCCATTATTTGTAAGGTCCAGTTCCAAAAAACCATAATACATAAGGTTGAAACTTTATCAATAAACGTTCATGTAAAGTTCCATAACCATTTCAGTTAAAGTTTAGCAGGGATTATAAACAATTTTTAACCATTTTAGGTAAGGTCAATTTATGGTTCCCGTTTATGCGGGAAGGCATTAACGACGTGTTCAGGGTATCATCTAAACCATTTGTGGGATAGTTTACTCATCCGGGATACAGCTCGTTTATGGTATTTGTTTATTAGGGTTCATTTCTTGGATGTTTTCGGCTTCCTTCATAAGCTAGTACAAACATACCCCGTAAATTTCTTCCAAATTTCCTGGAAAAGTCGTTCTTAGTCCAAAAGTTCTCTCTTCGTCTCTAAAATCGCAGAAGATATAAAATTTATTTAAATAGTTAATACTACACGGAACCGTAAAATTACCCAAAATTAAGTTCTTTTCACTCATCTCCCATGTTCCGTTCAATAAGCTAATTTTCAGTAAATCGCTTATAGTAGTTTGCATTTGGCTACGGCAAAAATAATTACTTACTAGTATGTATTTTCTACCCAAAATTAAGTTCAATTGACTCAAATTTGAGAATATCTCATATACTCACTAGTAGCTTATTGAACGATAGTCATGAGAAAGTCGAATCTCTCGTTCCGTTTTTGACAACAGCAAAAAGTGAGAGTGGGATGCAAAACTCAAAATTACCCAAAATTAAGTAAAAAGAACTTAATTTTAGGGTATTTTTTTTTTTCTCTGTGTAGAGTCCGTGTATAATGAGTCACGCCAAGAGAGAAGCCAACACGGTAATCGCAAAATACGCAATAATGACTACAAAGTAAGCATTTTCGAGGGAGACTGGGACTACCCATTCAATGAGTAAATATATTACCTATTTATGAGTATTTGCTACTCAAAAATGAATACTTACTACTTGTTTTTGTAGTTGCAATTACTCATAAATGGGTAAAATTTTACTCATTTAATGGGTAGTCCCAGTTTCCCTCGAAAATGCTTACTTTGTAGTCATTATTGGGTATTTTGCGTTAACCGTGAAGTCTACCTATTGAACCGTCAAACTGGCTACCTATCGGGCAAAGTAAACAAACGTTACGATGCTATGAAAAATTCACGAAAGGTATTGCAATAAAATATAAAATATAATCGAAGAAATGATCATTAGATTGCAGTGAGCATTAAATTGTCATGGGATACGTTCGGTAATGATCAGTAATGAGAATTTCTACTATTTTTTGTTAAGATAATTTGACAAAATCACTGATATAATGATTTACTACAGCCGCATTTTTTTTCTCTCACTAGAAGTCATTTGAAGTTGTTGAAGAAGTCCTCTGTTGCCAAGTGAAAAGAATGGGAATCTTTCGAAAACCGTGATGCGAGTTCAACTGTTTTTCTCTTGGCGTGACTCATTATACACCGACTCTAGTTAATACCGATAAGTACCGATTTTTCAAACTTCCGAAAACGAAATGCTAGCAAACAATCTGGCAACGCTGTTTGTCGATATCTTTTTGCCACAGTTGACTAAACAGTCAACCCCGTTTGACAGCTGCTGGAGCTGCACCTCGCTGCGGTACGTTATGGAAACTGAACCACTGGCTCTTCATCTTGACGCATCACAAAAATTTGCTCATTAAATTTTTCGCTGCGTAAAATTGTTTGTAAAATACTTGGAAATGCTCTAAATTTCCGCAAATTTGTGCTCGTTTAGTAAACTGCTCCCGCTGAACCGGATAGTGAAATTTTTCGCGCACCATGACGCAGTATTTGCCACCAAACCTGCTGGCATTATTTGCCCCACGCGATCCGATTCCATTTTTGCCACCTCCCGATAAGCTTCCCCACGAGAAGAAATCGCAAGGCTATGCCGGCGTTGGTACATTTCTGGATCTGTTTGAGGTGAGATTTGTTTGCTTGTTTTTTTTTTTTTTGGTTTTTTACGAGGATGGCATATTTTTTTTTCTTTTCGTACACAGGACCCAAAGGATACTCCGCCACCGACCCGGGTCGAGACCCGCGAGGAACGGATCGAGAGGCGCCGTCGGGAACGGGCAGAACAGGTAGCCTACAAGCTTGAACGGGAAATTGCCACCTGGGACCCGAATCAGCTCACTGGCGCCACGGCAGATCCGTTCAAGACGCTCTTCGTTGCTAGAATTGTAAGTAGCTCCTGGATGGTGGTTTGAATTTATTAACTTCAAGTTTTGATTTTCTCTGCAGAATTATGACACTTCAGAATCCAAGCTGCGACGCGAGTTCGAAATATACGGTAAAATTGTCAAGATTGTGATAAATCTCGACAAAGAATCCGCAAAGCCCAGAGGATATGCGTTTATTGAGTATGAACATGAACGGGACATGCACTGTGAGTATTTAATTTAGTTGATTGAATTTTACTGAAACCGATTCTTTCAAGAGGAAGATAGCAGTGATGAATTGAACTTGCGCTCTCACTGATACCTATCTCATACTCGAACGTATTAGATAATAGACCTCTCAGCTCATAAACAGTTTCCAGTTAGGGCCCAGTCTAATTCCCTCCCCCAAACAGTAAATTTATTTCGATATGTTGAACGATTGAAATATTGGCCAGAACCCGAATCTAACGGACTTCATTTTCTCGTTCTCGTTCTTCCTGCTACAACAGTCCCCTGCTGTAGACCGACAGTTGTCGTAGACGATAGCTGGAGGTGGCCAACGGCTGTTACTTGAAAGCTTCACTTTCTTTTCGAATGAGATCGTAGCAAATTCGGCAGCCAACCAGCTCTGTTACTGTGTTACTACCACCGTCCAGCAGGTTACATAATATGTCACACTAGAAAACATTCTGGTTTGCACCGAACAACGGGAGTTAATACCTCAGCTACTAAAAACCGTTTCCAGTGGTTCCATTTTAGATTCTGGAAGATGATATTTGATTGGGATTCGGACTGAGATGATTCAATGTGTCAGTAATCCGCCCTGTAGCACTAGTTCACTCGCTGTGTGAATCAGGAGCAATTGAGAAGGGATTTGGTGTGTTTCTGGAATGTGCCCCCTCTGTGAACTGGTTAGGTTTGTATGAGTGTGGTAAGACAGGTTACGAACAAAGGATAATCGGGTAATACCAACCATACACAAATAAGTGATACGACTTCGATGAAAATGCCTAGTAGATTCGACGTTTCCAATCTCATAGCTAAATTGCGATTGTTTTGATGTAAGCATTTCCGGTGGCTGATCGGGGTTGGTCAAGTGGTTAACGGTAGTTTTAGGAATGTATCTTACCTACCTGCTGCCGAGATAGCAATTGGTCAACTTATTATTATTATTATTTAACTTTATTAATGAGGCTTTCAGCCTTGGGCTGGTTCGCCTCCACTTGGTCAACTTGCATAATGAACTGTGCATCTAATTGCAGCATGTAGAACCAACCGATGTTTTATAAATCAATATGTTCCTTGCCATTATTTAACTCTTTACATCTGTGGTCAACATGGGCACCTTATACATATGCCAAAAAATCCTTGTTGAATCCTAATCATAGGGTAGGATGCTTGGTTTTGATTTATTGAAATTGCAACTTTTAAACAATTTAGGAATCTTGCTAGCAAAACCTTTTCAAAATAGTCCTTTGAATTGATCGTAGTGAAACCGGGGTTAATCCCGCCAGTCTCTCGTATTTAGAAAACCGACACAAGCCGATGGTGGACGTGGCAACGTCTAAGATCCTCTTCGGCGAGTTATAGGTCTGCTTTTCGAGGCCATGACCCCTTCGGTTCTTTGAATCAGCGCACATCGGGGATTTTGTCCGTTTTGCCATTTTGTACCGTCGTCTGCAACGTTGAGCATAGCTAGGGCATGTCGCCCTTCCTCTGGTTCACCAGATCTTTCTGTGAGCTTCGTCCAGGTCTTCCAGTGCACTTCCTTCAGATCTTCCTGTGGATTTCATGCAAATAGTCCTGCGAACTTTCTCCAAGTATTCCTGTGGATTTCCTCTTTATCTTCCTGTGGACTTTCTTCAGATCTTCCTGTGGATTTTCTCCAGATATACCTGTGGATTTACTCCAAATCATCCTGTGGACTTTCCCCTGGTCTTCTTGTGGACTTTCTTCAGATCTTCCTGTGGCCTTCCTATGTAGACTTTCTCCAGATCTTCTTGTGGACTTCCTCCAAATATTCCTGTAGTCTTCCTACAAATCTTCCTGTGAACTTTCCCCAGATCTTCTTGTGGACTCTCTCCAGATCTTGCTGTGGACTTCCTCCAGATCTTCCTGTGGTCTTCCTCCAAGTCTTCATGTGGATTTTCCCCAGATTTTCTTGAGGACGTCCGGTCCTCCAGATCTGCGTTTTTCAATCGACGGGTCGCAACCCATGTGGTGGATCGCAACGCACTGTGGGAATTTTGTCTTTTGCAAGCCGATTCAATGTCAAACATTGTATACACATACATCATCATATTATATACATATCCATACAACATCTGTATTTAATATTGATTGGTTAGGAGTTTATTAAATTTCAAAAGAAGAAAAGCAAGATTGAGAAACGTTGCTCCAGATCTTCCTGTGGACTTAATCCAGATCTACCTGTGAGATTCCTCCAGATTGTCGTGTAGACTTCTTGCTGATCTTCCTGTGGACTTCCTCCAGATCTTCCGGTGGACTTCCTCCAGATCTTTTAATGAACTTCATCCATATCTTCGTGTTTGCTTCTTCTAGATCTTCGTGTGGACTTATTTTAGATCTTCTTTTATCCACCTCTTTCTGTGGACTTACTCCAGATGTTCCTGTTAGTTTTCTCGAGATTTTCCTGTGGACTTCCTCCAGATCTTTGTGTTGACTTCAACTAAATCTTCATACCGACTTCCTTCATAGCTTCTTCCAGATTTTCCTGTGGATTTATTCAAGATCTTCCCGTGGACTTCCGCTAGAAGTACTATCATATTTGAAAATTTGAACTTCCTTTGTTACATTTTATATTCACAGGCCATCCTTTTGGACGCTCTACAAACTTTCTTTTAATATTTCTGATTTTCTTGAATCTCAACTCGTTTGAACTTGCTGTTGTACTTTGATGATCTTTGAACATCCCGTTGGAAGTACCTCGAACAAACCGTTGGAAGTACCTCGAACAAACCGTTGGAAGTCCCTTCAACTTTCAAATGAAAGCTCTTTGAACTTCCTTTTGGCAATTTCCAGTTGAAAGAGCCTTGAACTTCCGGAGAAAGGTGGTTGAACTTTCTGGAGGAAGTTGCTTGAACTTTCCGCAGAAAATTTGAACTTTTAGAAGGAAGCTGCTTGAATTTTCCGTATGAAGCTACTTGATCTTTTCGGAGGAAGTTGCTTGTCTCCGGAGGATGTTTCATGAACTTTCCGGAAGAAAATGCTTAAACTTTCCGGAGGAAGATGGTTGAACTTTCCGGAGGAAGGTGGTTGACCTTTCAGGAGAAAGGTGGTTGAACTTTCCAGAGGAAGTTGCTTAAACTTTCCGGAGGAAGTTGCTTGTCTCCGGAGGAAACTGCTTGAACTTTCCGGAGGAACGTGGTTGAAATTTCAAGAGAAAAGTGGTTGAACTTTCCGGAGTAAAGTGGTTGAACTTTCCGGAGGAAGTTGCTAGAACTTCCCAAAGGAAGGTGGTTAAACTTTGCGGACGAAGGTAGTTAAACTTTCCGGAGGAAGCTGGTTGAACTTTCCGAAGGAAGCTGCTTGAACTTTCCGAAGGAAGTTGCTTGAACTCTCAGGAGGATGTTTCTTGAACTTTCTGAAGAAGCTGCTTGAACTTTCCGGAGGAAGGTGGTTGACCATTCCGAAGGAAGTTGCTTGAATTTTCTCGAGGAAGTTGCTTGAACTTTTCGGAGGAAGTTGCTTCAACTTTTCGGATGAAGGTATTTGAAATTTCTGGAGGAAGTTGCTTGAACTTTCCGAAGGAAGTTGCTTGAACTTTCCGAAGGAAGTTGCTTGAACTTTCCGGAGGATGTTTTAAAAACTTTCCGAAGGAAGTTGTTTGAACTTTCCGGAGGAAGGTGGTTGAACTTTCCACAGGAAGGTGGTTAATTTTTCTGGAGGAAGTTGCTTGAACTTTTCGGATGAAGGTATTTGAAATTTCCCGAGGAAGTTGCTTGAACTTTTCGGATGAAGGTATTTGAAATTTCCGGAGAAAGTTGCTTGAACTTTCCGAAGGAAGTTGCTTGAACTCTCCGGAGGATGTTTTAAGAATTTCTGGAGAAAAGTGGTTGAACTTTCCGGATGAAGTTGCTTGAACTATACGGAGAAAGTAGGTTGAACTTTCCGGAGAATGGTGGTTGAACTTTCCGCAGGAAGGTGGTTAAATTTCTGTAAGAAGTTGCTTCAACTTTTCGGATGAAGGTATTTGAAATTTCCGGAGGAAGTTGCTTGAACTTTCCGAAGGAAGTTGCTTGAACTTTCCGGAGGATGTTTTAAAAACTTTCCGAAGGAAGTTGTTTGAACTTTCCGGAGGAAGGTGGTTGAACTTTCCACAGGAAGGTGGTTAATTTTTCTGGAGGAAGTTGCTTGAACTTTTCGGATGAAGGTATTTGAAATTTCCCGAGGAAGTTGCTTGAACTTTTCGGATGAAGGTATTTGAAATTTCCGGAGAAAGTTGCTTGAACTTTCCGAAGGAAGTTGCTTGAACTCTCCGGAGGATGTTTTAAGAATTTCTGGAGAAAAGTGGTTGAACTTTCCGGATGAAGTTGCTTGAACTATACGGAGAAAGTAGGTTGAACTTTCCGGAGAATGGTGGTTGAACTTTCCGCAGGAAGGTGGTTAAATTTCTGTAAGAAGTTGCTTCAACTTTTCGGATGAAGGTATTTGAAATTTCCGGAGGAAGTTGCTTGAACTTTCCGAAGGAAGTTGCTTGAACTTTCCGGAGGATGTTTTAAGAACTTTCCGAAGGAAGTTGCTTGAACTTTCCGGAGGAAGGTGGTTGAACTTTCCGGATGAAGTTGATTGAACTATACCAAGAAAGGTGGTTGAACTTTCCGGAGAATGGTGGTTGAACTTGCCGCAGGAAGGTGGTTAAATTTCTGGAGGAAATTGCTTGAAGTTTTCGGATGAAGGTATTTGAAATTTCAGGAGAAAGTTGCTTGAACTTTCCGAAGGAAATTTGCTTGAACTCTCCGGAGGATGCTCATGCTGATGTTCATGATGTTTTTCCGGATGAAGTTGCTTGAACTATACTGAGAATGGTGGTTGAACTTTCCACAGGAAGGTGGTTAAATTTTCTGGAGGAAGTTGCTTGAACTTTTCGGATGAAGGTATTTGAAATTTCCCGAGGAAGTTGCTTGAACTCTCCGGAGGATGTTTCATGAACTCTCCGGAGGATGTTTCATGAAGTTCCTTTAAATTCCCGTAGGAAGTTCATTTAAATTCCATTCGAAAGTTTCTTTAACTTCTCTCTGGTCATGGTTTGAACTTCACTCTGGTAGGAAGTTCCTAGAGTTCCTTGAACTTCGATTCGCAAGTTGTTTGAACATCCCCAAAAGAAGGTTCTTAAGCTATCCGTAGGAAGTTCCTTGAGCTGGGTTTACGGCATTTTGGGGCTACAAAGAAACATATCCTAACCACTACCGTTACCAATCGACCGTCCATTAGTGTACATCCGTTGCCTGCGGTGGAATCTCTTCAAAGAAAGGTAAAATGAAACGTGGCGTAAGTTGAAACCGATTTATTGATTCATATGATGCACACTTCAGCCCCTTTAGTGCGCATCGATCGATTGGTGTAATAATATATATCTCGGGTGGTAGTAGGTACACCCGTTAGTGGATGGTAAACAAGATTTTTTTCTTCAAAAGGATACAATTGCTCTCACTATGTTTTAAATCCCCATATTTAAAATGTAAGAGTTCGTGCTGCGGATCCCTCGCATTAGTAAGTGTGCCTTTTTTATTTTCCTTAATTATTTAATCCTTGATTTTGATTGCGCTCAACATTTGAACGTAAGTATTGTGCGCACCAGGTAATGATTGTCTGTAGTAACAGAAAGGGGTTCACCGGAAGACCGGAACTTGAATTGGAGAAAACGAATCCTTGCCCAACGCATCACCACAGACACATGTCTAAGCATACAAAAATCGAATCGAATCTATTCCGAGATTTCGTAGGTTGTTTCTTCGTAAGTAATATTACCGGTTTTTCAATCATTGGTAGGTATTATTACAATCCCATTGAGTATGAGGCAAAAAGGGTACGTTAATGTGTCGGTGATGATAGGGGCTTAGTATTAGGACAGAGGATGAGGATATGCTAGGGTTTCGAGAAGATTCATCGTTGCACTTGCTTCTTGATGAGCTGCATTCCACTTCGTCTAGGACTCAGAGAGCAGGTTTAGTAAATGCAGAGAATTTCGGAAAGATGCTTACAAAATCAAATTCTATTTCAAATCGAATAGGAGACACGGTAGTTTGGTTCAAAAAAAAAAATAATACCTCGATCATCAGTAACCAAACAGTCTACACCTTAAGGGATGCTATTCCGTCACATTCTAGACTTCCATAGGAGTATTTCAATCAAAAGCATTTTGACTATCATTATTTTTCGCTTGCGACACACACACACCATCAATTCCGAAAACCCTTTCTTGGTGCGTCGCAAATGACTTCTATTTCAAAATGTAGCCGCCTACAAGCACGCCGATGGTAAGAAAATCGATGGTAAGCGAGTGCTGGTCGATGTGGAGCGTGCCCGTACGGTAAAGGGCTGGCTTCCGCGACGTCTCGGCGGAGGACTGGGTGGAACCCGTCGAGGAGGACCGGAGGTCAATATCAAACACTCGGGTCGAGAGGACAACGAACGGGAACGGGAGCGCTACCGATTGGAACGCGAACGAGAGGATCGTGGACGGGGCGATCGATTCGATGCACGTAAGTTTGAACCTTTATCCTAAAAGTGACATGCGTACTTGATCTCAAACAATTGCAGGATTCGAACGTCGTCGCTCACGGTCCCGCGATCGCGGTGAACGTCGCCGGCGTAGTCGCTCGAAGGAGCGTCCTCGCCGCAGGCACAGTCGCGAGCGGGAGGTGGACGACCGCTGGGATAAAGAGCGGGAACGCAGTCGGGACAAAGATCGCGATCGGGATCGTGATCGTGAGCGCGGGGACCGCGACCGTTCCGATCGTGATCGTGACCGTGAGAAGAAGCGAAGACGCAGCCGCAGTCGGTCGCGTGACCGCGATCGTTCTGACAAAAAACGTGACAAACGGGACAAGGACCGCGACAAGGAGCGTAAGGAACGCAAACCCGAGCTCCGCGAGGGAGAGATCAAGATCAAGGAAGAACCGTTGGATGGTAAGTTGCTTGGACTATTTCTCGTAGATTTGTATGCAATCGGTGATCATAAGGACAAGACAGAGAACATAATCTTGTGACTTAGGACCCGTTGATCGTTCAATACGTGATTGCAAGAGAAACCTTTACTGGCACATGAGACTACAGGGCTATTAGTTTTCTAGCTTAAACTTTTTAGTAGTATCTAAGTCTCTGACATTTCTCCTTCCGTCGAAATCGACAATCGACTTATCCAAAAACCTTTCCCTCCGTCAATTGCAGATTATCCGGATTACAGTGCTCAGTACACTAACTATCAGGCACAGGTAAAGAATGAAGACGACGAGGAAAAGTACCGTCCGCACGAAGATGAGGATCAAAATGGAGCTCCGCGGACGCGTGCTAGTGGGGAGAATGGTGGCCGCTATGGTGCAGTAAACCGCGAAGAAGCTCCCTATGACGATCGGTACGACGATTATTAGATTGTGTAGCTTTGAGCGAATTTTCTCATCGCAGTCTTTTCAAAATTAATGTGGTACTCCTGCGAGCATAATTCCGCTATCCATCAGCTTCAAAGTTTACTAAGGTACAGTCCCATTTGACTGGGTTGAACTTTCGTTTTTTACCGTAGATTAAATTCATAAACAGAGATCGGATTCATAAACACATAACAAAGGTTAAGTATTTGTTCGTAAGATCATATTTTTTTCGCGTGGCATCGGACAGGTAAAGTATTTTTTAACAGAAAAATGCTTTTGCTTCAGCATCTTCCAGGGTATGGTTAGATGCTGTTGCTGGAGCAAACACAGAATCGGAAATTTTCGAAGTAGGTAATCTGGTGAAAGATTTTTTTATAAACAACAATATTTGACTTTTGGAAAGGTTCATTTGCTTTGAACGAGATGAAATAGACCTCTACATACGGCGTTCGGCTGAGTGTGGATTAGCTTTCCTTTTAGTATAGGATGGGACTTTTGTGTACCCCAACGTAAGTAATTTCCTGAATATAATCGTTTTGATCGATCCGTCACATAGGTATCATTGTTTACGTTTTTCTTCCGAAATGCCCCTTTTCAAATACGTCTTTGCAGAATTCAACCCGGAAGAACGTCAAATGAATGAAACGTTACTGCACCATTGTGGGTATATACATGGTGATAAGCTTTGTCACTATATGGGCTATACAGCTTTGTCAACCCGAGCGAGGCTACAAAAACAAACATTCACAATCACGTTTGACAGACAACAAGCAGATCCCATCATGATACCCGATCCAGGTTGGAACTGAATCAAAAACAAATTCGCTATCAGTTCCCGACCAATGCGTGAGCGAAATCATAGCATGATTTGCTGCTATCCGCAATCCTTTTGCTTCTCTTTTCTTTTTTCCTTTGATTTTTTTTCCGTCGATCTTGTTTTCCGTACTGAGTGCCTCTCTTAAGTAAATGTTGGACTAACTAACTTTCCTATCCCTACCAGTTGTAAGGACGTGGCCAGTACAATCCTTAACTGTTGGAGCGGGATATGTCTTTATCTGGGAGATAGTGATTATTTCCTACTTACTATCTGCCCAGTAATAGATATCCGTCTTGCTCTTAATAGTTTTGAATTCGTACCACCTACGATATTGTGCAACTTGTTCGATGCTAATGCTAATCTTTTTTTTCCGTACTGAGTGCCAATGCTACTTATAAAAGTCCCTATATTTATAGTCTGGTGAATAGAATTTTAATCTATCAAAAAGTGGAACCAATTCAATATCCCTAATAAAAATAACCATAAAAGAGAGCTTAACGACGTGTTCGGGGTATCATCCAAACCATTTGTGAGATAGTTTACCCATCCGGGATACAGTTCGTTTATGGTGTTTGTTTGTTAGGGATATTATAGACCAACGATTGAAAAGGTACTATGAACTTTTATAAACAAAACGTTGATTATTATTTTCTCGCCCATCGAACGCAAATTACCAGCATCATCGGATAGGGGAAACTTCTCCCAACCCAGAGATGGTATTAGTTTGCGTAGGCATAGGCCTTGAGTTACGAGAAAAGTGTTCCCGTGAGTCACGAGAAAAGTGTTCCCGAAGTTTTGTTTGCAATAACTGATGTGCTCTTTTCTGCTACTGTGTGTGTATTCTCTCTAACCCCCACTGGCCGGCAGCGTTATTATGGAAGAACTCTCTCTACAATGTCGCATTTATGGTCATTATAGACAGCTTAAGTCCGGGAGTTAGAAGGTGATAGCTCTATTGCAGATCCAGCAACCTGTTTCAGAATGTCTGGAGAATCACGCCCATTCCGAGGTTACTTTCATTTACAATAAGCCCGCATGTTATGCAACACCGTTATCAAATGGATATTGGTTATACATACACACTTCCAGGTTCGAAAATATTCTTTTCAACCCTGGCATGTATTTAGTATAATTTTGATATTTAATTTGTAAACAATAATTTGGACAGCTCTCACCAAATTCTGCTCTTCTGCCGCCGTTAATAGCTTCCTTTGGAATCCCTTGGTTCTCTAACGCTTCGTATTTCATTCCGTGCTTCACCGGAAATTTCCTTCCGTAGATCTTCCTTGATTGGTTCTAACATGATTCCGCCTTTTCCGGGTTTTTCTTGTTTTCCGAGGGAGATAAATCCGCACTAATTTTCGTTCCTGGTTCGATGTTGACTCCTTCCTCGCTGGTTGGTGTGATCGGTTTCATGTCCACCATCTGTCACTGAATTGCAATGGTGATCTGGGACGAGGCTCACGTCCAAAGTCGCTGGTCCACCGAGCGCTCCGTGTGTGAAAAGAGAATGAAAGGAATACGAAAGGGATCAGTTTCAAGACGTGACACATTGAACATTTCTCATTGTATACCCTACCACCATCTGTCGTATCCAGCTTTCCATGCTCGGTAATGGCGGCCTGTTTGTATGTTTGTATCCTTCACTGTGCTTTTGACACTATCTGGATGTCCGAATTTCAACCCCTTCCCTTTCCCTCTCCCAGGAACAGAAGAAAATGGAACAACATAAGCCCTCCAGTTAGTGTCAAAAAGCACAGTGAAGGATACATTTATTCATACAAACAGGCCGCCATTACCGAGCATGGAAAGTTGGATACACTGTGATGGGCAACCCTAATAAAAATGTTATGGTTAATTTGCTTAACGACGTTTTCGGGGTATCATCCAAACCATTTGTGGAATAGTTCAATCATTTGGGTTATCGTTCGTTTGTGGTAATTTTTTATTAGGGAATACACTCAACAGATGGCTGTAGTGTGTAAACGTTAAACGCAAGGGAATTGATTGTGTGCGCCACAAGTGGTACTACCAACAATCAATACGAAACTAACGATTTTAAATTGGCTCACCACTTTAGTAGCCTATTGGTCCCAAGCAAACGATTAACGTACCCTATTCTAGTTGAAATTCTATTACTACACTATGTTTGTTTTGATTCGCTATGAAAGTTTGACAGATAACATCAGGGGTGTGTGGATTCATGCAGAACATGCAGGGGTGAGTGAAATAGCTTGGGACTGCTTGGGACCATTGTTCTGGTACTGAGTGAGCCAAAAATAATAATGATTTTCTTCGGGACCCAGTGGTCTTAGAGTTACCTCTATGGTACTACCACCCCCCGAGCATCAAGACAGCTCCAGTGTAATGCTAATGTACCCCGAAAATTCTGGTACTCTGGTTCTGTCAAATCGAATAATGGTGGAGTTAATTTACAATTGGTCTTATTTTTTTTATCAACTTTCTTTTCCCCGGTTTTAAGTTTTTTGTTTTTTTTTAACTTTTTATAAAAACATTGATATTTTTTCTAATAGTCTTCCAATCGACTCAGCATGACGGGATCGGAAAATGCCTGTCTATTTATGTGTGTGAGAGAGCGCGTAAGACAATTTTCTTATATGTATTTCTCGGCAACCACTCTACCGAATTGAACGCAACAACAACCAAATGAAAGCTACCATGATTCTATAGAATGTTAATTAATAGACTTTCAATCGATTAACTGGTTCCGGACATATGGACGGAACAAGACCCTAAAATCCGGGAACTAAGTGATGTTTGTCGGCAACCACATAACCGAAATAAACGAAACCCTTTAATCGGGTTACTGCCCAGTGCCCACATAGGAAATAACCATAAAAAGTGCTTAAAAACCTGTGCAGGTTCCGAACTATGTGTCATATGGTTAAACCATTTGGGTTATGGTTCGTGTATGGAACATTTTTATTAGGGTGGTGCTTTCGGGGTAATTTTTAAAAAGAATATCAGAATTTACAGAAATAAGAAGTGCCAGATCACACCACTGGTGGATTAATAAAGTAATACGACTCACTCAAAATTTATTCTTGGTTTGCTTTCGAAGTCCACATGAAGTGAAACAAAAACATGTTTTCTGATGTGAAAAAAGTTGTGCCACCAACTTTGGCTGACCCCATTGTTTACGTACGGTGGAGACATCTACAATTTGCAAGTGGGTACGTGAAACTAAGGTTTTCTGTCTAGATGCTCGGGGGGTGGGTACTACCAACAATCAATTCGAAACTAACGATTTTAAATTGGCTCACTACTTGACTAGCCTATTGGTCCCAAGCAAACGATTAACGTATCCCATTCTAGTCGAAATTCTAGTACTACACTATGTTTGTTTTGATTCGCTATGAAATTTTGACAGATGAAATAAGGGGTTCATGGATTTTCTTATGTTTCGAGGGGTGCATCGATTAGATTGGGACCGAAGATAGTACCAGAGCTGAGCCAAAAAGTTGAGCTCGTTTCTTCGGGACCTACTAGTCTTAGAGTTACCTCTATGGTACTACCAACTAAGAAACTTTTAAATTGACCGTTAAAAGCGATTTCGATAATATTTTAAGAGTGTTATGTCTGCTTGTATGTGATCATACCTTCGCAACTTCGGGTAATCCGCGAAAATACTTGCATTTTGACGTAGAACTACGTCTTTGTCGACTACACAGAAAAAAAAGTTGTTGAATATTACATCCAAACTGCTGCAACCAGGTCAATCCATCGGTTGTGTAATATAACGTTGTACGATGTACATCGATTTTGCGAACAAAATTACATCCATTGATGTCATATTGTATCTGCTTTTTGCTATTACATCAGCTTGAATTACATTGATCGATATTACATTTTTTTTTGCTGTGTATATTGGGGTGCAAATCAAAAAATATTTATGGTGAAATAGTGTTAGGTTTTGAACGCTTGTAACTTTGTCACTTATAGATTAAATTAAAATCTAAGTACGCCAATCGATAGAATATTAAATTACAATTTTGCTAAAATATTTTTTTTCCAATTTTCCATAAAAAAAAAACTTTTGAAAAATGTACAAATGATAGTTTTATCCCTGTTTCAATGAAATTACCGACCCAGTCGTCATAATCGAGTACCACTTGGTTGCATATCATTCTACTTGAACCTGAAAAGATATAAAACATCGCTGCTGTCGTGCTTTTGCTCATTACCGCTTCGGACGGCGTGGCACGTGGCACTGCATTCTGCAGTGAGCAGGAGCAAGTCAGCGGTTAAAGGTGGATCACGGCATGATCACCTTGACAACCAGCGATGGAGTGGAAGGAGACTTGGGTCCTGTTCAACAAAGGGGCTGTTCATTAACTACGTAGACAGTTTAGAGGGGGGTAAGAATCCCTATCGCTGGTTGTCAAGGTGATCATGCCGTGATCGACCTTTAACCGCTGACTTGCTCCTGCTCACTGCAGAATGCAGTGCCACGCCGTCCGAAGCGGTAATGAGCCCCTAATACGAAACGTGGGAAAGTTATTTATGTTCGATGAAAAGCTCCTCTTCCGTTCGCATGTAGAGAAAACAGTAGTCAAGTGTTTTGCCTTGGTTAGGTGTCTGTATCCGCTGATTTTCCGCAGATCCCGCCTCTCAAGGGTGAACAAACTGGTTTACAAGCAAATCATAGCACCTGCGATCCTCTACGCAGCTCCGGTGTGGGAATCATGTGCACAGACTCACAGGAACAAAATCCAGGTTGCTCAGAATAGAGTGTTGAGGATGGTGCTTGATCGTCCTTTCGACACTAGAATAACAAATTTACACGAAGAGGCAGGCATTGTCAAAATAAATTCCAGAATTAACGAAATCAACAGTAAATTTGCACAGAAATGTATTTTATCAGAACATGCTTTGATAAGCAATTTGTATATAGTAGATTAAGTTTATATAGTAGTTGTAAGTTAGTTGTAGTTGTAAATAGTAGTTATCAGTAGTTTTCTTTTTTAATTTAAAACAAAACAATCCCACCAAGGTGGTCATTCTCTAAAACAGGCCTGATAGGACTAGGAACTGTAATTAATAATTAAAATCTCAAATGTACTAAAGTTGAAAAGACGCATCTGTGTCACTTGAAAATTCATATATGTAAACCACACAAACACAAGAAATAAAGATCATATAAAATCAAAAAAATAAGCGCGCGGGGAATTGGAACCGGTAGATGTATCTCTTAGCTGAAAAAATAATAATCACTGAGATTATTTTTAATATAGTAGTTTTCGGTAGTACACGTACCGTTTCAACTTGCCCCGATGTACCTTAACTATGATGCTTACTATCAAAGCATTGACAGGTGGAGAACCTGTATACGAGCTTTTGTTCTGACTTTGAAATTCAAAAGCTGAATCCCCCCAATTTTCAATTAATGTTGTTCTAAGCACCTACTTATTGGAAACCAAACGTTTGATTTGAGAAAAGTCGCAGTAGAGGGATTCCATCCAGAATGAGCTGAAAAAAACCTGAGTTCGTGCTCGACCATCTTCGATCTGGATGATACTTGGCACATATTTTCAGTATGATAGACCAAGTATTTTCCGCAGGAGAGGAGACCCTTTTGACTCAAGGGTAATTTTTGAAAAGGGCCTATGTGTTTTTGCACACATACTTTAAAAAAAATGTAGTTCGAAAACAGTTGGTTGTAGAAAAAAAAATTACTAAGAAGGAGTTGTAGGAAACTAATAAGGCTTTATAAAAAAAATATACACGGAATTTTTTTTTTTCGTTTTTTTACAAAAAAAAAATTAAAAATAAACCTCAAAATTCAAATAACAAAAAAAACGTATTTTTCATTTTTTTTATATTTTATTAATAAAAACTTGAATAGAAAGCAGAAGTTTTGAAAACAACTCCAGGATGGACAAACTTTTAATAAAAAAGTTTTTCTAAGAGCAACTTTTAATGCATTTTTGAAACTTTCATTATTTACGGCAAAATGTTCAGTTTGATGTCAGTATATGAATATAAAAATCATTTCAAACGATAGTGCTCATAACAATAAACTTCCTGAATATAACCGTTTTCGAGATATTTCAAATTTACTTTCATAAATATCTTTTTTTTTTGTAGAAAATATGCCATTTTCATAAGTTAATCGTGATTCTCCATCAGCCTTGATAAGTTTAGCAAGATACACATATATTTACCTTCAATTTGTCTTTTGACGATTCAACAATCAGACAACCCGTTTAGAATTTACAGGGGAAATGAAAACACTATTATTTTAAATATAGAAACCAACACAAGTTAAGTTGCACTTATTTTCATTATCAGGCGTAGTTTCATCCTATTTAAGTTGTTAATATTGATGCACCTATCCATCTCATTATTTTAGGGACATTATAATGTCTTCCATGGTATTTTTCATGAAAAAAAAAGAGCTTCTCTGTTAGAGTAGCTTCAATACCAAAACAATATTTATACCTTAATATCCAAATGGTACCTACGTTTGTATTTAAGCATGACCATCCTTTTGAAAACAGACATCACTAAAAATATCTTTTTGAGTGAACAAGTATAATTTGAATATGGAATTCAAGAAGGTCAAGTGTTGCAAGCCGTTTCCTTATAAACGGTGTTCGTCAAAATTATCCGAAAATTTGATTGAAAAACATAAGTTCCTAGAGTGGAAATTTAATTTGGATACATCTCTATCAATCTGTGATACGTGTCGCTTGAATTTGAATAGAATCAAACCATGTGCTGAAAATCTGGAACTAGAAGTGCAACCGTCAGTCATGGACATCGCAGAGCCGCAGCCATCTACATCTCGACATAGCCTCGAAGAAATGCCATCAACTACGTCAATAACAACAGCATCATCTCAAGATAGTGGAGAGCAACAATTTTCCATGATGCATAATATTGAGCTGGCATAGCTGGTATCAACGTATCGCCAATATCGACAAAAAAAATCCAGAATGTTAACTATCCCCGGAGAAAGTATATGGACATTACCAATGGCATTAAGAAACGCATCTTTGGTTTTCAAGCGGAAGAAGATGACCTGGAGCAACTTAAATTGAAAGCTGCGGAACACAATGAGATGATCGGAAAACTGAAGGAGAGATTTGCTGATCCAGGTTTATCGAGCGACGATCA
This sequence comes from Ochlerotatus camptorhynchus, assembly GCF_037179485.1. NCBI lineage: Eukaryota > Metazoa > Arthropoda > Insecta > Diptera > Culicidae > Ochlerotatus > Ochlerotatus camptorhynchus. The sequence goes on along the minus strand of NW_027041118.1, from coordinate 1,718,781 downwards.
AATAAGGATTCTGGAAATCTTGGTCATCGCAAACGGTAATGGACGAGTTTGAAACAAATAAATACATTGTATTGCAAGCTCGATGCTTGGCAAACGGGAAAGGAGTATTGGCCACCCCCAACGAAAGGTTAGGACACGGTTTGGATCCCGAAATTAAAAACGAGGTATTGCAGTTCTTCGAAAGCGACCAGATAAGCAGAGCCACGCCAGGACTAAACGATTACGTTTCAGTGAAGAAGGAAGGTAAGAAGATTCATATTCAAAAGCGACTTTTAGTTTGTACATTGCGAGAAGCTTTTATTAAATTTCAAGAAGTTAGTAAAAATAGCATTGGATTTAGTTCATTTGCAGCACTTAAACCAAAGCATTGCAAATTACTTGGTAGTTCAGGTTCTCACAATATGTGTGTTTGTACCATCCATGAATATATTAATTTAATGCTTCATTGTCTTAGAAAATATTCATTCGAAAAAGATTTCAACCATTATTTTGAAGAAATATTATGTAGCTCATCATTGTTACCTCCGCGAATGCGAACGTTGCCCAGGTCTCTCAGATTTTGAAAGAAGTTTTTCAGAAAAATTCGAGGAACAGGGTATGTCTGAAATATGTTTTGAACAATGGGTTTCAACTGATCGATGTAGTTTAGAGAAACTTGTAAAACCAGTAGATGGATTTGTTCCTTATTTTTGCGAAAAGTTGGAAAAACTGGTATCCCATGATTATATTAAAACTCAGCAGTCTAGTTTCTTGAGAAATACAAAAAATACTCTTAAAAATGGAGAAGTTGTCATAATTTGTGATTTTTCCGAAAATTATTCATTTGTTCTTCAAGATGCTGCCCAAAGTAGTTACTGGAATAATCAACAAGCTGCTATTCTTCCTTTTTACATTTATTATTCAGAATCAGGTAGAATTAAAAATTCATAACATATAAAAACATACCAATCAAAAGTTCATCAAATAAAAATATATTCAATGAAAAGGTTTATGTACAAATTATTATTATTAAAGACGATCAAAAGTAATAAATGTAAGATGCAAATAAAAACGCATGGGTATTTCATTTATTTATCTTATTTATCTTATAAGTTTAAAACCAATCTTCCAATAGTCTATTGGTGCAAGGGTAAGTTGAAGGTAAGTACATGCGTATCTTGCAAAACTTATCATATTTGATGGACAATCACGTATAACTTACGAAAAGGGCATATTTTCTACAAAAAATTGATTATGATGAAAGTAAATTTGAAATATCTTGAAAACGGTTACATTTAGGAAGTTTATCGATATGAGCACTATCGTTTGAAATGATTTTTATATTCATATACTGACATCAAACTGAACATTTTGCCGTAAATAATGAAAGTTTCAAAAATGCCTTAAAAGTTGCTCTTAGAAAAACTTTTTTATTAAAAGTTTGTCCATCCTGGAGTTGTTTTCAAAACTTCTGCTTTCTATTCAAGTTTTTATTAAAAAAAATATAAAAAAAATCAAAAATGCGTTTTTTTTTTGTTATTTGAATTTTGAGGTTTATTTTTAATTTTTTTTTGTAAAAAAACGAACAAAAAATTCCGTGTATATTTTTTTTATAAAGCCTTATTAGTTTCCTACAAATCCTTCTTAGTAAATTTTTTTCTACAACCAACTGTTTTCGAACTACATTTTTTTTTAAAGTATGTGTGCAAAAACACATAGGCCCTTTTCAAAAATTACCCTTGAGTCAAAAGGGTCTCCTCTCCTGCGGAAAATACTTGGTCTATCATACTGAAAATATGTGCCAAGTATCATTCAGATCGAAGATAGTCAAGTTTGGTGACTGACCGATTTGGCGTGGAATTGGTCAGTATTCAATTTTGCATCATTCTACGAACACGCTGTAAAGTACATAATTATGATGCATGATAATTTTATGTTAGGATTGTCCTACAAATTGGAGAACAAAGAGGTGCTTAATGTATGTATGATTGTTTTACCCCAACCTCCTCTACTTCGCTGACATATGAACAAACATTTTGTTCAATTTTAAAAGTACCGTCTTCTGATAGGGAAAACAACTGCCTGTTGCGTTATCATAAAATGCAACCTTCACTTTCTTCTCTGCTTCAGAGCCCTAATTTAAAACTAATAATGGAGCTACTGAAAAAAAATGTTCATTTTTTGGGAATTGTTTTATTCCACAACATGCATGGTGTTTTTGTGTACTATACTGAGGTGCAAATAAACAAAAATGTGTGACAAAATAGTATCAGTTTCTATTGTAGTCGAAGTCGATGTCGAATTCAGTGCACATTGATCACAGCAAAATAGCTCAAAATTGATCAACCCAATGTAGTTATGTAGGGAAAATTCTGTCAATTCTTAACCATTACATTAAATTTAAACACATTATCTTATGCGTAATATGAACGGTGGTCTGATTATGCTAACATGAATTGTCGCGAGTTTTGAACCATAACCGAAACATTGGAATATCTGAAAAAAAGTATAATAGTTCTACGTCATACTCCGGTCGTGTCTAGGACACAACCCCTGATTTGCCCGATAAAAGTAGCGTCTATTATGCTACCGACGCCAGGAAGGCAGCTCCCACACCTGAACCCTACCTATCAACTCATGGAACGGGGACCAACGGAAGGAAGGCGTGATCAGAGATTTTATGCCTCAGAAAATCCCGGCGACGCCGACTGGGATTGAACTCAGGCCTTTTAAGGTGAGAGGCAATCACGCTTACTACTACACTACACACCGACGCCGCTATGTTTCCATTTTTATGAACAGGAATCATATGTGCAAATATCCTTCAAGATGGGTATTCAAAATATCTACATAGATGATGGAGCGGTGTTATCAAGTTGACTTCGGCATATCGATTTAGGTTGAATCAGCATATCAATTTAGGTGGAACTCCATCTGGTCCTGGATTAAACGACGGATTTAGTTCACACTTATTAAACTTTTAGTTGCCTAGTAATTTTGGAAAGTTCGGTAAATTTTTTAAAAATCTGTGGATGATAAAAAAAAATCCAAGATTGTTCAGACTTTGTCCCGATATCCCGCATTTAGCCCGGAACAAATGAATATTTTTACTTTGGTCACACAACATTCGTTCAAATTTGTCGGTAACTTTGGAATTTTGAAAATTTGGTAAACTCCAACCATGACTAAATTCAGATAACTGTTTCAACTTCAAGATTTCAAATGTTTTCTAAATTTCAGGGTTTTCAAACTATTCCTGTCTCGACATACAAAATCATCAAATTTTTTATAACCCATCTTTACACGCAAAACAAATGGCATGAACATCGAATGTAAGAGTGGATTTCTACCATCATTTGTATACGTTTCTTACAACAAATGTTATAGCAGTACCGAGTAAACCGAGAAATAATCGGGAATTTGAAAAGAACCCATGGAAAACCCGAGAATTGGACGGAAGAAACGGAAAAACCCAATAAACCTTAGCATACCCCAACAAACATTGATGGCGGTAAGCTCAAATCGGTATTACCCTTGGATTATATCCCGTCCAAGAATATCCGGTTGCTTTGATGTCGACATCAGAGTCCCTAGGCTGGTCCGTCTCTACTTGTGATACATCTAAATCTCAATTCTAGATGCTCGTAAAATCTCACATTAGCGAATCAAGTTACGAATAATTTTCTTTCATTTCTGGGATCTATTTGCATCGCACATCGTCTTTTTGCAGGAAATCTTCTGAAGCATCATCAATCTTCTTTCTATCTACTCAGCGTGCACGCAGCTAACCAAAGCAAAACAAAATCTTTACTGCATCGTAGATAGTCGCCCCTTTGATCAGGGGGTTGTTAAGTTACCCCAACCTAATGCTTATGGATCCACTCAACAATGTGAGTAGCTTCAATGCACCAGATAAGCGCTTAGAGTGTTCATTAGGGTGCTTCATTCTGAAAAAAGTGATGAATTTCTGATGGGCCACCCTCCAGTTCGATTCATAGCCCCAAAATATGAACCTGTGCAAAAATTGGTAAAGATTGATGAAGGTTTAGAGGTCGCGCCAATGATTTGAAATTTGTATGGGAATTACTATGGAAGAATTTAAAAAATCGCTTATATCGCTATAACTTTGCTTCTACTTGTCCAAATGTCGAAAAAATTTAGTATGTTATTGCTATGGCAATAAACAAAAAGCCTACAGTTGCTACGCTCAGTTTTGCAGCGTATCAAGAATTATAAAAATGTGAAAAAATGGCAAAATAGGGTAAATTGACAGATGAATATGTACAAGGCAACAACGCCAATTTCATCGCAACAACAACAGGCTTGTTGATCATTGTCATGACAACCACATATTTTTTTTTTTCAACGTTTGGACAACTACAACCAAAGTTAGAGCAATGTAAACGAAAATCAATAATTTCCCATACTAATTCACCAAAATCTCCATACAAAATCCAAATCATTGGCGCGACCTCTAAACCTTCATCAATCTTTACCATTTTTTGCACAGGTTCATATTTTGGGGCTATGAATCGAACTGGAGGGTGGCCTATCAAAAATTCATCACTTTTTTCAAAATGAAACACCCTAGTGTTCATAGATGCACTCAAAACTGTGGGGGGCTTCGGCCATTAATTAACGACCAATTTCCATCTCACGTTGTCGTAGTACCGACGCCAAGGAGGCAGCTCCCACATTGTGCACATAAGCCCAGTGCAATTAATTTTCATCCTTTATTAAACTGGGTTTGATAAGCGGCAACGAAAAAAATAGCCCGATTATCCGGAGTGAATTTGTTCAAGCCTCTGGATAATCGAATGCGACCTGTACTCGTAAACTGAGTAAAATTTTCAACGATTTTCTGCATATTCGAGCCAATTTTTGAGGAGAATCGAGGATTTTTTTTTCAATTTTGAGTTGGATTCGACTCAATTTTGAGTTACTCTCATTGACCGTGTGAAGTTTGTTCTGCAATTAACCAAGCCATTCGAGAAGTTAAAATTACGTTTAATTCGAACTTCGAAATAACACAATATTTTGAGATTTTTTCTTTTAGAACCACGAGAAAAGTAGCCAAATTTTATGCGTTTCATAAAAAAATAGTAATTTGAAAGTCGCGTCAAAACTTCTTGATAAATTGGTTCATTTCTCTGAAAGAGATGAATTAAAAAGGAAATTTCGGATTACAGCAAAAAGTCGACGTATTTGGGTATGGATCGTAACTCTAGATTGTGACAAGACTTTCTGATGGCAAGTGTACTAATTTTCAGCATGAACCTACAGACTAAGGATAACAAATATGCTGGTTATAATAATGCAGCTATGCCTACAATCTATTAATAATACTGACTCATTAATGGGACTATTTTAACCACCTTACCTACCGAAACCAGTCGCACTAATCCATTAAATTTTCCTTAGACAAAAACTTCAATAACGTGGAATGGTCCGAGCTTGCAGTGCTTGCTTCCTGCTCCTTCACTTTCTGCTTCTCTACATTCTGACCGTACGAAGTGTTCGTTGTTGTCGATTCTTTCAACTCGTTGTTCGTTTTCTTCTGATTCGCCATCTCCTTCTCGATCGCCTTTGGTAAATTGACGTTCGGCTCCCCGAATGGGAACTTTCGACTGGTATCGTAGAAAACCAATCCATCCGATCCGCGGCGGTTCCGTATCCGATCATCCGTCACCGTCGAATGCTGAGGTTTCGTGTCCGCCTTCTCCTCGCTACCCAGATCATGCAGTTTGGTAATGTCCTCGAACATTTCGGCCGATTGAGAATCATGACGGCGCCGAACCTCCCCGAATGGATACTGCCGAGTCGTGTCGTACGCGAAACCATCCGACCCTCTGCGCTGCTTGCGAAGTCCTATAATTTGTTCATCTGCCATGTTGGATGGGATGTGGTTCTTGAACCAACTGTCAACATCTTCAATGCTTTCTCGACGGCCCATTCGAGCAGCACCGGTCTTGACGGCAATCATTGAACCTAACTGATCCGACCCTTCGACCACGGATTCAGCCTCGGAGCTACTTGGTAAGCTATCAATGTCCCGTGATTCTTCCACATCAGTCTTTTCGATTTTCTCGAACTCTGGATCGAAACAATCGTCCATATCGGACGACTTATTCGAACTATCCGATTCAACCAAATCGATGCTGATGTCCTCTAGCTTGTCTTCCGGTGGTTCCGATGATCTGTCCAACTTGTTCAGCAGTTTTACTGTGGTGGGATACTTCGGATTCGAATTGTTCAGTTCGGAATTAATCTGATCTTCCAGAAAGCCCTGGAACTCTTTCAGGAGGCTATCACCGTTATTCTTATCGTTGTTTACACTGTTGAGTACGTGGGTTATGTCGTGATGCTGGAGTATATTCGATGATACCAGGAAGCCGCCCAAATCGTAACCTAGGAGATCGCGCGAGAGTGGTAGCTCCTGGTCTCCGCCGGTAGACTTCTGTCGTCTTGGAACCGGGGGTGGTGGTGGCTCTACATCAGGTGGGCTGTTTAAGACTTCACTGCTACCGATGGTGAATTTTAGGGAGGGTAACTCCAGGGTTGGCGTCGCGGTACATGAAGCTCCATCGCTGGATTTGGTAGATGTTTTTCGCATAACAAGACGTGATTTTGGCTTCACAAGGTCATCCGCATTATGGCATGGATCCTGTGGAGTAAACGGTACGACCTTCATATGAGCTTGATGAAGATCCATGATTAGGAACGAACTGGAGCTGCTGCTCTTCAGCAGGACCGGTCTGGGACTTGGGGTTCTAGTTTCCGTCTTCACCATGCCAATTGAAGTTGGCATCGAAATTATGCGTTTCAGTGTTCTCGGAGAGTGAGCCTTCACTTCAACCGGGGCGTCAAGCTTCTTTGGAGTGCTGGTAGTTGTGTCAGATAGGTTTCCGTGAAATTCCGTTTCCGAAAGACTTTTCGGCATTCTATGACGGAATGGTGGTGATGGTGGAGTTTGCAAGGTATTTCGTTTCCGAATAGGTCTGGATGAACAGGAATCGTCACTGTCATCATTGTCGTTGTTCGTGGGAGCTAAGTACCTACTGAAGTCTCGATCTGGTTTTCGTGGAGGAGTCTCGATAGATGCTTCTGTGGTTATAAGGTTCTTTGACGAATCAACCTCGTGGTCGTGTTTGTGGAGCACATTATGCATGTGTTCATCTTTATCACAAATGTGACGAGTCTTACGTTTCCGTGGAACGATAACCGGTTCTTCCACAGGAGTCATTCCTTGATATCGATTGTTCGGGTAGTCTTCCAACATGGCCATTAGAAATTCAGCTTTCTTACCCAGACTAGTACCGTTTCCAACTGACTCATCTAAATATTTCATAAAATTCTTCTCATTTAGTTCGTCTTTGTCTAAAATGTCCTTCGGGTTCTGCGCTTTGGAAGACTCTGGTATGGGCTTCTCGTGTTCTATCTTAGCATCCGGTTCCGTGACTTGAATTTTAGGAACCTCCTGAGCATCGGACTTTGCCGCCACATTCAATACATGCTTCTCGATAAACTGATCGATCTTATCCAAATCTGGCAACTCCTTTTTAGCACTTTTTCTTCTCTCGATCACTACCGGGTCGTCCGATAACGCATCGGACAGATTTTCACCGAAGAACTTGTCGGATTTTTTGTTACCCACCCGCGATACCTTTGCTGAACCGTTCTGGGTCGGGTCCTCCTTCGGGGCATCCATCTCTGCCTTGGTGGGCACTTTGGAAAAGTCACTAAACTCTTCATCCTTCACATCGATTGCAAAGCTGGATGCAGCCATCGCCGGGAGGCCTCTGTCAACCGTGTCCGATGGTTTGCGTTTGGCCACAATGTCGTAGGATTGACGACGGCTTTCCGCTCCAAAGACGTCTTTGAAACCGTTCTTCACTTTAAGCATCGCTTCCGGGGACGTTTCGCGCTCCAGAGTGGTACGTTTTTTGCGTGGTGGTGCCACCGGAGGTGTGTCAATTACCTTGGCCGAATCCGGCGAGTCTTTTGGAGTGATGTTCCAATTGTTCAAGGTGTTTGTTTTGGACGTGGTCTCCAATCTGGTAATGAGGGGAAATTGGGTAAGTTGGTTGTATGGTTCTAGTGGAAACGTTCAGATCTTACACGTGACGGCTCAGGTATGTCTTATTGATTCCATGTTTGTTCTTTCGTAGTCCATTGGGGCACATCTGAAAGATATGATTGTTTGAGTTTACGGGTTTAGGTGTTGATAGGTAGTTGAAGTTGTTGCATTACAATGTTTCCAAAACTGTCGAATACTCTTCCAGGGCGCATGGAACTGCCCCCACGGGGTTCTTTGCATAATGAATTACCCATCTGAAATGGTAAAAGGTAAGATAAGGTTAATGGTGAAACACAGAACTGTGTTCAGGTTTTTTAAATGCTCGATTAAAAAAAATCAGTCAAGTTTATGTCGACCAAATTTTGACCCTACAGAGTCTATCTCAGTAGACTTATCCACTTTGATAAGCCTAAAGAGCTAGACTCTCGATTAGAAAGGGTGTTACAATCAAAATTTGGTCGACTTAAACTTGACTGATTTTTTTTAATCGCGCATTTAAAAAACCTGAACACCACCCTTTTTATAGGTTTGCATTTGCTCTTCAGTTATCAAAATGGCGTCCAAGCCAGAGGAACAACGTATCAAAATTTTGCCATGCAGCGGTAAGTCGCCAACAGCGTACAGGTGATGTCCAAGGATACGACCCCTCCCAACTAAAAAACAGTTGGAAGCGAGAAGTAGTTATAGGCAAACTCGAGTTCTGCGGCGAACCAAGTGGATGAGCTGGTTGTACAGAATATGATGGTAGGAGTTAAACGAAAGGCTCGGAAATTGGGGTTCGGTCAACCAGAAGCTTAGCTGAATATTGTTTCTGTATGTTATACAAATTGAATTAAAAAAAAAAACAAATTTGGTTTAAAAAAAAATAATTAATTTACACGCATTCTTGATTGACCAAATTTTGATCGTAACACCCTTTAGAACCGCCAGTTGAACCATTTCAAGCTGGGTACTGCTGGATGGAAATGTGTTGTCAAATCATGCCTACTGATCATTCTTGTATGAAATTGGTTCCAAACGTAAACAAACCATGTAGGTTTCCTATGGCTTGTTTACGTTTGGAACCAGTATTTGACAGCCACATCCCACCCCTGGGCTACTGCAGAGTCGATCGATTTTATTTTGCAAGCCAATGGAAAACTGCTTGAAAATTATCTCAAGTTTTAAACTGTGTTGCTCTTTCTCAGTTGATTCCCACCAAAAGCTCTGAGCTAGGAGTGCTCGGCCCCCATGACTCTATCAAAGCTTATGTACATACTTGTTTCGCCAAAGTATGTTTTACTGAAATTCAAAACCCAGCTGAGTCATGAAAACGGTGTTGGTCTCGGTGTTGGTTCTATACTTTCATTACTGAGCCTGATGGTTTTTGTCTATGAGCTTAAAATTAAGAATGCGTTCTGAAAAAGTATGGATAATTTTAATGAGTTTACAATGTTTCACGATAGATAAGAACAGTAACACCAACAATCAATTCGAAACTAACGATTTTAAATTGGCTCACTACTTGACTAGCCTATTGGTCCCAAGCATATCGATTAACGTACCCCATTCTAAAGGGTGTCCACGATGAAATTGCCACACACAAAATTGATTCGCAAAATTCGAGTTTTCATCCGATTGCCATCAAATTTTCAGGGATTGAGAAATAACTATTAAACTTCATTTTACCATTTTACTCGTATTGTATTTACAGTCCATACGCAAATGCCCGCACCTTGGCCTTAACCCCGGCCATAAGATTCTGCACAACCTGTGAATCAACCGTTTTTTGCATGTAAACCCATACTTTCTTCAGTTCCTCGACTGTCTTCACTACCTTAGGTCATTTAAGAAGGTGCTGCTTCATAATCGCCCAGTACTTCTCGATGGGGCGGAGCTCCGGAGTGTTGGGAGGGTTGAACATTTTCGGCACGAAATTGACCTTATTGTCCGCATACCACTTCAGCACGTCCTTGGAGTAGTGGCATGAGGCCAAATCCGGCCAGAAGAATGTTGGGACGTTGTGGGCCTTCAGGGGAGGAAGCAGCCGCATCTGGAGGCACTCTTTTATGTACACCTGTCCGTTCATCGTGTCCTGGGTCACGAAAGGTGCACTCCGCTTCCCGCACGTGCAGATGGCTTGCCAAACCAGGAATTTCTTCGCAAATTTGGACATCTTCTGAGTGCGGACATGCTCCGGAACGCTGAACTTATCCTTGGCCGTGAAAAACAGGTTGCCGGGGATCTGTTTGAAGTCGGCCTTCACATATGTTTCGTCGTCCATGATGCAGCATTCAACTTTCGTCAGCATGTTGAGGTACAACTTCCTGGCACGGGTTTTGGCGGACTTGTTCTGCTTCTCGTCGCGATTAGGGGCCTTTTGTACCTTGAACGTTCGAAGCCCAGCCTTAGTTTTGGCCTTCTGGACAAAACTTCGGCTTAGGTGCAGCTTCTTAGCCACATCCCTAACGGAGGCGTTCGGATTTCGGTTGAAGGCCCCAACTACGCGGTTGTGATTTTTGGTGTTGTATGGAATACTTTTTCCTTCACTTCTGGGCTTCCGATCGGTGGTCAACCGTTCCTCGAACCGCTTAATCACTCGCGACACCGTGGAATTCGCGATTCCCAACGTTTTAGCGATGGAACGATGCGAGAGATCCTTGTTCTCGTGATGAATGCGCAAGATTTTATCACGCACGAGCTGTTCTTTCGACTCCATTTCCGCGAGTTTTGATCACAGGACTTTAAAACTTGCAGGATGTAAATAAACTAATGAACTAAATCCACCCAAATTTTCATTAAATTCTACCCAACGGTTAAAAAGTTAGAGCAATTTCATAGTTTGGCAATTTCATCGTGGACACCCTTTAGTATAAATTCCATTACTAAACTATGTTTGTTTTGATTCGCTATGAAAGTTTGACAGATAAAATGAGGGGTTCGTGGATTTTCCTATGATTCGAGGGGTCCATCGATTAGCTTGGGACCGAAGATAGTACCAGAGCTGAACCAAAAAGTAAAGCTCGTTTTTTCGGGACCTTCTGGTCTTAAAGTTATCTCTATGGTAATACCATAGAGGTAACTCTAAGACCAGTAAGTCCCGAAGAAACGAGCTCAACTTTTTGACTCAGCTCTGGTACTCTCTTCGGTCCCAAGCTAATCGATGCACCCCTGCAAACATAGGAAAATCCACGAACCCCTCATTTTATCTGTCAAACTTTCATAGCGAATCAAAACAAACATAGTATAGTACTCGAATTTCGACTAGAATGGGGTACGTTAATCGATTTGGTTGGGACCAATAGGCTAGTCCCGGGACGGAACTTGACAATCGAGCTTCTCACTCTTCTTAATGTTCTCGAAGAATGCCCTTCGGAAAGTTGTGCGTGGTGTTTGACGGAGTTGACCAATGATGCCAGGAATGTAAAATATTTTTTCTCTTTTAATTTAGATTGTATTCGGAGTTTCTTTTGCAGTCTAGCAGCTTGTTCATCATTTTTGCTCAACACAATAAAAACAACCATAAACAAACACCAATATCCATCACTTAAAACACGCAGTGCACTCAATTTTCAACTTTCCTTTCTCAAATATAAACAATCAACAATGCCATTGACGTCAACATTGATTATGGCATCACTGCCAGCCCGATTGATGCGATCCCTCTGTCCTTTTTATTCTCCGATTGCTACTGTCAAATTGACCAATCAGAAACAGGCACGGATTTGACAGCAAATTGGCTCGAAATCGATACCCGATTGGTCCAAAGCTTTAACATTAATCCCTAAATCACTTATTTTTCACCATCGAAATTTTAAGTCCTAGACGTATTTAAATTTAGTTTTATGTCCGTGATTTTCCATCTTGAAAAAAATTCTTCGTTCAGCTTTTTCAAAGTGATGCAATTTAACTGTGGACACCCTTTACTATAATAACAGGTCACAGCTTGTGGTCAGAACTTAAGGGGGACCTCGGGGAATCGAATGGATGGCAATAATTGGTTCTGGAGAAATTCAAGCTTACAAAACTGCGAGTACATTGTCCTATATATATATGATGAAATCCTTAGTCTTCTGGTCGCATCTACAAATTCTCAGTCAAATCATAAATTTTGGAAGAGCTTTTAAAAAAGCGTAGATCTAAATAGAGTTTTAAATTTAGAAACCTAGAAGTCCCGATTCAGCAACACATTAGAAGAGACTGTGTGCCTAAACCTTAATTTTAATTCAATTACTGAAGCTGACCTCAGTGCATCCATTTTCTCCACCAACAGATAAGTCAACCAATATTTCAAACAATTCTGATTCAGATTCACTGTCGATCTGAGTGACCTATGATTCAATGGTCTAAAATAAAATGAATGAATAAATTCAGAATCGCTCTTCGATGTCTCTCCGACGATACACCAAACAATGACTCAAAACATTTGCAATTAATTCAATCGATTCACAAAACCCTGTAAGGAAGCTTGCTCCCACTGGATGCGTCAGATCGTGTTTTGAACTCTTATTTTACTAGGCGCAAACTTACACTAAATACCAACGTACTCATCGCAACCAACGCACTTTAAAATCCATTCTCAAATCAAATCCAACAAGGTAGTAAACCGAGGCGCCGCCATGATTCGGTAACACCTAACAGCATTGTAGCTCGCAGCGAACAAACGATGCGTGTAGGCGTCGTCACGCTTCTCAGTTTATTGAGATTCTGGCTGAAACTTCCAATATTGTTGTCCCTTGTCCGACTTCGCGTTTACCGAGCAATTAGTGGTTGGACTTTTGTGAAGCGAACGAAGAGAGTACGATAATCGAAATAAACTTATTAGCACCCATGCCAATTGACAACAAAATGGGCTTTGGCTTGTGCTAATTGCGATGTATTCAAAATCGAAGAGATCCGTTCCATTTCCAATGATGAAAATACGGTGCAGCGCTATGGAAACTTAATGATGTTTATTTGAACTGGGTATTTGCAAACCTCATTTGGCGTACATACAGTTTCCATGAAAGATCTCAATAAGACTATTTTTTTGCAATAAACAGCTCTTTTTTTTATTCTTTTTTTAACAATTGCATGAGCGTCAACCCATTTGCTCGAAAGTGCTAATAAATCCCCCGTACACGCAAATGGGATGACACGCCCTTATTCGCTTTTTCTCAAAACTTTGAACACTCTTACAAAATCATGTGATACCATCAATAAATTCTCATACGAAACATCCGAGTAACTCACCTTTCTGTTTTTCGATGGAACGTTTATCGTGAAATCAGTACAATTACTGAGGCTGCTGCTGCTGCGGCGGCGGTGGCGGACGCGGCATGGAAGATGTCACACCAATTACCGGGCGTCTCCACAGCCCGTACCTGTTGGCTGTGTTTACGTAAGTGTTTTTAGTTTCTCGTAGGCGGAAATCTGTTTCTGACTGGTTGTTGCTGATGCCGGAATAACTAGCCCTTTGGCAGTGACTCTATCGGTGATGATGCAGCGGAAATGCGCACTGGAAAATGGGAAAATGATTTTTTCAAACATAAACTTAATTAAATGAAAGGGTATTTATTGTATTCTTAATTTATGTTTTACATAGGCTACATAAGATTTCTTTACTTCGTACTAAGATATCATACTTTTAACTGCAAAAGGTAAATCAGGATTTAAATAGAAAAATTCGGTATCATTGCAAATGTGCTCTATTGTTCGGTCCCAACAAAAAAATGCCTTCGATATTCCTCACGACTGAATCGGTTTGAGCTAGCCCACGACAGACAATTTGACAGATGAGAAATTCCACAGCTAACCGGCGTAATCGACTGAATGATATCTGACCAAATCCGGTGTCACGCGTCGATTATTTTCGTTTTATTGAAGTAATTAATCTACACGTAAATTAGAGTTTCATCTAGTAGTGTACGCACCAATCTGACTATACTTGATCGTTTTTAGTCTATTTATTACTGTTCCAGTCACTGTTGAGTCAATTCCAGATTCGTCGGTATAGCAATTTATAGACTCATCAAAGCCGGAAAACCGAAGAAATGTTTGATGTAGTCAGCTATAAAATTACGCATTTCAAATGAGTCATTTGACTCATTTTTTACTGGAATTTATAGCAAATCAATGCCGATGAATCAAAAAATGGTTAATCGACATCCTGGAAAATTGAACATAGCCTTTGTCCTCACAAGTTCCTACCTCAAGTGACCTCGAATCATATGATCTATGCTTTGCCAACCCGAACGTCTGTACTTTATGTTAGGAGCGGAGCGGTGTATCGTATTTACGAGGAGTCCCGATCCCGAGTTTGAAAGCATGGCTGCCAAGGGCCCAATACTGGAAGTAGATTAGCAATTTCGACCGTTACCGTTTGGACAGCGGCTGAACCCGTGGGTAACGATTATTTCAGGGTAAATGCGCCCCTGTATGCAGTGGAGTGTCGAGCACGTTGTTAGGGTTCAAAGTCGTACCGTTTGGCTAAACCAGCAGTTTCGTTCGCCGACGGGTATCCTAACTCGATTTGAAAATTTGAACAGCTTTTGCAACAGAATGTGTAAGTTTGAGGTTCATAAGCTGTTTATTTATAGCCCTCACCTATTTAGTTCCCAATTTAATAGCTAGATAGCGTCAAATGGCCAAAGGGAAGTCGATAAAGGCGCAGCTATAATGCACAAGACCATGTTGAAGGCGGATGGGTACGATTCCCGGTCCGGGCTAGGAATTTTCCGGGTTGTACTTGCCTCACAATATAAAGCACGAGAAAATTTAACCATGTTTGACTTTCTTATGGTTTCCTGAGTATAAGTCAAGTATATAGGTTTAATTTAAATAAGGTCGGCCTAATGTCCCTAATGCTGAACCCATACATATATTTCGAAGGAAAGCATTTGTTGCCAATCTTTTATTAGCAACCAAAAATATCCATGTGTCTTGTCCAGATGACGCAATGTTCTAAGAAAAATTTAAGAACAATCTTTAGATCCATAGACCAGCATTAGATCAATTTTTCTTCTATTTTGCCCTGACATGCCATATTTTAGGTATCCTCCGAGTTATGAAAAACACCACCTAAGTATTAGAAATATCAGTAAAATGAGGGGTGAAACATTAAGTGGTCTAGACAACCTTGAGTTATTTTCTACAAATAATCCTTGCACAACACTAATTCAAGAAGCTTAGGTTGGCTGTAACCAGCTGGTTACAATCCGTGGATGTTCGTCTGTATGAGTTGTTGTTGTTGTTTGGAAAATTCACATATTTTAATAACTAATACAGAAGGCAACACACAGTGGCGAGAGTGTTAGTACCGCTGCTAAAACACTCGACCGATACTGAATATAGTCGCTATATTCATAGTCTGGCGGATAGAATCTCGGGAACCCATTGAGCTGACAAATAGCGGAACCAATCAAGAAAATCACGAACAACAACAGAAAAGAGCACATCAGCTATTGCGAACAAAACTTCGGAAACCCTTTTCTCCTGACTCAAGGCTCGCCTACGCAAACTAACTGCATCTTTAGGTTGGGGAAAGTTTCCCCTATCCGATAATGCTGGTAATTGGCATTTGATTGGCGAGGGGAGAATAATCAACGTTTTGTTTTTAAAAGTTGATAGTACCTTTTCATTTGTTGGTCTGCAATATATTGAATTGGTTCCGCTTTTTATTGGATCGAAATTCTATCCGCCAGGCTATAAATATAGCGACTATAATACTGAAGGGAAGAAAAACGTAGCTGAAAAGAGAATTGTCAAAATGGATTTTGGATAGCCATCTTAGATTTAGAAGATGAGGCAGAAGTAATATCAGGCGTCCGTTTGTAAAGACTGAGGTATCTAAAAGTACAATGTCATTAAATCATCATCCCCACCCCTTCACCTTGTGGGGCGATGGGCCATTGGACTGTCTCTGTTCAGGTAAATAGTTTTGAAAATATCAATGTCTGCCAACCTGACGGAAATATTACACTTACATCAGGACCTCGTGTACATGTTGTACCACTGTTTTGAAATACGGTCTCACACAGCTCGGCTTGGAAATCAATATGGCTTCCAAAACAAGTCGTCCCTTGATGGACGATTCCCTCAGGCCGCCGACAAAGGTGGCCAAGCCACGGTCAGCCAATAGTGCCAAAGAAGGAAGACGCATGCCAGCCAAACGAGCCAGCAACGCCTGCTGGGCCGTTCGTGGTTGAAGATAATCCTCCATTCTCCCAATCCAGCAAAGAAACGCTGTTTGCAGACGCGTCGCAAGTGTCCGGCCACACGGTAGATTCTGCTGCAACAGTGAGTACCTTAAAGGCCCACGCACATTAGATCCGGATCGGACGCGTTGCGGCAAAGTGACAGCTAAATCTATTGTCTAACTGTCAAATTAACGTCAACGCAACGCAAACGGATCTAATGTGGGTGGCCCTTAATAGTTCTGTAAGCTCTCGCTTACACGCCACACTAATATAAATATCCACACCCACGCGACCCAGAATAGGGCAGAATAAATGTTTTAAAGAATGTGAAATTTCTGACTTTTATACTTTGTAACACGTCCCTGTCCGGTGAGTTTTGTCATAGCTTTCGAACCATTTATATGCAGTACTCGTTATTTCAAAGCGCATGTTTGTTCTTAATGCAAAAATGGTATATACATCGAAAGCTCTCAATTAATAACATTTTAAGAGCACGCAATAAGCTAATATGCGATAAGCAATAAGCTTGAAATGCGAAGAAGAAGAAGAAGAAGAAGTAGTAGAAGAAGAAGAAGAACTATCTGTATATATGAACCACTTAAAATTTCTTCCATACCTGTGGCAAGTGCCTAATTGACAATGATTTTTTGATAAGGACCAGCTAGATATCTCCGATGACATGAAAGTAATATTGAATAACTCTAACATTAACATTATCTACTATAGCTGATTTTCCTAATTAAATGCAAATATTTCTGAGTTCATTTAATGCAATTAGGTGAAAACCTTCATATTTACAATTAATATTAACCGGCTATTTTATTTCATTTACAGGATTGATTAATAAATTAAAAAAAAAAAAAACTATCGACTATTATTAAACTTAGACGCAATTAATTGTTCTGACTGTTCTAATGTACCATTGAAGGTTATGGACCGCGGCTTGCAATTACTAGCTTTTAATGAAGATTTAAAATTTATCCTATGGTGGATGCGGATCAATCTTCCTCTGAATATATTCACATCGAGTTTTCTTTATTACGTGTGGTGTGGTACCTATTCCAATGATTATTACTATTTGATCTACAAAACTTGTTGCCATTAATAAATAATGCTAATATTTCAAGAAATATTAAGTATGGCGATTTGACATCTTGAGCAAAGTTGATTGTGATAAGGTTCCCCACAAGTTTGCTGAAGACACTGCACTCAAACAATAAAGTTTGTTTTTAAATTTTTTCATAGTATGCCATAATATGTTTAAAATATTGTCCCTAATGTCGGCCTAATACCACGTACAGACTATGGCTTATATCATGTAATATAGGCTGTCTGTCATCTAGTTTTCACTGGAAATCCTATGCATGAGTGCTCATTGCAAGACATCCTATGTTACATGATATAAGCCGTAGTCTGTACGGGGTATAAGTGTACCTAATACTGGATATTTATTTCGAAGCAAAGCATTTTTTGATAATGTTTCACTAGCAACCAAATCTATCCATTTGTATTATCCAGATAACGTTCTGTTCAACGAAAACTTGAAGAACAGGAGATTTTTATCAATGGGGCCAATCTGTAGGCCACAGTTAGAGCCATTTTCACTATTTCTATAATGTGGGGAACTTCAAAATAAACCATTCTTCCGAATACACTATGACCTTATAGTCAAGCACTAAGCCGTTATTGGATTAAGTTCGCGGCATATCACGTTTAAATCATGGGGAATCTCCATACAAGGAGGTGGCCAAAATATGTTCTTTGTTATTCTGCATTATTTGACATATTTTGTATTAGTTAGTATGTGTCAACATTATTAATTAAAAATCATTTCAGGATCTCAAGTTTTCCAAAATGGGTTGGAGTTAAGATCTTGATGATAGACTCCATGTGGTTTGACACGCACGATCCCGACTTATTCAACACATCATCCGAGCTTTGTAAAGCTTCGTGATAATATGCTCATCATAGAATGGTAACAATAACCTATTTAATGCTTTCCAAGCTCATGTTCGACATACACAGTTTCGGTCACGAACAGCTCATTTGCTAATAACTTTACACACAGTTGACAAAACATAGTTCTTTTTGAAGCACTAAATAGAATAGAGTTTAATACCCCGTACACATCACGTAATATAGGCTGTCTTGCAATGAGCACTCATACATAGGATTTCCAGTGAAAACTAGGTGTATGAGTGCTCGTTGCAAGACAGCGTATTTCACGTGATATACGCTGTAATGTGAACGGGGTATAAGCTTCATATAGATAAGTTGAAAAAATGTAATTCTAGTAATAAACTGTATTTGTTTTTGCGTTGTAAAAATGAAGTTACAAATTCTCGCTGCACATCTCGGACTTTAAGTGAAAAATTCATTGGTGTTGATTCAAATATTAAGATAACGTGGGTAGATCACCTTTTCGTGGTACGTTACGGGACGTAAGATCCACCACCGATTTCTGACTACTTCAAACTAGGGGAACAGGATTTTTCAGTAATCCAAGGAACACATCTTAGTCCTTGTTACTTTTTATGCCTTGTTGATAGTGACAAGACTCGGCTTTGTCTACCGAGGATGATCTTGAAACAAGGAAAAAATGAGTTAGTTGTCTTCATCTATGTGATTCCCAATCTTCTATTCGTTGTTCCCTAGTTTGAAGTGGTTAAGACTAGGGTTCTGATGCATGGTCATTATCGGTGTCATACCTTAATTTTATTGCTAAGGAATCCAATTTTGACTGACAAAGGGACGCGCCTTTGGAGGGTGTTTCAACACTCCGAAGGGTATAAATAGCGGGACCTTTCAATTAGAGTCGGATCCTTGCGATAAATGCAAGAGTGGCAACTGTAAAAAAAAATGGAATAATACTTCATCATTTCTCAATAGTGATGGAGTAATACGACATGCACTAAACTAAGGACACTGGATATACTACAATAGATCAATTTACTGGTCGCAGAAGTGTTAGGTCCGAACAGAGGAAAAAAATGTTAAGATTTACCTACTCTTTGCATATATATAGTAAACTATGATCCTAATCTATCAATTACTTTAAAGAAAAACAAATTGCAACAGCTGAGTCAAAAGTTATTAACAAATGAGCAGTTGGTGTATGGAGCAGACTGGAACCGAACCATAGACGTTGAGCTTACGAGGCCGGTGTGTAGACCACTCAACGCTTGGGTAGATGAAATGGTTAAAGGCGTATAACAGCTACCTCATGTTACCCGAAAATCATTCAGAAGTCACGCTATTTTTTTCTCTTTGATTTGTTTTTCGTCGATCTTGTTTTCCGTGCTGAGCACCAATGCTACCGACGCCAGAGAGGCAGCTCCCACACCGGGACCCTACCTATCGACCCATCAACTCATGAACCGGGGACCAACGGCTTTACTTCCCTTCCGAAGGAAGGCGTGATCAGAGATGTTATGCCTCAAAACATCCCGGCGGCGCCGACTGGGATTGAACCCAGGCCTGCTGGGGTGAGAGGTAATCACGCTTACCACTACACCACCGGCGCCGCTAAGTCACGATTTTGAAATTGCAATGTTTGAAATGAAATCCTTAAGTCTATTTGCCTCAGTATGACATACGACTGATTGGATCTCGGATTTTCTACGCTTAATTGTAAGAGAATACTATAGACAACATGAATACGAAATAAAAATCGAATTTGCAGTAAACAGAGTTACGTTTTTAAAAATCGTGCTTAGACATTCTGAGACAGCCTATATACTAAACTTTTCTTAAGTTTTATTTTCTTTAACCCTTTGATCAACACAGTTTTTTGTTAAATTGAAAATTGTTTATCCGTGAAGGTGCGTGAATTTACTATTGGCTTCATCAATTAAAAATGTCGGAATCATCATCATCGTATTAATCATTTAGCTGATTTTCTAAATAATGTTAACAAAGTTGTGCTAAATAATTTAAAACTGTGACGGAAACGAAAACAAGCGAAAACATTAGTCGTACACGTATTATTATTATTTTTGTTGATTCCCAAACATAGCACAAACTGTTTCATCGGAAACTGAGCTGACTGATTGGATGAGTCATTCCCTACCAGCGATGATAAAATCTACTTCATCAATAGTGATGGAATCATGGGAAGGTCACTAAGAGAACAGATTTTGGAAACATGTGTAATGTGTGCATTGCATAAACTTACTAACTATTTTGCAGAGCATATGCATTTTTCTGTCTCATTAAAAAATGCAATATGTGAGTACTCATTTCTACAGTAAACAAACGCAACGCCTTCGAACAAGACTAGACGCAGAGAATTGAAAACAAACACATCATGAAGCGTGCTTTCCCGTACATTCTTTGCCATGATTACCCGCCACTTTTAATCTGCTAGCCGTGTTTAATTCGCAAAATCACAGACTTGTTGTTTCTTTTATCATGCCGTTCTTTCTAGGCTATGATGTGCATCGACATCGAAAAATCTACGTCGTAAGATCGCGCAGTCTCTCACGATGTTCAGTATAATTCCTACGCGAACCGGTATGCTTAAGCCTCATTCTAGCCCCGCAGACCAAAGATCTCAAACGCCTTCAAATGATGTCATCCGTGACCAATCTCGTCACTCAGGTTGCACAGACAGAGTTCCACCTTGTTGTTGTTTCCTTTTCTGTCGGCGGAACTGCGCGATCCGAACGAACGTGATCGCAAACGAATCAACGCGCGCCCTCCCATGCGATCACTCACATCTGTACTCTAATGAGACTCTCCGCGAGGCCCAACGGCCCGTTTGGTTAATTGATTAATTGACTGTCGCTGAGTTTGCTTAAGGTGATGATCAACTTGATATCAAGCTTTAAGAACTTTGAACACTTGTTGCACGGAATGGAATTTTTTTGTCAGTATGAGATTTTTCCAACCTGAGAACTCCTTGAGCGACGATAACAGCCAAGGTTTTTTTTTAGATAACGACGATCGCGCGCACCACCAGGTCTCTGGTATAATTCCTATGTTGAACAGAAAATGCACTCACACTGGTAGGGCACACGATTGGGATTGCGAAATTTCACCGATTCCAGCAGCAATTCAGTGTCAGTATCTCGGAGATATCATGTATTTAGCACTACTGTGATAAACAGTTTCAACTCTTTTTTTTCGACTCGTGTTTTTTTTTTGCTTCGTTCGAAGAAGGGAGAGAAAAGCGCGATCTGATCGTGACCGATGCTCGCGGTTAACTGGCTGGGGCCCGCCGCTCTGGAACGGGTGGTGAGAAAAGTTCTGATCAGACGGGCTCTAGAGTCAGGTGGATCCGATCTGGTTGGGGCTGCAAAACTTGATCAATGTTTGAACACTTTCGGGATTATTGTTATTCGGCCCAGCTCGTACTCGCTCGATGTGTCCCTTACAGTCTTGTAAGCGGTCACCTTTAGTCGACATATTTTTTGCGATAATCAGTTTGCTTCCGACACTTGCAAAACAAGCTTTCAAATTGGGGGCGACCCCGGCGTAGTGGTTAGCATCCATACCTCTCACGCCAAAGTCACGAGTTCAAATCTCACCCCCGGACAAGTCACGAATGACCCAAGAGCGTTAAAGTGACTATAATAAAAAAAAAGCTTTCAAATTACAGTACCGTAAAACGGGGTAACATTGATAGTTTTTAAAAGTATATTCTAAATCTTTTTTACAGCAAATACTTTTTTTCAAATTTTATATTTTTAAAACAAGTTCTGAGGATCCAAGAGTTAATTCGTTAGTAATATGTTGAACGAAAATTAAAGCATTTGCACTATTTTTTTTAGTTTTGTGACCGAACTTCTGTAGTTTGATTCGGGGTTACTTTGATAATGCTCGATGAATGTAGAAAAACATGTGTAAAAACACACCCACACCCACACACACACATATATAGAGATAGAAAGAGAAATACACGCCCACATTTCACATAATCTCAAAATCACGTCCTACGATGCAGTTATCACATACAAGGGGCCATTCATTAGGTATGTTACGCTCCTAGGGAAGACGTGAGGATCCCTGTTTCGAAACCAACAATGCATTATGTGTTGGAAAAAGCGTGTCAAAGAGGAGAAAATTCCCAAATTTTAGATAACGTACTAAATAAATGCGCCGATTCAAAAATGTACAGTTCTTTTAATCTGGAATCAAGCTTGAACAACACATTAGAAAACAACTATTTATTTTTTACAAATATTATTACAAAGCCATAAAAAACAAAATGACTGAACTGAAAAATTTATGATTATAATCATATCAGATCTGTCTTACATGTTTTTTTAATCAAATACAACATAATATAAAAAAACCTCGAACCGATTAAATTCGTAGTTTCTTTGAACCGGAAAGTTTGCCTCGATTCATTTTGCGTTTGTTCTTAACAAATTTTGGTGGTGTCCAAACAACTTCTTGCTTCACAACTACCTCAGGGATAAGGTTGGATGATTCATCATCATTATCTTCCATGTTCGATCTATCCACGAATTGACGACGCTTGTTCTTAGCTACAGGTGATATCTTCTGCTTCGTAGGCTTTACTTTCATCGTGCCAGTAGAATTTAAATAGTGCGTGGAACCACCCTTGGTTTTGTTGGCAGCATCTCGATCTTTTTTTATCTTTACTTTTTCGCCAGTAGTTGTTGTGCTTCTTCCTCAGTTATACTTGAGCCAGGTTGCACATCAATCAACCGTCGCTTACGCGGGATGGTCCGTTCCTCAACTTTTCCAAATCGCTCTTCCTTCAGCATAATGATCAGTTGCTCGGAAAATGATGTGTTCGCTTTCTTATCAACATCATCAGGAAGCTTTTTTAGCACTGCATTCTTGTTAAGTGGGTATATGCCAGATGCCTTGAATCCAGCTCTCATATTTTGAGCACTTTTGGCTTCAATCGAGAGCAAAGTCTTCTTCAAGAGCCCTGGAAATATATGCTTCGGTACACATCCGTTGTTACGCTTTTTCGAATCCCCTAATGTATTCGACCATGCCCTCTTCAATGGCCTGAAGTACGCTACGTCAAGCGGCTGGCACAAATTAGTTGCGTTGGGTGGTAAAAGTACAAAGTTGATGTTGTTCGTCATACAGAATTGTAAGATACGGTAGCTGAGATGAGAAGCGACGTTATCTCCAATGATTATTCTTCGGTGGTCATTTTCAATGCCGTTAAAATAAAGAACGTCAGTTTTGAAAAACCAATTTTCGAATACCACGGAGTCGAACCAACCTGCAAACAATAGTTTCAATCAACCATTGGTATAAATAATGCATTTTAAAAATTACCAGATTTAGTTCTGTTGTAGTGACAGCCTTTCGGTCCTCCCTCCATCCATGTTGGATATAAGTGTAGCGCAGCATAAACGACATACGGAGGTAACATCTTTCCGTTGGCGGCTCCAGCAAACATAACAGAGAACGATGATTTAGAATGGTCCATAATTCTGTCAACATGTTTTTGTCCTCTTTGCACCACAACTCGCTTTGATCATCACTGAAGTTTGTTTCGTCATAATTGACTATATTCTCGGAAGGGACGCCATCCACTGTTTCCGCAAGGTTGATGAAAAAATCGATGATCACTTTGTGGCTTACTTTGGCCCGACTTCGTTTAATATTCTGTGACAACCGGGCAACTAGATTGTGTCGATTGAGAAACGAGTTGATCCAATCCTTCCCGGGAGCATTATCTCGGAATTTGGTGGCTGTTTTGTTGCAAGTCACAAACTGTTGCACGAGGTTTATTATGCAAACCGGAGTAAGCGGAAACCCCCATATGCCGGATACTCGAATCACTTCCGCAAGCTCGTCTTCTTGCTTTTCGGTGAACACAGGACTCGCACCAGGTTTCTTCATATGCAATCCATGAACTTTATTGTACAAAGAACCATACGGGATTCCAAAAGAACGGGAGGCTGCGACAATAGATGACCCGTTTTTCTGCACTGCATCCACCGCTTCTTGCAAAGTTTCGGATGTGTATCGTGAATAGGTTCTTGCATCCACTTTTTTCACGTAGACTCGAGGCATTTTGCACACGCAAGGGCTAGTATTTTACCGAAATCCGACTAAAATCTTCCGAAACTGCAGAACTAAACAGGCACACGTGATGTTTTGTTTACGAATGAGAACAGGTTTTTGATAGATGGTGGTCAATTCATAACATCGGAGTCGACCTAACTTCTAGACTGGGCTACCTTAAAGCGATATAATTTTGTCTGAATTTTGTTAGTTTTGTGTATTACTAGAAAAACTATGTTTTTAAATATTTAGTTCAATAAATATGAAACATTGAATGCGTATATAATCAGAAAACATCATTAGCAATATAAAGACAACATTGAATTCATAATGGCTTTATCGGAAATACATGTAATAAGTGATTGTTTGAGTGCCTTTTCAAACAGGCGAAAATCAATAAAATTGATTTTTCAGATATTTGAAAAATATGTAACACATACTATATAAAACTCTAAACGATATCAAGGGTAATAAACTAAACTACAACATGGAACCAATGTTTCCAATTCGGAAGTAGTGCAGAGAGTAAATTTAATCATTATATACAGGGTCTTATGCACTATCAAAGTTACCCGCATTATCAAAGATACCCCGTTTTACGGTACCAAACTAAAATGTCATATGACAGGAACTGTCATACGACACGCCGAAGACCGTCGTGAATTATTTTAGTTTTTCTCATCATATGAGCTGCTGATGTTGCGCTTGTGTGAAATCTGAAGATAGAAAGCAACGATGTCCTAGTAATAACATTTCTGATCATAAATGGTTTAATTTACACTGATCATAAATGGTTTAATTTACATATAATAGTTATTTGACAATTTTCTTTATGCTCGAATGTTGTTCTACCGTTGCGGCCTCAAATGAATAAAATCCATCATGTGACACATCAAATGACATGAGAATTCGTAAACGATTTCAATCGTAGCAATAATCAGAGCATAGGACTATGCTGGGCACATCCGGCCATATTCCGGGAACCCGCGGCCCAAGTTTCCATCATGCGGTACCTTAAATCACATAAGAATTCATCAATCTTTTCTCATCGTATGAGAACTTTGGTCGGAATTTTTATTAGTCCGAAGAGTAAAATTTTATCTTTGTACGATTAATTCTGGTTTTTAACTATGATATCTATAAAATCATGGGTGGGACAAAGCTTTGACTCCCCGCGCCTGTGTGCAAAACAGAAGTTGGAGAAAAGTGCGATTCAATTTAATTTACTCTTCTTATATTTTTCCTGATGTCCCTTAAAGTGATTTTAAATTAATGTTCTACAGAACTTTGAATCAAATACGACATATTCACATGAAATTGTCAAGTCTCCGCAACGAAAATATAAATAAAATAACAGCGCGATAATATTACTGAAAGAACCTGCTTGGTCTACGAGACATTTTTGAGGATTCTAGACAATTTCATCTAGATCTCCAAACATAGTTTACGATTGATATGATTTCGAAGCTACGAAACTTAATCTTGCATTCCACTACTCGGGTAAACCACGGATATCTCGCTCTCTCTATTTGTGTTATTTATTTTAGATCTCAATTCATTGTGATACTCTTCGGTCTCCGATTCGATATCATACCCAAAAGCGTGACATTGGGGGCAGGTTAATTCACTGCGGGGAGATCTGCTGCCATATATAATGCAATATATAAATTTACACACACACACACACACACTTTTGTACCGCACCTCCATAAGCGCAGAGGTAAACAAAACACCTGCTTTGCGACCGTCCATATGACGTCATTCTGATCGTAAAGTAGGTAAGTACATATAAGACGATTATGAGTTTAGTATACAATATGTTATAGCATTAAATATTTATACACTACTACAGCATCGTTGATATCGTTGTGGCTGTTTATTCAGGCGGAGATCTACTGCAATGCAGCCACGTGAGCTTTCTTTATATCGCTGAGTATATAAAACAAAGAAGATGACCTACCCTGACGAGAGATATCTGTTGTTCGCTAGAATGACTAAGTCATTGAAGATGCTTTGCGTCGTCGGCATCGGCGCCGTTGGTGTGATTATATGCGGGAAATGCACGAGGCACATAATTGTTGATCCCATCAGCGTTCGCTTAGATCGTTGGATGCCACCTTCCAGCAGCTGCGACTTTATCGTTAGCTGAGAGAACAGGGTGAACATGTGATCAGACAGAAGCTATATAGGTGCTGTTCGGTGTGTTGTGAGAGACTTGTCACGGGCTGGTTGGTGTTACATGCGGGCACAATTTTTAGAATCTGTCATATGCACTCAATGTTGTTATGATATTATAAATGATTAGTACAATTTGATTGCATTCCGAATTACGGTTGAATGTTACGCTTATGTAATACATGACAAGTAAAATGCATGGTAACTGATACGGCAACTGATGTGAAAATGATTATCATGATTGAAAAGATCATAACGTACAGATGCTAATGGCAAGCAGTTTTTCGTTTGTATAAGTATCAATCTAATACTGGCGAAATATTTAACAAATACAGAAATTATTCTTCGCTCTGTAAAAGAAGGAAAGGCGAAGAATCTCACGTCAGCTGAGGGACGGTTAATAATATCAGTGTAAAGAAGGGGAAATGGATGTAATGTCGGCTTAAATGCCCTTAATAAATTCATAACATAATTCATACATAAATTCAACAATCGACTAAATTTTCAATAGCGACCAAAAATATCCATTAGTACCGTCCCAATGACGCGTTCATCTAGAAAAAATTGATAAATAGCAGATTTTTAGCGATGGGCTCCATCTTAGATCCACACCGAATCGTGATGGCGAAGATCAGAGGTCCAACGATGCCCAAAGTCGTCGTGGAGGAACTTTTCACGAAGCACGACTCAATACCCTGGCCACCTACTCCGTACGGAGAAGGAGAGAGAGAGAGAGATAACGTCGAAGTCACCAACGAGGAACTCGTAGCAGTGGCGAAAGGATTAAAGGTTAAGAAAGTTCCCGGTCCTGATGGAATCCCCAACGTAGCATTGAAAGCGACGATCCAGGCGTTCCCGGACATGTTCAGGATGGTGCTGCAGAAATACCTGGATGAGGGTCACTTCCCTGATACAGAAGCTAGTGTTGCTGCCGAAACTAGGAAAACCCCCCCAGCATCGTACAGGCCTATATGCCTGCTGGATACACTCGGAAAACTCTTGGAGATGATCATCCTAACAGGTTGACGAAATGCACGGAGAGTGAGCACGGATTGTCGGAGAGGTAGTTTGGATTCCGGAAGGGGAGATTGACGGTGGATACAATTCGGACAGAGGTCGAGAGAGTCGAGAAGGCGTCCAAACAGAAGCGGAGAGGAGAGCGATATTGCGCCGTGATAACGATCGACGTCAAGAATGCGTTCAACTGCGCCAGCTGGGAGGCCATCGCCGAAGTGCTGCCTAGAATAAGGGTCCCTGATTATCTGTGCAGGATCCTGAGCTATTTCCAGAACCGGGTTCTGGTCTACGAGACAGACATGGGACAGAGATCGATTAGGATCACAGCGGGAGTTCCACAAGGCTTCATCCTTGGTCCAACGCTCTGGAACGGGATGTACAACGGCGTGCTAACGCTGAAACTGCCCAAAGGAGTCGAGATCGTTGGCTTTGCGGACAAAGTCGTCTTGACGGTAACAGGCGAGACGCTGGAAGTGTTGTCAACCGAGGCGATCGACATGATTGGTAACTGGATGCTAGGAGCCAAGCTGCAGATAGCCTACCACAAAAAGGGAAAAGCTATTGGTCAGTAACTGTAAAGCGGTACAGCGGGCAGAAATCACCGTCGGGGAGAACGCCATAGCTTCGAAGCGTTTGTTAAAATACCTGGGAGTGATGATTGATGACCGGCTAAACTTCAACAGCCACGTCGAATATGGCTGTGAGAAGGCTTCGAAGGTCATCAATGCGATAGTTAGAATCAGGGCTCTACATTTTTGAAGCTTTAAAATGAACTCGAGTTTTGTTTCTCTCATACAAACGTGTTCAACGCTTCATTTCCATAACGCCTAGCTAGCAAGAAATGATAATGAAAAAGAAGCACGCGTAGAAGGAAACGCTGGCTGTTCATTTTTTTTTTAACTCTTTATTTGTTCCAAATTCAAAATAAATTACATTTCATTTTAACCTAGGTGCTCCAGTTACTGCAGTAACGTACCAGCCTTAATTGTTATGATATATATCTAAGTGTTTTTACATTGTTCATGTCTTGGCAATTCAGTATTTTAAACAGGTTTTTTAACCTGCATGTCAGTATAACAATTGATATCTTAAAACTAAAAACTAAAACTAAATCTTATCTAAGTATAAAGGGAATTAATCGTTGCAATTGAGGATTGCAACGATTTTTGCCTGAAATTATTAATTATTTTGTTGGACATTTGTGCTAAAGTCTCAACATTCGAAATTCTATGTACTTCGGTTGTACTGTACCAGGGAGGCAACTTCAAAATCATTTTCAGAACTTTGTTCTGAATCCTTTGAAGTGCTTTTTTCCTGGTAGTGCAACAACTAGACCATATTGGCACAGCGTAAAGCATGGCCGGTCTAAAAACTTGTTTAAATATTAGAAGTTTATTCGTCAGGCAAAGTTTGGATTTCCTGTTTATAAGAGGATACAAACATTTTATATATTTGTTACATTTGGCTTGAATGCCCTCAATGTGATCTTTAAAAGTTAATTTTTGGTTAAGTATTAATCCAAGATATTTCACTTGGTTTGACCAGGAAATTGGAACTCCGTTCATAGTGACTATGTGACTACTACTAGGTTTCAAAAACGAAGCTCTAGGCTTATGTGGAAATATTATAAGTTGAGTTTTGGAAGCGTTGGGAGAAATCTTCCATTTTTGTAAATAAGAAGAGAAAATATCTAAACTTTTCTGAAGTCTGCTGCAAATAACACGAAGACTTCTTCCTTTAGCGGAAATGCCTGTGTCATCAGCGAACAAAGATTTGTGGCAACCCTGAGGCAAATCAGGGAGGTCCGAAGTGAAAATGTTATACAATATAGGCCCAAGAATGCTACCCTGAGGAACTCCTGCCCTAACAGGTAGTCGATTAGATTTGGAATTTTGATAATTTACTTGAAGAGTTCTGTCAGTTAAATAATTTTGAACTAATTTCATAATATAAAGTGGAAAATTAAACTTTTTCAATTTAGCAATCAAACCTTCATGCCAAACACTGTCGAATGCTTTTTCTATGTCTAGAAGAGCAACTCCAGTTGAGTGGCCTTCAGATTTGTTTGAACGAATTAACTTGTTAACTCTTAAGAGTTGATGAGTAGTTGAATGCCCATGGCGAAATCCAAACTGCTCATCTGCAAAAATTGAGTTCGTATTGATGTGAAGCATCATTCTATTCAAAATTATCTTTTCAAAAAGTTTACTTATTGAAGAAAGCAAACTTATTGGACGGTAGCTAGAAGCTTCAGCTGGATTTTTATCCGGCTTCAAAATTGGAACAACTTTTGCATTTTTCCATTTATCAGGAAAGTATGCCAAATGGAAACATCTGTTAAATAATTTTACCAAGAAAGACAAGGTACTCTCTGGGAGTTTTTTGATGAGGATATAGAAAATTCCATCATCACCTGGAGCTTTCATATTTTGAAAATTTTTAGTTATAGACCTTACTTCGTCCAAATCAGTCCCCCAGGAATCATCAAAAATATTTTCCCGAGAGAAAATATTCAGAAAATCCCGAGCAACCTGATTCTCAATAGGACTAGTAAGACCCAAACTGAAATTATGGGAACTCTCGAATTGCTTAGCAAGTTTCTGAGCTTTTTCCAAATTTGTGATCAAAATTTTACCACCTTCTTTAAGCGCTGGAATATGCTTTTGAGGTTTTTTCAAAATTTTTGTGAGTTTCCAAAAGGGTTTGGAACTCGGGTCTAATTTAGAAATATTATTTTCAAAAGTTTTGTTCCTCAGGGCAGAGAATTGCTTTTTAATTTGTTTTTGCAAATCCCGCCAGATAACTTTCATGGCAGGATCGCGTGTTCTTTGATATTGTCTCCTACGGACATTTTTAAGACGGATCAAGAGCTGAAGATCATCGTCTATTATAATTGAATCGAATTTAACCTCGCATTTTGGTACTGAGGCAGCTCTTGCTTCAACTATAGAAGTAGTCAGAGATTCAAGAGCATAATTAATTTCATCTTTGGTTTGCAAAGGAATGTTTGGATCGAAGTTATATTCCATAAATGTTCGATACTGCTCCCAATCAGTTCTATGGTAATTGAAAGTAGAGCTGTTGGGATTACAAATTATTTCTTGGGATATTTCAAAAGTTACTGGAAGGTGATCAGAACCGAAGTCAGCATGGGTAACCAATTGGCTACAAAGTTGACATGAATCAGTTAAGACCAAATCAATAGTGGAGGGATTTCTTGCAGAAGAAAAGCATGTTGGGCTCTTTGGATATTGAATAGTGTAATAACCTGCAGAACAATCATCAAACAGAATATTACCATTGGAATTGCTTTGAGCATTATTCCATGAGCGGTGTTTTGCATTAAA
Organism: Ochlerotatus camptorhynchus; assembly: GCF_037179485.1. NCBI lineage: Eukaryota > Metazoa > Arthropoda > Insecta > Diptera > Culicidae > Ochlerotatus > Ochlerotatus camptorhynchus. The sequence goes on along the minus strand of NW_027041118.1, from coordinate 1,688,029 downwards.
ATCACCAATAATGAAGAATTTAGACCTATGACGGGTAAGTTTCTGGAGGTCACCCTTGAGAAAATTCTTTTGCTGGCCTACGCATTGGAATGGCAAATAGGCAGCTATAAACGTAAGTTGTCCAAATTTTGTTTCAACAGAAACTCCCAAAGTTTCAAAAACTTTGGTTTCAAATGAAGAAAGAATTTTATGTTTGATTCGTCTATGAATAATGATGGCAACGCCACCACAGGGCCCATCAAGACGATCATTTCTATAAATCAAGTAATTTGCGTCCTTCTTAACCTTATGGGCAGGTTTAAGGAACGTTTCAGTTATAACGGCAATATGCACGTTATGAACTCTCAAAAAGTTAAATAGCTCGTCTTCATTATCTTTAAGAGATCGAGCATTCCAATTTACAATATTTAATGCTTTAAAATCCATTACTGAATTTTAAAGTCATGACAATATTATTTGCAAATTTTACTCCAGTTTGAATAGCATCAAACATGGAGTTAGATTTAAGCATATCAGAAATCATGTCAATTATTGAATTCTGTAAAAATTCCATTTTGGGGGCAGTAATGCTTCCTAAGTCAAAATTGTCAAAAAATTCCGTTAGAACGGTGGTTAGTATTTTGATTTCTACCCGCTGCAATAGCAGCATAGGTAGCTCCATTAACTCGCTGAACATTGTTAGCAGCGAGGGGAGTAGATACAGATGAAACATTTGAAGCAGGGGAGATATTTGTACCTACGGGTACGAATGTAGAATTTGTTCCTCGCTGACCGTTGTTAACAGCAGAGGAATTTGTACCTGATCGGAAACGTGGAGCGTTTCCTACCTGACGGTTAGAACGAGATTGTAGGATCGCTTTGCGAGTCTTACATTCCCAAAAATTGGATTTGTGGTTTTCACCACAATTTGAACATTTAAATTTCTTAGGATCTTCCTTCACAGGACAGTCGTCCTTTGCGTGAGAGGAATCACCACAATTCATGCATTTAGCTGGCATGTAGCAATTTTTAGTTCCGTGACCCCATCCCTGGCACTTACGGCACTGGGTGAGGTTTTGGAAATTTCCTCCAGTCTTCCTGAAGTGTTCCCACTTCACTCGGACATGGAGCATAAGGCTAGCTTTTTCTAAGGCCTTAAGATTGTTTAGTTCACTAGATTTGAAGTGAACTAAATAAAAATCATTAGAAATCCCGTTGCGCGAATCGCCAGGACGGGATTTCATTTTCATTTTGATTACTTGGAGTGGCACAACTCCAAGTAATTTTGCCAGTTCATCTTTGATCTGATCCAGGGATTCACCACTGGGCAGTCCTTTCATGACAACCTTGAACACACGTTCAGTTTTGGTGTCGTAAGTAAAAAATTTGTGCTTCTTCTCAGTAAGATACTTGAGAAGACATTTAAATCCGTCCAAGGTTTCAGCCAATACACGGCATTCACCCCGACGTCCAATTTGTAGTGAAAACTTAACTTTCACGAAATTCAAAAGATCCATGCGAAGAGCATGGAAATCGGTAGTGGTTATCACAATAGGGGGAATCTTTTCCTTTTTGGCATTAAGCCGGGAAAGTTTACTAGAATTTTTCTTGGATGATGGATCATTCTCATCATCCGTGAGCAAATCAAATTGATTACTCAAATTAATTTCATCAGAAGGGGGGTCAAGAGTTTGCCCCTTTCTTTTGCGTTTAGGCGCCATGGCGGCAGTAAATTTTTATCCAAATCGACTTCCAAGCAGATTACTATAAGAATCTGAAGGATCGAAGAGGAATTTTCTAAATCGATATCCAAGAAGGATTACCTCGGGTAGGGTCCAAACAAGGATCGAAGAGGAATAAGAGTTGAACAAGTTGGAAAATTTTTACAGGTTGAGCACTGAAAAGTGCTGTTTAAATTTGTTGTAGCTTTAGGTAGTAGTAACACTTCCTTCAGCAAAAAGCAAATAGATCCGCACGGCAAGAGAGCACGATGCGGACTGCTGGCTGTTCATCTTCTCGTCGTTGCTTCGCTCATCGCTTTCAATGTAAGTAACGTCGATTTTCTAGTTAAACAAAACCTCATTATGGCTTTCAATCCCCTTTCACGAACACTCTATCACCGCTCTTTCAATTAGTTTAAAATGCGTTATGTCCCGTTTTCGTTAATTTTTTTTATATAAATATGTAGATGGAAGATAAATTAAACATATTACGTGTAATCTTCAAGTGTTTTCACGTGAGAAATGCTTTAAATATGTAATTTCATTTTCCGTCATATACGTCATGAAACCTCTGTTGATGTGTTTCATGAAAGAGAAAACTATCAAAGTCGAGCGCTCTTTCGCTTATCCGTTTCACCGAAGCTTGAAAGGAAGACCAATGGAGCGACGGGAGAAAGAGAGACAAGCGATTGAACATTTGCTTGTGCACGCCGACTGAGGTTCTAGAATGCTGCGAAGCTGTTCGACTTTAACAGAAAAAGAAAGCCAGCAGTCTCTTCATCGCATCGATTTGGTCGATTGAAGCTGATATTGTGACGCTCTGGCTAGAATCATGCCGAAAAACGCTAGTCGCAGCAGTAGCAAGAGGCGTCTTCTGGCCAGTGTGTCGTCGTCCATATTGAGGTATGATGATGATGATGACGATTTATCTTTAAGATAATTAAGAATAAGATATAAGATAATTATATATGAAAATTTAACCAGGTTTTCAAACAAAATCGAACTGGGTACAGTTGCAGATATAAATTCCCTCTAGAGTTTACAGTTGCTTCACAGCGATATAAACGTGGATCTTAGATCGCCTTTCCCTAGTAGCACGCATATCACAAATCGGTTGTGGCAACTTCTATACAACTTAAATCAGTCATAAACAAGTTGCTGCAACTTATTGTGACAGAAGTGTGCTACTCGGGTTTTGTCCACCTAAAATATTCATAAGTATTACAATTCATCAAGAGTTGAACAATCAACAAAGCATCCTGTTACACTAGCAACCCCTCGTAGTGAATCAACAAGCAACTTGTCGAGAGGCGGGGGTGTGCTCGTTGCAGTAAAATTGAGTCTGCACTGTACCGAGGTATCTTTAACCGACTGTAGACAGCTTGAGCAAGTCGCTGTGTGCGTGAAACTACCAAACCGGTCTCTGCACATTTTCGGTATTTACCTTCGTCCGAATTCTGATCCTGCGTTATATTCCACCCACTCTTCCGCTGTTCAGTATGTTGCTGATCGATCGGCGGCCAGCGACATAGTCTTACTTCTTGGGGATTACAATCTCCCTCAGCTGCAATGGACCTTCGATGAAGATGTCAATGGATACCTGCCTGCGAATGCCTCCAGCGAACAAGAACTCGTACTAACCGAATCCATTTCTACATGTGGTTTGGTTCAACTAAACTCAATCTCAAACCCGAATGGCAGGCTACTCGATCTGGCTTTTACGAACGCTCCTGACGATTTTGAAATATCGCATCCTGTTTTACCACTCTTGCCTATCGATCCTCACCATCCGCCGTTAGAACTTCAAGTTGATGTACATAGATGTGTGCACGTTCCAGCAAACGCTCAGTCGGACTCTATTGATCTGGATCTTAGGCGCTGCGACTTCGAATCTCTCAATGCAGAATTTTCATCGGTTGACTGGGAGCAGCTTCTTCAGGGGCACTCTGTCGATGATATTGTTCTTCTGTTTTACGACAAGCTTTACGAAATTCTCCACTTGAAGGTCTCTCGACGCCACCCTGCTATTAGTGGAGCCAACAGGAAGCCCTGGTGGTCCATTGAGTTAAGAAACCTGCGCAACAGACTGCGTAAAGCACGTAAACGATTCTTCGCTAACAAAACCATTGAAAACCGAGAATCGCTTCACCTTGTGGAACTGTCCTACAAAGAGCTCGTAGCATCAAGCTACCATGAATACATGCAGAGGCTGCAATCGAATTTGAAACAAAACCCATCAATGTTCTGGAGGTTCGTGAAGCAACAAAGGGCAAGCAATCGTGTTCCGGACAATGTCAAGTATGGTGACGCTTTGGCCTGCTCTTCTGAAGAGGCAGCTAATCTTTTTTCGACCTTCTTTCAAAGTGTGTTTAATGCGGAGTCGCCCCAACCTCACCCGGGTTGTTTTCAAAATGTGCCATCCCATGATATCCACCTTCCTTTTTTCAATTTTTCTCGTGAGGAAGTGTTGAGAGCGTTAGCCAAACTAGATGCGTCGAAAGGAGCCGGAGTCGACGGTTTAACTCCAACACTGCTGAAGAATTGCGCCGAGTCTATAGTTAAACCTTTGACGATACTGTTCAATCGATCGTTAAATGAAAAAACATTCCCAGGTTTATGGAAAACTGCCAAAATGATTCCCATCCACAAATCGGGTAGCGTGCGGCACGTTGAAAATTACCGCGGGATCTCGATTCTCTGTTGCCTGGGAAAGCTCTTTGAATCCTTGGTCCACGAGGTCTTACTGTCTGCAGCAAAACCGATAATTTCGGAATACCAGCATGGATTCGTTCCCCATCGCTCTGCAACAACCAACTTATTATGCTACACCAACGTTTTGTTTCGTGAGATTGAAAGCCGGAATCAAGTGGACTCTGTATACATTGATTTTTCGAAAGCATTTGATACTGTTCCGCATAGCTATGCCGTGGAAAAGCTGAGACATATGGGTTTTCCCGATTGGATAGCCGACTGGCTAATGTCTTACCTGACTGGTAGGAAAGCATTCGTCCAGGTGAACTCAGCACGATCCAGGACCTTCTACATTCCATCTGGAGTTCCACAAGGGAGTGTGTTAGGTCCATTGATCTTTGTGCTCTTCATCAATGACTTGTGCCTGCAAATATCTTCTGGAAAGTTGTTTTTTGCCGACGACCTCAAAATCTTCAGAGTCATCAAGTCTGTTTTGGACTGTGTTGCTCTGCAGATTGACATCGATGCCCTTTCACGATGGTGCAAGGAAAATGGAATGTGCGTGAACATCAATAAGTGCAAGGTGATCACTTTTAGCCGTTGTTGGATTCCCATCAATCATCTTTACAATATTGACACTGCTCCGCTGGAACGTGTGCAGTCTATCCGTGATTTAGGAGTTATCATGGATTGTAAGCTTCGATTCAACGAACATATATCCACCGTTACTGCCAAAGCCTTCTCCGTTCTTGGGTTCATTCGCCGCAATGCATCTCAATTCACCGACGTGCACACATTAAAAGCCTTGTTCTGTGCTTTAGTGCGAAGTATCCTGGAATATGCTGCTCCCATTTGGGCACCGTACCATACATCTCAGGTGATCCGCATCGAACGTGTGCAGAAATCATTCATTCGCTTTGCTCTTCGGCACCTACCGTGGAATGATCCTGTCCATCTACCTGCATATCCAGAACGATGTCAACTAATTGATCTGGAACTGCTATCGGCAAGACGGCTGAAATTGCAGCGGCTGGTTATATTCGATATCGTCCAGAATAACGTCGACTGTTCGGATCTTCTCCTGCAAGTATCACTGAACGTTCCACAGCGTCAGCTGCGGTACTCAGCACTTATCGCAGTTCCCGCACATAGAACATGTTATGGTCATAACAACCCGCTCAGTTCTTGCCTCAGAGCTTTCAACAATGTTAGTGATTTGTTTGATTTTAATGTGTCCAAAAATTGTTTTAAAAATAGGATTAAAAACATAGCATAAGTTAAACTAGTCTGTACGACACTGTCGAAGACGAAGAACAAATAAACAAAATAAACAAATAAACCCCGCAATCTGATGCTATCATAATTTTCATCAATGTCAGGAATGCTCACGAACCCCCAAAATTTGCCAGAAAACTTACTACTCGAGGGTCAAACCTTTGTAGACTACTTTTGTTTTAAATCTACTACTATTAAATAAAATATTAAAAATCCATCATCACATCGTGGCGAACAGAAATAGTTTCTGCAGTGCTACAATAATTATTAAAAGATCATTATTACAGCTATCCATATAAAATAATCCGTTAGAGATAACTTCGTCAAGATACATAATTTGCCAAATTATTTTAAAAAAAAAATCACTGGATAACTGTTCAGACAGTTTAACGTGTGAAATGTAGTGTCTTTTAAATTCAGTAAGTATTGCTGAACATTTTATATGTCTAGGCATCAAATTGAAAACATTTATTCCTTTAAAATATAATGAATTTTGTGAAGCATAAGTCAAGTTATGTGGTGTTCTTATTATTTTCTTGCGGATGAAGACTCCAGGCAAACCAACAGCAGCATCTGGTAGAGGAAGCTTACTCTATCAGATGATGTCGTTAGTTTCCGTAGATGTGTTGTCATTCGTGAGAACTCGACGATTATAGTCATTGTTTACATGTGGCTTATTGGTACTTTTCATATGTTCCAATAGATTGGGTAGCGTTCCTTTCAATATGAGTAGCATGAACTTTCATTCAAAGCTAGAATTTAACAATGTGATAATTTTCAGACAATTCAAAAGAGAGTTACAAGGGAATTGAGCGGAGTATTCCGAAGAATTTATGGGAGTCCTGAGCAAAACTTAAAAGGAATTCCTAGAAAAATTCCTTAGGAATTTCAGGAACATACAAAGTGAATGCTGAAGAGAACTCCAAGTGAATTTTCCGGAGAAATCTCCAGGGAATTCTGCAAGAATTATTAACAATTTGAAGAGCATTTCAGATCGAATTCAAGGAGTGTTCTGCAGATGATTTTCAAAAGCAAATTATAAGAAAATTTCAAAAAGTGGTCTACGATGCACTCTGACGGTATTCTGAGCTCATTCAAGCAAATTGTGCATTTTCTGCACTGAAGAAAGCCTGTGAAGATAAGGGCATCAGGATGATTACAACATGGAATTTATTTCGATATTTTGGACACAAATAAAGATTCAAGAAATTTATAAATTTTGAGGTTATGATCCTGGATTAAGGAAAATTTATCAAGAGGTTTATTTTATACATGGATAAATTTCCAAGATTTTGGTACGTCCAAATAGTCAGAAAAAAATATCTAAGTGTTTAAAATCTTAAAACATAACTGTGTATACCTTTTTCGTCGATTCTAGTAGTAGAATTAAAAGTAGTAGAATTAAAAGGAAAAATCGACGAAAAACGGTACACAATTATTCTACTAAAACGCTCATCAATCAATTTAGATAACTGTGTAAGGAAGTCCAGACACCTCGATAGTGACGATAGTGAAACATCCAGAAATTTCCAGAACCTTTGATATCTTGACAAATTAAATTTCAATAACTGGCAGCCCTATTTCGTGTTTTGTGTGTATTGGCTTAATATTATAAATTAACTCAGCACTTACATAAATGGGTCCTTGAACCATTTTTCGAAATCATATGAGTTAATAAGCCCAGATATTCCAGTGAATGGAGTACTTTGGTATTATTATTGAAAATATAGACAGTCAGAATTTTATTTATTGTTCTATAAGTTCATAATTCTGTAACTTTATGGTCCCTTCAATATCGAGTTATGGAGTCATCAGTTGAGATGGAAATGCTTCATACTGTGAAGTTACGATAATTAGTTGGTCTTTCTCAGGCCGGCAAAACGCTCGCTATAGAAACGTAAAAGCCCAGAAGAAAAAGAAACTAATGGGAAAAAAGTGGGAGCCACTTCTGAAGGTACTGAATCGATTTAGAAAAAAAAAAATAGAATCACTTCAGAAAGTACTGAATCACTATAGAAAAGAGTTTGGATTTTTTTTTCAGAATTTACTGAATCACTTCAGAAGAGTTTACTGAAACATTTGTGGATTCACCTCGGAAAGTACTGAATAATTCCGGAAAAGTTAGTTTTCATTTCTAAAAGCATCGTATGCTTTGGAATCACTTCACAAAGCACTGAATAACTTCAGAAAAGTTAGAAATTTCTTCAGAACAATTCGGAATCACCTCGGAAAGTACTAAATCATTACGGAAAGATTTTAATCACTTCCGCAAGTACTAAAGTACACTTTTGCAAAGTTTTAAATCATTTCAGTCAACCACCTCAGAATATTAAATCCCTTCAGAAATATTATCGGATAATATTGAATCCCTTCAGAAAATTTCGGAATTATTTTGGAAGGTACTGTATCATTCCAAAAAGTTTGTAATCACTTCCGCAAGAACTGAATCACTTCGAAAAGAATTGAATCACTTAGGAATGCATATTCGGAATCACTTCGGAAAAAAACTGGAGTCAGGACTTTTCGGAATCACATTGCAAGTACTGAATCGCTTCAGAAGAAGTCGGAACAACATCGGAACGTACTGACTCATTTCAGAAAGTACCGAAAAATTCAGAAAAATTCAGAATTACTTCAGAAATTACTGAATCACGTTACAAAAGTTTGAAATCATTCCGAAAAGTAGTAGATCATTCCAGAAAGTTTTGTAATCTCTTTCCGATGTACTGAGTTGCTGAATGACTCTAGAAAAGTTTAAATTAACCTTAGAAAACAGTAAATCACTGCAGCACAGAATCTCTTCGGATAGTATTGAATCACCTCTTGTTTACGTCAGATGGCGACTTGAGTGTGAAACAATCGATAGAACTTTTTCCACACATCGAAGGTACATGAGCAAATCGGCGATCATTCCTTTGCCAGTAGTGGTGGGTGCGGGGACATCTCTCACCATTCCTCCTCAACGGGGGAGTTTGGTAAAGGGGATGATCAACCCAATTCGTACCTTCCTCAAAACTGTCCTTTGCTCGCTTTCTACTTTCTGTATACAATTTTCACACTGCCGTATTACAACGGAACTATCTAAAAACTAAAACTCTATACTTTCATCTTCTCATCTATCGTATAAAATGCCGTTTTAAGTCTCATATTTGATGTTAAGCATCTGCAACTATACACTTTAGAGAGTTTCGGATTCACATAGGAAAATACTGAATCTTTGCAGAAAGTTTGTATTCTCTTCCATCAGAACTGAATTATTTCGGAAAGCATTGAAAGTTCAATATAACTTTGGATAGTTCTGAACCACTTCAGAATGTTTTGGAATCGCTTTCGAACGTACTGTACCAATTCCTACAAGTTTGGAATCACTTTGTAATAACCGAATGACTCCAGAAAATTTTTGAATCTGTTCTGAAAAGATTTAGTTTCAATCTGTATTTTTAGCTCCGTAGAGGCAAAATCAATGGGACTTCCATGTGGCATTGGAAACAATAATTCTTTGCTTTAAAACAATTATATGACTGTGCTGGGACAAATTTGCATAAACAAATGATTCAACGGCTTAAGCTTGTGTGACAGTTAACTTTTCGATGTGAGTTCAAACTTTTCAGAAAAAATTCAATACTTTCTAAAGCGATTCCAAATCTTTATGAAGTGATGAAAACTATCACAAATAATTCCGAACAATTCTGATGTGATTCAGTACTTTACGAAGTGATAACAATCTTTTTAGAAGTGATTAAGTACTTTCCAAAGTGATTCCGAACATTTGTAAAGTGAATCAGCACTTTCCGAACTATTCTGTAGTGAATCAGTACTTTTCGAAGTGATTTCGAACATCACTTCTGAGATGATTCAGTTCTTATAGAAGTGATTTTGATGTTTTTTTTAAATTAATTCAGTGCTTTCTTAAGTGATTCTGAACATTTATTAAGAGATTCAGCTCTTTCAGAAGTGATTCCGAATTTTTATAAATTGATTTAGTACTTTCCGATGTATTTCAGTACTTTTAGAAGTGATTCCGAACGTTTCTGAACTGATTCCGAAGTGATTCCAAACTTTGCTGAAGTTAACCAGTATTTTTCAAAATTATTCCAAACATTTACGAAGTGGTTATGAACATTTCTGAATTGATTCAACAATTTCTGAACTTTTTTTTTTTAAGTTAACCCTTATGTCAATCAGAAATTAGCAACTTCCCCGGGGGCTTCTGGAACCTGTTCTGGGTTTATCGCGATGCCATAATATGGTCTTCAATGAATTGTCAAGGAAATTATGAAAATTTCGGATATGTCGCACGACTGTTTTCTTTTACAATAAGAGATTGGCCTCTTCCCCGGGGCCTCCAGAATCTGTTCCAAGGCCATCGGATGGTTTTTGTTACTCTTGTCAGATGGCATGGTCTCTTCTGACATGCCCATGGAATGATGAAAATTTGGAAATGCTGCAAGACTAGTTTATGTTTAAATCAGAGATTGACCTGTTCCTGGGTCATGGGGGTAGCCTTTGTCACCCTTGTTAGTTGACATGGTATCTAATGACATGTACATGACATTCTGAACATTTTGAAATGTCACATTATTGGTTTATGTTGCAATCAGAAATTGACCACTTCCACGGGGGCTTCTGGAACCTGTTCCGGAGCCAATGTGCGTGGCGATTGTCAATGTGCAGTTTTCTGTTGCAATAAGAGATTGGTCAGTTCCGCGAGGCTTCCGGAATCTGTTCCAGGGTCATCGGGTAGCCACCCAAGCAACACACATCCAGCATAATAAGTTGCTGCAACTTGATTGTGACTGAAATGAGTTACATACAAGTAACCATAGCTGTTCAGTGACAAGTGTGCTGCTAGGGTATGGTCTCTAACAAGGTTACTGATATTCGCTTCATTTCTTTTATATTCGTTCATCGTGTGCGACGGTACTCGAAGCATCGGTATCTCATCAAAACTCTTGAATGATGTGGATGCCCATATAAAAGCAAATCGTATAGAATGCTCGGTGAGTGAGAAGTGTGAGTGCCGATGCACCACTCAAACCTTCGGGCTGCGTGCTCTTCTTCTCTTCGTCGTCCGCATCGCGAGCGGTGGAGAGCGTTCTTCGTATTTGAATATGCTCTAATGATGTCGCACGAAGCGTATTGGCGCTGACATCGTCTATCTGTCGGGAAGCTATTTTTTCTCTAACGATGTTTCTCATTAATGTATGAGTAAATGAAACAAAAAATATACATATTATATTCATGAAAGTCACTTCTTCTTTCGGTTCGATCACACAAATATCGAGGCAGCAAACCGTTAACTACTTTAAAAATGAACACCATAGTCAAATATACAATTCTTTGCTTCACCGACAACCATTGTAAGGAGTCTAGCATCAAAGTTATTACATCCCAATATCAAACGCATTATTTTATTCTGCAAGCGCTGTAATCTCGATGTTTGTGTTTCATTGGCCAGAAATAAAATGGAAAGGCAAAAGTCTAGATGAGGAGAGATGATTGATTTGTATATTTGTATCCCGAACGCGATCAATAGTCTCATCATCAATTACAATAGAGACGTTCTCTTTTAATCGATTCCGCGAAATAACCATAAATTTAGTTTTACTTGTATTCAATTTCAACTGTTTATACTTCAACCATCTACTTAGAGAACGCAAATCTTCACTCAAGTGTAAAACGGCATCATCTAAATCCTTAGCTGCAACGAATAACACAGTATCATCTGCAAACAGATTATTGTCGCAAAATCGTAAAACACGTCGCAAGTCGCAATATACATAATAAATAACAAGGGCCGTAAAACACTTCCCTGGGGCAGTCCAAGGTTATTCCCCACGGGACTGGAAACAGAATCATCAAACCATTCATATAAAGTACTCGTAATTCCAAAGCGCTTGATTGATTGTAGTAATAAGTATGGAACGGTTTGACTGGGAATTGATGTGTGTTGTGAATGGCTGTTCAGTCTCGACAAAATCAAAATACTGCTATTTAATTTTTGTCCAACGTTTCGGTCCGTTTGGGACCTTCTTCAGGGACTCAATTTTTACAGTTTTCTTGTCTAGTGTGGTTCTGTGGAACCTGAAGATGAAACTCTGACCTCGGGACATCTTCAGGTTCCACAGAACCACACTAGACAAGAAAACTGTAAAAATTGAGTCCCTGAAGAAGGTCCCAAACGGACCGAAACGTTGGACAAAAATTAAATAGCAGTATTTTGATTTTGTCGAGACTGAACAGCCATTCACAACACACATGCAGTAATAAGGGCCTAGAAATTGTTTCAAAAGCACGTTTAAGATCCAAAAACACAGCAACAATTGTATCTTTACACTCCAAGTTATTTTTTCACTTCGCTAATACTAAATTCAACGTGGTTTCACAAGAATGACCATCCCGATATCCCGATTGTTCTGGTATCAACAAACTATTACTATTTAAATACTCCAACAGCTGGCCTTTAACAACAAGTTCTAAAATTTTCTCTAATGTGTGCAACATGTTGAAGGACGAAACTCTTCGGCTTTAATCGTTCCCGCAATTTGTTGAATAGGAACCACTAAGGATTCCTTCCAAATTTGTGGCACATGTCCAGTTTGCAATGATTCATTAATAAGGTCCAGCAAGATGTTGCCAATGACATGAAAGCAATCTTGAATAGCTCTAGCATTATCATTATCTACTTCAGCCGAAGTACTACTTCAAATCTACTACTATTATTAACTGGCTGTTTTATATCGTCAGGTTCATCGACCAATTCAATGGATTGATCAATCAATGAAACACTTTCAACAAAATAATCATTAAACTTAGATGCAATGACTTGTTCTGACTGTTCTAATGTGCCATTAAAAGTTATGGACCGCGGTTTGCAATTACTAAGTTTTAATAAGGATTTCAAAATTTTCCATAACTCTTTGCTGTTGTTTTGATGCTGATCAATCTTTCTTTGAACGAGTTTTCTTTATCGATTGTGAATACTTATTACTTATTGTTAAATAAGCTATGGAGGGCCAGCCTGGGTTGCAGCGCTGGAAACGAAACTGAACCAACAGAAATTGAGCAGTACGTTCCGGCTCATGGCCATGCGCGTCGTGAGTGCGGACATAACCATCTCGTCGGAAGCGTATCGCCGGAATGATCCCTATCGGCATAACCCTGGCGGAGGACAGCGAGTACCACATGCGGCGAGAAGCCGGAAGAGTACGGAAAGTTGTGAGAGCGGAGTCGTTGGCTAAGTGGCAACAGGAGTGGAACACGGCGGAGAACGGTAGATGGACGCATCGACTTATCCCGATTCTTTCGACCTGGGTGAACAGAAAACATGGAGAAGTCAACTTCCACCTAACGCAGTTCCTGTCTGGTCACGGCTGCTTCAGGAAATACCTGTATCGGTTCGGACACGCAGCGTCACCCCTCTGTCCGAAGTGTGGCAACGTCGATGAAACGCTGGAGCATGTGGTCTTCGGCTGTCCAAGGTTCGAGACAGTGCGAAGGGAGATGCCCGTCCTTAACGTGGAAAATGTCGTCGATGAAATGTGTCAAATGAAGGGTACTGGGAATGCCGTCAACAGAGGAGTCACGCAGATTATGTCGGAGCTGCAGCGTAAATGGAGAGAAGATCAGCGATCCAGCAACGCCAGCTAGCGCTGAGAGTACCAGAATTGCATGAGCACAGCCACCCCCCGAAGTAGTCGCTTCACAGTGGTCCCGGGAGGGATCCAGGCAGTGGAGAGAGTAAGGAATGGGTTTTAGTGGAGCTGCACTCGGCAACCAGTGGATACTACACCGTGCCAACTTCACTACTACAGGCCAGGCTTCTTGAAGCTTTACTAAACCTTAGTAGAAAAAGCATGCACACGCACACACACACACACACACACACACACACACACACACACACACACACACACACACACACACACACACACACACTTCTGCAAAAAGGAGGACGGAAATGGCCATGTGACGGGAAGTTTCAGGTGCCCTGAGTTCAAGAAGGCGATGGTGGGCCAGCAATAATGAAGGTAACCCAAATAAATCTCAATCATTGTAACACAGCACAGCAACTGTTGTGGCAGTCAACAACGGAAACAAAGTGCGACGTTGCAATCATTGCAGAGCCATACCGAGTCCCTCTCGATAATGGTAACTGGGTGGCGGATAGAGCAGGAATGGCGGCCATACAAGTCATGGGCAGGTATCCCATACAACAAGTGGTGGCAAGCTCATATGAAGGTTTCGTGATCGCCAAAATCAATGGAATCTTTGTATGTAGTTGCTACGCACCCCCGAGATGGACAATTGAGCAGTTCCACCAGATGCTAGATGGGCTCACCGAAGAGCTCATTGGACGGAGACCAGTCGTCATCGCAGGAGACTTCAATGCTTGGGCAGTGGATTGGGGGAGCAGATGTACCAACGCAAGAGGGTATAGCCTGCTGGAAGCTCTGGCAAAGTTGAACGTCAGTCTGGCCAACGAAGGAACCATCAGCACCTTCCGCAAAGATGGTAGGGAATCCATTATCGACGTTACTTTCTGCAGTACGTCGCTAATGGCAAATATGAACTGGACAGTGTGCGAGGAGTACACCCATAGTGACCATCAGGCGATCCGGTACAGTATCGGCGAACGAACACCGGTGGAAATGCGGAGGACGAAAGTAAGCGAGCGGAAGTGGAAGACGAAGGCATTCAATAAGGATCTCTTCATCGAAGCTCTAAGGGTAGACAACAGCGTCCCGGGCCTAAGTGCGAATGAGTTGACCGAATTATTAGCAAGGGCATGTGACACAACTATGCCGAGAAAACTGGAGCCAACGAACAGGCGGCGTCCAGCCTACTGGTGGAACGAGGAAATTAGCACCCTCCGTGCTACTTGTCTTCTAGCCAGAAGGCGTGCTCAGAGAGCAAGAACAGAAGCAGACAGAGAGGAGCGCAGGGTGGTGTTCCGAGAGGCCAGGGCTGCACTGAAACGAAAGATAAAGCTGAGCAAGTCAAATAGTTTCAAGGAGTTGTGCCGCGATGCCGATTCCAACCCCTGGGGCAACGCATACCGAGTTGCGATGGCGAAGATCAGAGGCCCAACGATGCCGGTTGAAATGTGTCACAACAAGCTGAAAGTCATCGTGGAGGGACTTTTCCCACAGCATGACCCAACGAACTGGCCACCTACACCATATGGCGAGGTAGATGAAGACAACGTTGAACAAGTCTCCAACGAGGAACTCATAGCAGCAGCGAAAGGGTTGAAAGCGAATAAAGCTCCCGGCCCGGATGGAATTCCCAACGTGGCGTTGAAGGCGGCGATCCAGACGTTCCCGGACATGTTCAGGATGGTGCTGCAGAAATGTCTGGACGATGGTCAGTTCCCTGATAGGTGGAAGGTACAAAAGCTTGTGCTGTTGCAGAAGCCCGGAAAACCGCCGGGGGATCCTGCATCGTATAGGCCCATATGCTTGCTGGATACTGTAGGAAAGCTCTTAGAGAGGATCATCCTCAACAGGCTGACGAAATGCACGGAGAGTGAACACGGATTGTCGAAGAGACAGTTTGGATTCCGGAAAGGGAGATCGACGGTGGATGCAATTCGGACAGTGATTGACAGAGCCGAGAAAGATTCCAAACAGAAGCGGAGAGGAAATCGATACTGCGCCGTGATTACGATCGATGTCAAGAATGCATTCAATAGCGCCAGCTGGGAGGCCATCGCCAAGGCGCTCCATAGAATGAGGGTTCCAGGCTACCTCTGCAGGATTCTAAGTAGTTATTTCCAGAACCGGGTCCTTGTCTACGTGACAGACACGGGGCAGAAATCGCTTAGAATCACGGCGGGGGTTCCCCAAGGCTCCATTCTAGGTCCTACGCTGTGGAACGGAATGTACAATGGCGTGCTGACGCTCAAGCTGCCCAAAGGAGTTGAGATCGTTGGCTTTGCGGACGATGTCGTCTTGACGGTAACCGGTGAGACGCTGGAAGAAGTGGAAATGTTGGCGGCTGAGGCGATAGATACGATTGGTAACTGGATGCAAGGAGCGAAGCTGCAGATAGCCCACCACAAAACAGAAGTGATGTTGGTCAGTAACTGCAAAGCAGTGCAGCGGGCAGAGATTACCGTTGTAGAGCACACCATTGCTTCGAAGCGCATGCTTAAGTATCTGGGAGTGATGATCGACGACCGGCTAAACTTTAATAGCCACATCGAATATGCTTGCGAGAAGGCGACGAAGGTCATCAACGCAATAGCCAGAATCATGCCGAACAATTCTGGTCCAAGCAGCAGCAAGAGACGTCTTCTGGCTAGTGTTTCCTCATCAATACTAAGGTACGGAGGTCCAGCCTGGATTGAAGCGCTGAAAACGAAGCAGAACCAAAGGAAATTGAGCAGTACGTTCCGGCTCATGGCCATGCGAGTCGTGAGTGCGTACAGAACCATTTCGATGGAGGCAGTATGCGTTATCGCCGGTATGATCCCAATCGGCATCACCTTGGCGGAGGACTACGAGTGCTATATGACGAGAGAAACCAGAGGAGTACGAAAAATGGTGAGAACGGAGTCGATGGCTAAGTGGCAGCAGGAGTGGGATGCAGCAGAGAACGGTAGATGGACACACAGGCTAATACCGACTCTTTCGACCTGGGTGAACAGGAAGCATGGAGAAGTCAACTTCCACTTGACGCAGTTCCTGTCTGGTCATGGCTGCTTCAGGAAGTACCTGCATAGGTTCGGACACACAACGTCACCCTTCTGTCCGGAGTGTGGGAATGTGGAAGAATCACCAGAGCACGTGGTCTTCGAATGTCCTAGATTTGATGATGTGCGAGAGGATATGCTCGCCCTTAGCACGGAGAATGTCGTCGAAGAAATGTGTCGAGAGGAGGGCACCTTTAACGCCGTCAGCAGAGCAGTAACGCAGATCATGTCAGCGCTGCAGCGAAAATGGCGGGAAGACCAACTAGAAAGTAGTAATGTGCTCACACAAGTGCGAACTGAAAGCCGAAGCCGGGAGAACTCTCCGTCAGAGTAGGCTGTATCCACCACCAGGGATAACCGAGTAGAACGTGACGCTGGGAGATAAATGGCTCACAAATTGGAGAGACGATCAGCGAACTGGAAGCGCCAATTAGCTGAGGTAAAGTGAGGTGCGTAATGCACGGCCCCCTCCGAAGTAATACGACAAGTGGTTCCGGGGGAAAAGGGCAAGGCGTCTAAGGAGGTTTTAGTGCGGTAAGAATCCCACACACCGTGTCACCGCGACTGTGCGCCCAGTCGTCAAGCGGTGGCACGATGGCCTTTTTGAAGGTTTCCTCCTTGCCAAAAAAAAAAAAAAAAAAAAAAAAAAAAAAAACACACACACACACACACACACACACACACACACACACACAGACACACACACACACACACACACACACACACACACACACACACACACACACACACACACACACACACACACACGTTTTAAACGTAAACCGGTGTGAGGAAACCTTTACTCAACCTCTAAACAAGCAAATGCGATAAGTGAATTTTAACCTACGAGTATCTCGAAAATAGCAACTTTGGGCAATTTAAGCAACATGAGCTTTTTTGTTGTAAATTTAATGTGTTTTAATATCAACACAATTTTAAAGATATTCGATAACTGTAGGTGGTATTTTTTCAACAATTCATAACTTTTTTGTTTATGATTTGACCAGCAAATGTATGGTGTCAGTAGGTATTACTTTATCAAAACTACAAAATAAATATTAAAAAATAATTTTAAAAAAATATGCAATTTGAGTAATTTTTTTTTTGTGAAAAAAAATTATAATTTTTTACAGTGTATATTTTTTCTTGGAAGGTAGAATACTTGTCCGCAACTTCTTCTAAGACACCATCTCGATCAAACAAATCGTTCACGAGATATATATTTTTCTATTGATGCGTATAATTTTTGCATAAGCCCTTTTCAAGTGTTAGTCGTGTGCAAAACTAGGGAGCCATGTATGTAAAATGGCATGTTGGGCAATAATAAACAACTGTGCAAAGTTTCATTATAATCGTAAAAGGTCGATCCGAAACGATTTGCGAATCTGTGTGGGGCTGCTCTATTGCCTCCTACGGACATTTTTCAGATGGATCAAGAGCTGAAAATCGTCGTCTATTATAATTGAATCGACATTAACCTAACCGAACATCTTTGCTTTTTAGAGATACAACATTTCTCACTTAAAACGATTTTTTTTTTGTATCCTATTGAGTTATTGATTTTCCAAATATATATACTAGAAAGTCATCTTAACTTAATGAACCTATTAACTTAAACTAATGTTTATAGCATTCTCTAGTTACAGCTGATCTGGATAACGGAGTTGCATCAAAGGGCGTCCAATCATCCACCAAAAAAAAAAAAGGGCGTCCAATCATGCTCAACATGGGATTCAGATTGAGAAAACTATACAGAACAACTTCGAAGACCGCAAATCGATTCGACTTCTGTGCACCCCAAAAGGTCAGGGTTCAATCCCAGCCGGCGCCACCGGGAGGCATAAAATCTCTGATCACGCCTTCCTTCGGGGAGTAAAGCCGTTGCTCCCCGGTTCATGAGTTGATGGGTCGATGGGTAGGATCCAGGTGTGGGAGATGCCTTCCTGGTGTCGGTAGCATTGGTGCTCTGCACGGAAAACAAATCAAAGGAAAAAATAACTGTCACCTAGTGCTCCGCATATACCTACAAGCTTATGAACACGTCAGTAGGTATACGCGGAGCACATGGCCACATATAAAAAAATAATAACTTTTTGTTCAGAAGTCGAAACGATTTGCGGTCTTGGACGAAGTTGTTTGGAATAGTTTCCTCAATCTCAGTCCCACGTTTAGTAAAAAATTAGCGATTTTTGAATGTTTGACAAGCAATTGAACAGTTTTGATCCGTTTCCCATACAATTTCCCATTCAAAATTTAAAGCTCTCCCACAAATCCTGATAATAATTTCATGCTTTAGGATTAATTAAATAGTTGTATCGTAAACCACATTTCAAACCTCTTTCTTCCCTTTCCCATCCAAAAAATTGTAAATCTCCACTAACCTCGAGACAACCGCGAGTACTCGGTCCAGTTCCTTTAACTTTAAATTTAAGACAGTAATAATGTATAACGCAAAGAATAACTCGGCTCTGTAAAGTTTATTCGATTGAGCCTGTACAAATAAAGTAATTATAAAAAAAAAACAAATCCTGATCTCATCGACTAAAGAAGTAATGATCTGGTATAAAACCGCACATAACATTATAGAAAGCATTCACTAAAACTCAATCGTTCCGAGGTAGCAACGTTTCACTGTAAAACCGTTTCAATTTCCACTCTATTCCACCATCCACTGCCGGCACGCCGTACGGTATCGATATGATACTGACGATGATTGCGCGCGTGAATGATTCGAAGGGTAAGACAGCCAAAGCGCACCACTTGGGTAAAATGGCCCTGCTTTTCGGCATTTCGGCACACAACATCGCAGAATTAGTATTGCACATTGCGCATAATATAAGTTCGATTATAAATGCGGAAACGCTTTTACGTTAAATCATGTTGTTGTCTTGGGCGCATATATTCCTTGGTTCATAAGGAATAACTGCGCAGACATCCCCAAGACGAAACAACACTTTTTTTTAGCGACTCCGCCCTTTAGAGGAGTGCAGTTCAAAATGTAAAATACAATCATGGGAAAGCAACGAAAAACCACCATAGAGGTGCATTATGGACTGTTCTCCCCTACCCAGTAGGGAAAACTCGCCCCAACCGGCATCATCGTCATTTGTCGTTTTCCCGATGCTTCAAGTGGCGCGATTTTTCCATTTCATTCCCATCGTAGCCGTGGAATGGTTCAGTTCGGTAAAAATATCTTGTCCATGCTTTGTCGGCACCAGCTCTGTGCGTGGTTTTCGCAACGGGAAAACTGTTCCAATACTAGCGCATTTTTGGGTTGAACTGTGGAAGAACGCGCGCGTGAAAATGGAAATGGTGTCGCGATTTCTTTGCCTTTTTCTACACCTTGTTTTCCCAGTGGAGTGTGCCATTCACCCACCACCCGGAGGAGCAGGATCCAAGCGGTAAAGTGGCTGTTATGAGTTTATAATAAAAACTCGAGGAGGGTTGGAGTGGGTTGGATTTTTCACGCGCAGGGGGTTGGAGCAAAACGTGCACAAACTAGAACAGGTGCTAGGAAGGGAACTATGTAGGGAGGGATCGCCGATTGAGGCCAATAGCCGCCAGCGCTGGCTGGGAGCGGAACTGAACCTCGTCGGAGTACTCGACGATATATGTTGTGTCTGGTCGTAGTGCCCATTATCAGAGGGAAGTATTTATTGGCGCGGCGGCGAACGGACGGCGTTTGGCAACAAATACCGAACCGTCGTCAGTCGTCAGTTTGTGAGGAACCGTGAAAGCGATCGGAACGGTTTGTTTTTCCCTTCTCGTCAGCTGGCGCGATTTGTGAAGAGTGATGAGCAAGAGTATCGTTATAATGAGTGAGGAAGAAATTATGTGCAAACTGCGAAGGACATTGTGGATTAGTTGAAGGCAGGAATTTTACCTTCAGGTGATTTATTTTTTTCGGTTTGTTCTATTCGAAATCGAATGCAAATGGGGGATTGGTTTTTCATGTGTGGTTTGCATGTGTGTTGGGAATGTAGTGAAGCTTGCCCTCACGAAGCGGAAGCGCACGGAAAGGAATCAGTGCAGTGTATCTAGCATTGTGGAAGGTTTATTGGATTTTCTGAAGAAGTTTAGTCGGGAAGAGAACAACAGCTGCGACGTAGTTCGACTCGCTAACGGGATTTTCTGCGATTTTCACTATTGAGAAAGCGTGAACAAATCGGATACATGAACTTAGCAGTTGATTAGTGTAATGTGATTTGGTTTGATCTTTGCAGAAGGAAGAGCAAACTAGTGCTTATTGAACAAGTATTATTAACGTGAGTATTAATCTTAATCACGAGTTCGAGACACGAAATAAATAAGTTCCGTTAGCCAAACAGAGTTTAATCATTAACTCTCAAGCCACCAACACCAAAAAGATGCTCCATTTCATTTCAAAATATTTTAAGAAAAAAAAAGATTTTTTTCAAAATCCTTTCATGCTCATCAAAACTTGAGGAGTCTGCGGATTTTAAGATGAATAGATAAAAAATCAGTTTCAAAAACAATTTCAGTATTAGACGTTGGGGATTTGAGACTTCATGGCCATTAATGTGTATAGCTACATTAGGGTAAATTATGTAATTTTGACATGTTGTGGAACACTGTATACAAGGGTGCGTCAAGTTTGTATGGTCGTTCACAACCCCCTGCTCCCCACTACTTTTTCGATCTGTATTAAGGTTCCCAAAAACTGTGCCAAATTTGATCGAAACAGATTTGGCTTTGAGGGACGATTGTAAAATATCTATTGAAAAAATGTATGGGAAACGGAACTGTTCATTAGTTTATAATTCTAAAATTCAATAAATTTAACCAAACCTGAGACACACATTGGGAATGCTATGCAGAACAAATTTATCCAAGACCACAAATCGATTCTTAATCTGTGCATCTGCACATCCCAATCTGTGCCGAGTACTTTATCTGTGCCGAAAGCTAGGTCAAGCGTTGTGCCGAACGTGCTGAAGTGTGGCAATCAAGGTATCAGTCTCAGTAACCCATGAGTTTGACAACCCTGCACTTATGACTTTTGAGATGTTGTGATTACATTTTCAAGTCAAGGACGGAAAAAAGTCATGAAATTGAATTCCAAGATAATATTCAACGCGCTGGTTGCCGGTCATCCGCTTCAAGGAAGTGGCAATCGAAGTGACTGATGGCAGCAACTGTCCATCCAGGAAAAGAAAGTTCTCTGCCGTGCGTCATTCAGGCAGACGTCTGCCGAAATCAAGTACCCAACCGGCAAGTGGAAGATGAATTTTGTCTGCAATATCATCATGCTACTCGGGCAATGCTACAACCTGAAAAAAAGGAAAGACTCGACCAAAAATGCCCACCGGTGGTAGTTGTAGCAGCAATATACCTGCATTAGCTTCCCAGTGTCAGCAGTCTTTTATAGGTACTAAATTCGTCTGACTGGCCCCTCCCCCCACATAAAAGGATCAAACTACTTCGTCAACGGTTTATGCAAATGTCGGTCCAGTACAGTGCAGTCGTTTGATGACTACCTCGTCCTTGTATCTGTTTGTTTTTCTTCATGCCGGAATCGCATATTAATCTCCATGAAACTGCTGCCGATTCCGATTACGTTCATTAAGACTGCGATTCAGATTGGTTCTGTTACCTCCGGTGTGGTTACCTTCACATTTATGTTAGCAGCATCTTTCTTAATGTTGCTGTTGCCGTCGGTGTTACGAAAAGTTGCGAAAGAGACCTCCACAGTCAATCGATTCTGACTTCAGTCCATAGAATGAGCTGTACGGCTGACTGATTGGTGAACCATCAATCGTACCGGGTGGTTCTGCGAAAGATCTGAAGAATTGTAGGATCGTTCGGCACCAGGCTGTTATTGACTATGGACGGATCCTATGGCCATCGAGTTAATACTTAATTCTGGCCTAACGTTTGCATTTAAAAAAAATGGGCAAAAATTGTCGATTTTTCATGGGTTTACCTTCATCCGCACTGACGAAACTACCCATGCAGCATCAAAATTTGACAGCTCCATCAGTCGAACTCTAACCGTGATGGCAAAAACAGTGAAGCAAGTCCGTTCAGAAGTGTCCACGTTCAAGGAACGGCACCCCACCGCGTCGAAAACGGACATCGTGCGGCACTTTGTGGACGCCGGATACGCCCGTTCCGGCATATACAACATCTTGGCACTATTAGACAACAATCAGAACATCGAAAAAAAACCCGGTTCCGGATGGTCGACGACCCTGAGCGACAAGAAGCTCCAAAAGATGTTGAAGAGGAAGACCGAGGGAAAAGTGGCTACATTGCTGCGTGCGCTTGGCCAGGAGGTCGGTGCAACCGGCCAAACAGTGAAAAAGTACCTGGCGAACATGAACATACATGTCAGGAACCGGTTTCGGAGCTGCAGGCAATGACGCAGCGGCAGCGGCTGAATAAGATGGTGGCAGTGGTGATGGACGAGGAGACCTATCTCACCCTGGATGGCAATGACTGGCAGGCCCCTTCGTATTTTACTTCCCCCACGAAGGAAGTGAGCTCCGAAGTGAAGTTTATTTCACACCAAGTTCCCCAAGAAGGTGCTGCTGTGGCTGACAATCAGCGAGAAGGGGATATCAAAGCCGCTCTTCTTTCACCGTGAACGGGGAAATTTATAGTACGAAATGCCTGCCGGAAGTTCCGTCGTTCATCGAGAAATACCGTAAGGGCGAAGACGCGGTGTTCTGGCCGGATCTGGCGTCGGCACACTACTCGAAGCGATCGTTGGAGGAGATGGAGCGGCTGAATATCGATGTGGTACCCAAGTCAGCGAACTCGCCCAACGTCCCCCAGCTGCGTCCCATCGAAAATTTCTGGGCCAACCTGAAGCGTAAGATCTACTCCAAAAAATTTGTCGCGAAAACTGAGGAAGAATTGCGTTTAAAATTTGTATGAAAATTAGTATGGGAAAACCTTTATTTTCATCCCTAGATCCAACAATTTTGATTGAACCATGCAACTAACTATGAACAAATATAGTCCAGAAAGTGCCTAGCAACTTTTTCCAAAGAAGCATGGTGCTAGAATGTCTCTAAAAAAATTAGACCTGTTCAAATATGATTAAATGCCAAAAATCAAATTTTCTGCCAACACTGTCGGTGTACCAATGGAAGTTAAATTCCAAACTGAAACTGAAAGTTTCTTATATTATCGATTTGGTACACACTTATAAATACCTAAACCCATTAAGGATGAGCCGTAAACAAACATGTCATGTAAAATTAAGTGCTCCGAGACTGAAAAGTTCGAAAGTACGTTTGATTGAGCTGAATTTCGCGTCTATTCCCAAGTAGCAGTGCAAGTTTTAACGTGGTTTTATAGCATTCTACAGGTCTAAATAATGTCAAATTGTTACAAAGGGTTGTGACTCCATTTTATGTCTAAATTGACGCTTGTATATGTTAGTCTCAGATCACCTAAATTTACATCATTTTTTTAAGCGTGTATATTCAAATTAATTATTAAAAACAATTGCTCTATCTCATATGCGTAGTTGGAGAGTGGGGGGGGGGGGGACTTTCTAAACCCCCTTCCCTAACCCCATCATTCATAACAATGGAAGTAAAGTTTCAAACTGAAATAAGTTTCTTATCTATTCTATTTGGTACACACTTAGAAATAACTAATTTTACACGTCACGGAATCCATCTTTGACATAAAGGATGAGACGTAAACAAACATGTCATGTAAAATTAAGTGCTTCAAGACTGAACAGATTGTTTCTCGACGGAAAGTACGTTGGATTGAGGTAATTTTCCCTTCTGCTTTGACTAAATGTTATGTCAAAACTGACGTTCGTATATGTCAGTCTCATTTACATAATTTTTTTAAGTGTGTATGTTCAGATGATTTATTCTAAAATAACTCCTCGATCTCATAAACGCTTTTGTTGATTGTTTATTGTTTCAATGATTTAACTGACTAATGGTTGCCTTAATGAATTAAAAAAGCATAATTAAAAACAAAGACAGGAAACGTTCTAATGCAGGACAGTCTTCTAATAAAAACAGTTAACGGCATATTAAAGTCGAACAATGCATAAACGTCATTAAACGCATTAGTGACGGCACGAATAGGTTCATTCAACCCATATTACCGGTTACGAGCTCTCGAGATGAATAAAATGAGGCTGTCAAATCACTCTCTCAGGTGCGTAAAAGAAGAGCTGGCGAAGTAATTCGGGGGAATCAATCTCGCTGGTAATGATCTTAGCCGCAAACACAGCTTGCGCGTTCCGTCTTCTTCGTTCCAAGGTGTCAATTCCAAGCAGGCAACAGTGATCCACGTAAGATGGCAAGTTAGCCGTGTCACGTCAGGGCAGATAACGAAGCGCTTAGCGAACAAACTTTCTCTGTACACTCTCAAATCTGGCTACCCAGCATGCTTGCTACGGGCATTGGACGATAGCACTATACTCTAAGATTGAACGTAGTAACGAACAATACAGCGCCCGCAGGCATAGTGGATGGCGAAAGTTTTCAGGTATTTTGAACATAAAGCCAAGCTGCTTGTTAGCTTTAGGATGTCATTGTAGTGCGATTTGAAGGTCAATTCACAGTCGAGTGTTACTCCCAAATCTTCGATCCGGCAAATCCTCTCTAACGTTTGCCCGTGAATTTAATAATCAAATATTTTCGGGTTTTGTTTGCTATGAAATGTTAAGGCATTGCACTTGTTGATGCTAAGCGTCAAGAAGTTACGGGAGCACCAACTCTGCATACGATCCACAATCAGCTGCAACTCTTCTGCGATGCAATTGACCATATACATTTTGACATCGTCAACCTAGAGTAGCCGACATCCAACTGGCAGTAGACAGGGAAGCTCGTTGACGAAAAGCGAAAACAGAAGGGGTCCCACATTACTAGCTCCAATCTTAACGCAAAGCGAACGGTTCGTAAGATAAGATTTGAACCACGAGATGAAGGATCCAGACACTCCGAGTTTCACAAGCTTGCTCAAAAGAATGTTGAGGTCTACTCGGTCAAATGCAGCCTTCCCAAGTGACATTGCATTATGATCTACAGAACCCTCATAAAACCAAAATTGTTACTTGGGTTGAGATCAGTGTAAACAGCGTTGGTTTGTTCGCCAGAGTTCATGGTCCGAATGCAGAGCGACACGAATTCGGTCAAATTGGTTGCAACTGACCGTTTTGGGTAGAATCCAGACTGAGCCGTAGAGATTTAGTTTTTACAAGAGCTGATGAGTGCCTTATTGAAGATGATCTCTAATACTTTGGAGCAGCAACATAGTGATGTGATGCCTCATATACGAAAATTTCCACGCCTCAGGAAATTTACTCTCCTGTAGTGACAGATTAAATAGCTTCACCAAGGGGTTGGGCAACGACTCCGAACACGGCTTCAAAACGGACGCAGGAATGCCGTCTGGGCTGGCATCAAACGAGAGATTCAACCTTTGAAGAGCTAGATTGACGGTATGTTCACTGATTTGAAACGGACGGAGCTCAAAGAGATGGAAAATCTTCTATAGGAATCGTGACTTGATTTGGTGAGGCCGAAGATTCATTGAACTAACTCATGAAATGTTGAGCGAAAAGGCCGAGATGAACTGACAATGGCAGACCGACTTCGTTTTTTTTTACGTAGGAATACGTCTTTCAGCACCATATTGGGGGGTGCAATTTCAAAAAACCCAAAATCGACAGCGTTACGAAAAGTGGTCAGGTTTTGACCACTTATAACTCTGTCAATACCGGATGCATTTTACAGGGTGGCCAGCTAACCGGGAAAACCGGGAATACCGGGAAATATCCGGGAATTTGAAAAGTAACCGGGAAAACCGGGAAAAACCCGGGAATTTGGCGAGAGAACCGGGAAAAATAAATCAACCATACCATAGCAACAAATTTTTACACCAGAATTTCAGAATAAACCATTAACACAGAAGTGATCCTTTACCAAATGAATGTCTTGCTCTATTTGCTGCATAATTTTCTTCAGTTTCCAGTCTTACTGTTTTTAGAATTTTATCACTCAGCAATATTGCAAATTGATTTTTGTCGTTTCAATTTCAGATGTAAAGTGCATGGCCCTTAAAAGAAAATATTGAAGATGCTGGACTTTGGAAACGAATATTTGTAAAAACCGAAACTGAATTAAACTTTTCCGGGGTTTTAATTTTTCGTTGTTCAAAATTCACATGATATGAATTCCAGAATGAACTTGCAATTCAGCTCTGCATTATCTTGAAATTGTTATGAAATAAACCAGAAAACACTCTGCGTAATAATTACCATTGAATTCTTTTTGGAATTTCCTTGCAACCCTTTTTAAGAATTTAATTGGAATCCTTCTTAGAATTCCCTTGAACCTATCCGGAGACTTTGATTCCTTTGAAAATCTTTTCAAAAATTTCTTTTAACTATATTCAAAACATCAGAAATCTTTCGAAATTTTATTTAGAAACCCCTTGGAGTATTTTAAAGAATTTCTTTTAATTATCAGCAAATTTTTTGCAATCAATTTTGTTGGAGTTCTGTGATGAATTTTTCGCACTAGGGTTGGAATTATTGCCAGAACACTCTTAGAACTCTGTTGCTTGTTAAATTCTGATCATAATCTTCTTGGAATTCTTCTTCAAATTCATCTGTCATTTTCCTCACGATCCCCATACTTCTTTATTTAGGAGATTTTTAGCCGTAGGCTAGTTCATCTCCGACGATCCCCATACAAATCTTTTCAGAATCACGTAAGAATTTTCCGTTAAGTTTTGTTTTTCACAACTCCTTTTTAAATCTTCTAAAATTACCTAACAACTTAATTAAGAACTTGCATTCTTCTCCACAGAAATCCCTCTAAATTCATCTGACATTTTCTAAGGATTTCATGTCAGAATAATTTTGGAATTCTGCTCAGAACTTCTCTTTCGAAAACTGTGTGGAAATCCTTCCCAATATTTGTTTGAAATCAACACTTTGCATTCTTTTAAATTTTACTAAAAATTCCAGGGTTTGCCCGCTAGATCCTATACATTGTTCTGTAATTTGTTACAACCCTTAAAATGCTTCCAAGTCTCAGAGCGTGACAATTATAACTCCACGACTCATAAGTATGTTTTTTTCTTCAAATGTGTGATCTTGAAAATTTTTACAATATCTCAAATTTTAATTATTTTTTCTCCAAATCTTGCATCACAAAGATTGTTATTAATCACACATTTTGAAAAAAAAAGTTCTAGTTTCAGACTCTCACAAATTTTAAAGCCCCAGAATCTTGTGAATCTTCTTTAATCATATTTTTTATCCTTGCAGTAAATTCCTATCAACACGTTCTTAAAAATGCGTCCAATGCGAGGTTCAATTTCGTTTTGTTGTTGAATATTAACAACCGGGATTTTTTAAAGATTTTAACCGGGAAAACCGGGAAAAAACCGGGAATTTCAAAATGAAAATTCACTGGCCACCCTGATTTTAATTCTAAACAAGCCATTCGATATGAAATGTTTCTACAGATTTGCTTAATGACCGCTTTATCAAATTTCAATAGGTCACTATTGATAATTACACAAGTGTCCAACTGTTGCATTGGTTATCAAAATTATCACCGATTGCCTGCAAAAAGCGCTGTCCCTAACACAGATTGTGGTGGTGTCCGGTCGGTCGTCATCATCAGCAGCAGCAGCAGCAGTGCTTTCGGCTCGTGGCGTTGAACATGGTACAAAACGAAAGGCTGCCTGCAAGCAGCGAGCTGCAGCCGACATGAGTGTCCATTCACCGAATAAGGAGGACGAAGCCGCAACGCTACTGATTTGATTCAGTAGCTCTTCGTGAGTCGCTGTGGGCCATCTATGCCAAGCGCGTCACCAAGCAAATTCCTCCAATCAATTCTCGCATTATTTTTAATAGACCATGAAAATACGTAATTTTATCATCAGAAAACGAGGCGTCAAGGTTAAAAGTGGTATCCATAACACAGTCAGGATCAGTGTTTGAAAAAATTAACTTAATTTAGGTTCAATTTACTTTGATGCATTTCCGAAAAATTCATTACTTCGCATTACTAAAAGCTTGCATCATTTTGAGTAAAATAGCAAATGGAAAAGAATGACGCGATCTGTTTTGCAATCTGAAATTATGCATCGAAAAAACTGCTTTTGAATTTTCCTAAAATGCATCATAGTATCAAACCTTGATAAAATTAGCTAACCTGTATTTTAAACAAACACACTTCAAATGACCACATTACAGAATCTGTATGTGCGGTCAAACTTAAAATGTGCTCAAATTTTGATTTGATTTGGAGTCTACATGAACCACCCTAATCTATATATTGGACTGATGCAAAATTTGAAATTTTCGCTCCACAGTGCTCAAACGGTTCCAAATTCGGTCCTGCTTTAGCCTCCAAAAATTTGAACTACTTTAGTAAAAAACTGACTTGGCACAAACCTTTTCAAGTTCATATGGGAATTAAGCTGACATCATACTGTTTGACAAAACGCCAAATATTTGCTTCGTTAACTTTTGCCAAATAATGCAATTTGGCAAAGATGTTTGTCAATGCTATTACACCCTGATAACTTTTTGCAAATATTTTAGCAAACATTATTTGGCCAAACATGAAATAAGGTGTTTTGACCAACACATATATATTTGATATGTCATCACATTGTTTGCAACTGTTTGCATTTATATATTAAGTTGTCTCTTTGTCATTCGTTCGCAGCTAAAGTCTGATTGTTGTTGTGTTGCTGTGAAGTTGAAATCGAATTAAAAATAACCAGGATGAATTATTCTGAGTTTTCTACAGTTATGGGAGCAGCATATCTGTTGCTGAAGGAGAACGAATCGAAAAAAAAGTGCTTAGTGTTTGGGTCCAGGAGTGGATGTAGAAACGGCAAACTGAAGGATGTTATGCAACCCTTTTGAATGAGTTGAGGAGCGATCATCCTAATTTGTTCCGAAGCTTCGTGAGAATGACGACTGCTGATTTTGACTATTTGTTGGATTTAGTAGCTCCGCATATTCAAAAACAGGACACGTATGCGGAAAGCGATTACAGTCGGAGAAAGGCTGGCTCTGACTTTACGGTACATGGCGACCGGCGAAAGCTTCATGTCGCTCCAATACCTTTTTCGCATCCCACAGCCAACTATTTCAAACATCATACCCGAAGTCCTGGATGCCATCTATCTGGTTTTGAAGCAGAATTTCTTAAAGGTAGGTCGCATCAGAAAGGGTTTTCCAAAAAGTATTGAAAATTTGAAATAAAGAATCCCACCCTGGGTGAAATTAGCTCATATTTTGATAGCTTGAATACCATCCAGAAATCATTCTGTTTACTGTAGTTACTGTATTGTCAGTACACCTATAAAAATCTAAATTAAAATACCTTCAATATTGCGTACCAAGATCAAAAATAACTTGCTTGGTTGTGGAGTAATATCTTCTTAAAGATAACATATCTAAAAATCTCAAAAATCCAGGGTTGTAGCCCAGATGGATCCAGGCACTTAAGAGCAAAACCAAAACAGTCGTTTGTTCAGAATGTCCAAATAAGCGTTTTGGCAAAGTTTGGTTCAAATCGGTGACATTGACCACAGGTGGTGTATACACTTGAGCTGGAATAACCAACATGTATTCTAGCGCCACGTAGTGAAAAAATTCTGAACTACTGTACACCAACGAAAAGATCTTAACTTCCTGAACAACTTTGTCTGAGACAAAAAAAAACTCTGAACTACTGTCCACCAGCGAAAAGATTTTGACCTCCTCAACAACTTTGCCGAAGACAGTAACTTTCTATCTGGTCAGGATATAGAGATATTTTATAAGCGAGATATTTACATGCATACTAGCGCCACGAAGGGAGAAAACTCTGAACTACTGTCCACCAGCGAAAAGATCTTGACTTCCTCAACAACTTTTAACCATTGTTATAACCATGCGGATTATAACCGGCTGCGATCAACGTTAAAGTGGCTTCCTCGCTCCACTCTGCCGTCACTTTTTTCCGGATTCTTCGTGCACATTTCGACGTCCCACTTGGAAAGTAGCACCGGAATAGTCTTCTGCCAGCATCAAAATGCTCACAACACAAAAAATTGATTATTTTTTTTCGAGAACCGGAAATTGCACAATTATTTGTTGATGTTTGCTACTCAAGAAGTTTCAGAGTGTCAAATAAATTATTTGATAGTATTGAGCATGTTGCTTGACAAACAATAACAAAAGGCATCACACTATTTTACAAAATGCCAAATAATTGAAATGTCAAATACACGTCAAATATTTGCCATAGCAAAAATTGGTCAAATATATTTGGCCATTATACTTTGGTCCAATATATTTGTACAAATTTGCCAAATATTTGGCGTTTTTTCAAACAGTGTGATAATAGCTTTTTACTGTGGGAAAACTTATGTTTTTGTTCATATCTATCTAAAAATTCTCCACATCACTATGCTTTTAAAAATCATCAAAATGATTGTAGAAAATTTTCTCAGCTACAACTTTGTTCAAAACCATTTTTCAATCAAATGCACGGAAATGCTAACAGAACAATTAATAACTATTTAATTTGAAATTTAACTGACAAACGAAATTCCGCAAAGTTATAGCTTAGAAAAATTCCCGTAAGAAAAGATAAAGAACTTTTCGAAAAAGCAATATGGTAAATGGGTAGACGACAATGAACAACAAGTTTGGTTTTCCCATAGTAATTTCCATATAAACTTCGAATGATTTGTGCCAAGTCAGTTTCTTACCAAATCAGTTTAGATTTTGGGAGGCTAATCAGGACCTTATTTGAAGCCGTTTGAGCACTGTGGAGTGAAAATTTCAAATTTTGCATCAGTCTACTATGAATGCACTTGGAAATTCCAAGTTGGAATGAAGAACCCCTCAGTCTAGTGCGGTTTAAATACCAACCATGTAAACCTGTACGCAAGCGGAAACAGAAATATTACAAATTAACTCGCCGGTTCATCAGTTTGCAAACATCGCGTGACAGTAGTTGGCTCATCGCGTTGTTACGCTGAAGCTGAAAGACCTGCTGACTTCCTTTTTTTTTATATCGGTTATAAATAGTTTGCCCTGCCTTTCCTTCGCAGATTTGTATCATTATTTGTTTACCTTCCCTTCGTAACATGTACGGTACGAATCATGTGGGTGTATGCTCTTGTTTACGACGCTCGATGAGTTGACATTTCTCCGGTGGAAACAGAAACACTCGTCTTCAGTTTTAGAGTGCCAGACAGAGCCGGATTCGCGGTGAAGGTTGAACGTCTATTAATAGAAGACACATCGCTTCGGGATGAACGGAAATAGTCACGCAGAAGCGATGTTGGCCGACGACAATTCAAGCTGAACAATGCATTATGTCCTAAGTAACATTAACAGATTCTCTTTGTTGACTTTCACTTTGCATCGTAACGGCGATGTTAAGACATTCCCAGCTATTTTCAAGCTCACAAATCGAAATGAAAGGTGCTATTATCTAGCTTCTAATACGACAAACACGACAGGAAACGGATAAGCACTCAAGTTATTAACGAAAGAGAAAGTCGATGAAGAGAATCGATCAATGTTGCTTTGGACCAAATGCATTGTTCTGCTTGAATTAGCTAAAATAATCCACTCGTTGCTGTCAGTTTATTGTTTCAACGGTAAGCATATGCGAAATTCATGGCGCTCCCGGAGTTCACGCTGATAAAAATATTTTGTAATTTTCTACTACAAACGAAAAATATTAAATTACGCGTATAACGGTCAGTAATTCAATTAATTAAAACTTAAATTTTCACGTTCATGTGAACGCTTATCGTTGTTCGTTGGAGATTAAATAAATTTGACATAAATTTTTCACAATTTTGTGAAAACACAGATGCATGTAAAATTGAATACAACTAAATGGATGATTAATTGTTTGGACCAAATTTTATCACTGTGAGATTTGACAGTACCCTCTTAAATGGGTCATGGGATATGCGGGACAATATTTTTCCGATGCATCCAATGTTTTTTTGTGTTGATTATTTTAATCAACATAAATCGCCAGTAAAAGTAATTATTGGGATTTCAATTAATCAGTTGTCATTGCCTTAAATAAATACTGCAAACAAATCGCACACTTGATTTTTATATCGAAATTCCAAAACTATAGTTTATCTTAATGAGCCCTTTACCCCAATGCACCAGTTTTGGGGTAAACTGATCAACAGTGGGTTCCAAACGGCAAAGTACCCAAAATTAATGAAAGGTAGATGGATTATTTACTGGAATGAGAGCCACAGCAGGCCCTTGCCATAAATTTATGGCCTACAATAAACAACTGCGACGCATTTTGCTGTCACTTACATTTCATGTACGTGTTTAGCGTGTTTTGCGAGTGTATGAGTAAATAATTGATGGCAACAGCTTGACTCCCCCGTGGTTTGAATTTATTGAGGAAGGGCGGAGGAGACGCATGGTAGCCAGAATAATCGCACTACATTGTATGTCAGTGAATTACGACCAGCAAATAGTAAATAATAGTACTCCCACATCCATCATAGCCGTGAGGAAGGTCAAAGTGTACATTTTGTTTTATGGCAACTGAAGCGCGGCCCAGAAGGGCGCAATTGCATGCAACACTTTTCGGAAGGAAGAACATAAATTTCATCACTATCGCGATCGGTCGCACGCTAGGTGGCATCCCTCTCACTCAAAGGTAGCAAAGTGGAAAACGCTCAGCACGTGACTGATACACAAAAGTGTGCTAGTAGTTTTCCGAAAATGTGCAAGAAAACGAGCAATGTCCTGAAGAAAACCGTGGCAGCAGAAGTACCGCCGTAAACGATTTTTAAGATACCGCTTTGTAGTTGCTCGATTGTGTTGAACATGCGATGGGAAGCAGAATTTGATTAGTTTTTGGAGGTGAAATTTTTGCCATTCAGTCACGCCAACTTGACGATTCACAGTCCTTATTAGCAATGAGATTTGGGCTTGTGGGGTGGGTGCATTTCGTGATCTGAGGGAATCACTTATTTTCACTCGTTGGTTTATTATTTGTGAAGATTGAAACGAGAATGATGCGCGAAATTAGCGTGCATCAAAAGAGCTATGGATGACCTACTGGCAACTTTTTCCCGCTTAGAATGGAATTAGGTTAGGAGTTTTGATGGAGTGGCAAAGGACTTATCCCAACTAAAACTGTTCGCTTGTTCTCAATGTTCATTATGCACTTTGACAGATGGTAGTGACGAGCTCTCTAAGTCTACACCATTTATGAGTTCGTTTATTTTGTGACAAGCATAATGATGGACAATTTCAAACCCCTAAAAGTTCCACGACTGAGATGAAAATTGAAGTCCAGCATGATTCTCGGATATGATAAAGGCTCCCCCGACCAACCGTTCGTGAAACTTCTTCAAAGTTCTTTATACAGAAATAAAGATTTATGTCGGCAATTCTTTACTTTAAATTTTCTATAATTTCGATTATTGATCGATACTTACATTTAAAATTATTTCTTCATCGGTCATATGATAGTAATCTATAAAGGCGCCATACTAAATTTCTTTTAATTTCGATATGTCACATGGACTTTAGTATTCTTTACAAATATTCATCAATACATATTTAAATACTGATATCATCGTAACTTTGAACTTTGACAAAAAACAACAAAGATTGCCATCGATGCACATTTATATTCTTCTTGTTATCGATTTGCATCGCTGGTTAAAGAGAGTTCGAAACACACCAGGTGACAGATGGCAATGTTTATATTATTTATCGAGATATTCGGCATTTCATCGGAAGAAGCAATCTGCCGGTAAATGAATGAGAAGACCGATGGCCGCGACGCAGCAAATGTTTACCATTGTAGTTCTTCAAGTTTACGTCTATATATTTAATAACCCGTGATAGCATGCGTGGTGGGATTCTCTGCATTTGGAACCCAATGAGGAAAATTGATACATTTTTGAGCTCTATTACACCTACATGGCTGACTGGTTGATGGTTATGACAAATAAATATTGAATTCATATATGAAAAGATTTACAGAAATTTCAATACACCACATACTAGAGTGTGTTTGCCTGTCGTTGATAAGCTCATCAACAGCAGCATATAATCAGCAGTTGTGTATCGATATTTTGATGTTACAACAGAAATCGGTATTTTGATCTGGCAACACAATCGATATTTTAACATTGGTAACGATTGGTAGCAATATTTTGAGAAATATCTTTATAAACGATTCACGATTAGACTTTTGGCATCTTTACAATTCTAGATAGAGCTGGAATTAGGGCGTAACAGCCTTTGTAAACAATGACATCTCTCGATGATTTCTACGAATTCAAGGCACACCGACATAAAGCAACATATCCATCGAGTAGGGGAAGGCTTCCCCTAATCGCTGGGGATGTCGATTTGCCAGGGCGAGCAATGACTTTCGAGAAATCATCGAGAGAAGTCAATGTTTACAAAAGCTGCTTCGCCCTAATTCCAGCTCTATCTAGAATTATTCATGAAATGGTGACGATCGCTATCGATTTTTTTTATGAATGGCTTTGAAGATCGATGTATAGAAAATTAACGAAATGGTTGGTCGGGCCGTGGCAGTGATGTCATATTTACTCACCATCTTCTTTTTTCTGGCTTTGTCGCACTTAGTCGAGCTCTCGCCTGATTTGAACTTAGTATTCTTGAAGCATTTCCTCCGTTATTAATTGAGAGCTTTCTATGCCAATCAATAAGTGTGCATATTGTGGGAAAAGGACAATGATACTGTATGCCCAGGGAAATCGAGCAAATTTTCAATCTGAAAGATTTTCATAACGAAACGGGGAACTCCGGCTTGGTAATACCGTGCCTTAACTAACTAGGCTATCTGAGACCCCTGGTACTTAAGATGATTACTGCAATAGTTTGATGATACTCAAGGAATTATTCAAGAATAGCCAAAGATGTTTTAAGGCCGCCTGTTGGTTCTCGAATTCACTCTCAGCTGTTGTCGAAACCTGACACAGCAGTTGTACCCAGTGTCTGTTTTGATCACTTACCATCACACGCAAGGAGTATCGCTTCCTCCCAGTGTAGATGAATTGCGTTTGTTTTGAAAATCTTCGCTGTTACGTACGAGCGAAATGAACAAATGGGTTCATTATCAGCTTTCCTTTATTTAACGTCGGTCTCTGTTCCGCAATCTAGTGCCAATCACCGACGGACATCGATTGCCATTCCATTGACGACAATCGAATGTGCAGGAAGGCAGCTATCCACCTGCGTAGGATATCGCACCCATTCAATTCAACACACACATGGGCCGGGACCAATGCCTTTATTTCCCTTCCGAAGGAAGACGTGACCAGAGATTTTTATGCCTCAGAAAAATCCCACCGACCTCGGCTGGGGATTGAACCCAGACCCATTGGGGTGTTAGAAAGCAGTCACGCTTACCACTACACCACCGGCGCCGGCAAATGGGTTCATTATACATCAACGAGTATGCGTTTATTGATATTTTCCAGTGCTTGATTATCCAACCCAAAATTGTCAAAATCAGAAATGATCCTCAAAAGCAAAATAATCAAATTCATTTTGGGAAAAATGATTATTTTGTATATTGTCGACTCCAGAGCCTAAAACCGGGATTTTATCATCAGTTCAGCTTGAGGCAATGATTTTCCATCGGTTTGTGTGTAAAAACTTATATTGCAAAATATTATATTGCAAAAAGGCGAATTAGCGGGCTTGTTGGTTCCTTGGGTATTTGAGTAAAATGAAAATAATCATTTTGCATTTGATCATCAAAGTCATCCCCACCAAATGAAGAAAAACAAATGTTGACTACGATACTCAGAGGTTGCCTTGATCAAGAGAATGTTGTTAATTCAGCGTTGCCAGATTGTTTTAAAGCTTATCGGTATCGAAGCTATTAAAAAAATCGGTGTTTAACGGCTTTCTCAACCTTAAAACACTCTTTATTTTTTAATTTAATTTTTAAAATTATCATTGTCGTCAAATGGTGATCAAAATTGTGACCAAGTAGTTTTTTTTTTTCAATTAAATGTCATTAAATGAAACCAAAATATGGAAAATCAGCCACACAACGAGTAAACTATTGACAATAGAGACAAACAATATTTTCCCTTGAAAAAGGCCGCAACTCATGGCCGAAATGTCGAACATATTACATCATAGTCGTTGCAGTGTTTTAAGACTGAGAAAGCCTTTAATAAAAGCAAAATTTTTGCTTTTGAACTATGATCGAAAAATTCCGTAAGAAAACTCTGGGGAATGTTTGAATTAGCTTCTGAACGAAGCTGACAAAACATCCAGAGAAAGACGAAAGAAACTCTCCTGGATGGAGTTCGAGTGAAGTTCTAAGAAAAGTTAGAAAAACATCCGGGAAACTTCCAAGACACGAATTGAGAAGCTATCGGAAAAATAAATCAGATGTCACAACCAAAGGAAGCCAGAAAAGTTTCGGAAATCAGAAGTAAATTTTCAAAAGTAGCCATTTCCAAGAAAGGCCAGAAGAAGCTCGGAAAAACCTTCCAATAGAAGTCGAACAAACAAACCTTTGGCTTATGGTCAAACTTCCAGAAGAAGACGAAAAAAAATTCTGGGAGAATTAATTGAACTTCCTGGAGAAGACGAAAGAAACTTCCTAGAGACGCTGGCAGAAACTTCCTAACGTAGATTGGAAGAAACATCTGAATAAAGTCAGAAGCCAGAGCGCTTACGGAACAGTCGAAAGAAACAAATACATAATTCATAAAACATCCCTGAAGACTCCGCAATTTCCCTCAAGTTTTCGGAAAATTCCTGAAATGCACTTAGGAATATTCCATAATTCCTCGAAATTCCTTAAAAGTTCTTGTAATTTTCCTGAAATTAGGGACTGTCACTACCGGAATATATCTAATCATCTTTGAATGTCTCTGGACTTTCTTGAAGATTACGAAATCTTTTAAGTGCTCTCACAAATTTACCGAATTTATTGAATCATCAGCATTGAAGCTCTCTGATCGTCCCGATTTTTTTAATTTTTAAAAAGTTATCGACACTGCCATTAAAAAAGCTTAGAACTTCCCATAAAATGTTCTCTCAATGTTCTACTGTTCATGTAACTTCCCTTACGTTTCCTAAATTTGCATGAGTCCCTCAGGACATTGCTGAAGTTTTCGGAAATTGCCTGAGTTTCTCGGAACTCCTTTATAATTTCAGTAATTTCACTGAAATTTATTGATCTGTCCTGATGTCCTCTGAGCTTCTTAAAGTTCCTGAAAATCCCTGAAGTTCTTTGGACTTGTGAAGATTCCAAAATATTTATGATGTTTCCTTAAGATCACTGGAGTTCGCTGGATTTTTCTGAAACTTCTGGGTTTTCGAATTGTAACAGAAGTTTTCGAAACTGTCTTTAATTTATCGTAACTAACACAAAAGTCTGGACTTTTCTGAAGTTTCAGAATTTCTTAAATGTTCCTGCAGCTAGTGTGAATTCGCAATAAAAATATGATAGCATCCTTGAAGTTTCCGAAAAGTTGAACAAACTGGCGGGAGAAGATGAAAGAATTATTCGAGCGAAGGCTGAAGAAACTTCCAAGGTAGGGTAGAAGAAAATCTCAGGGAAAGTTGCATGAAACTTCAGGAAGTTAAAAAATGAATAAAAACTTCCGGAAGTTAAATAATGTTTAAAACATATTTCTCGATTCCCTAGGAATTACCGGAAAGAGCCAGCGACTATTTCTCGTTTGATGGGTAGCCAATCAAAAGAAGGAAATGCAAACATTTGTCAAAAGAGTATCAAGCATAAGACATCTTTAGAGATTATTTTTTAGAATTTTGAAGGCTCAAAAAATAT
The DNA here is from genome assembly GCF_037179485.1 of Ochlerotatus camptorhynchus. Classification (NCBI taxonomy): domain Eukaryota; kingdom Metazoa; phylum Arthropoda; class Insecta; order Diptera; family Culicidae; genus Ochlerotatus; species Ochlerotatus camptorhynchus. Next base: position 1,649,837 of record NW_027041118.1, on the reverse strand, counting down.
GAGGTATTCAAAAAGATACAAGTCTCTCACAACAATTTTTTTCTGAAATTCGAGCGGGCGGAGGCAATATTAATTTTGATTATTTTAAAAATCGGTATAAATCGGTATAAGATCTTAAAAATCGGTATTCTGAGGAACCTTATATGTATATCGGTATTTAGTTCGGAAATCGGTATAAATATAATAAATCGGTATATCTGGCAACGCTGGTTGTTGTGTGTGTGTGTGTGTGTGTGTGTGTGTGTGTGTGTGTGTGTGTGTGTGTGTGTGTGTGTGTGTGTGTGTGTGTGTGTGTGTGTGTGTGTGTGTGTGTGTGTGTGTGTGTGTGTGTGTGTGTGTGTGTGTGTGTGTGTGTGTGTGTGTGTGTGTGTGTGTGTGTGTGTGAGTACAATCCACCGCCCTCTGTACCGGCAGAGTTTTTATGGAAGAAACTTATCTGCATTTTCTGTATGTCGAATGTGCAAATATTTTTAGCCCTGGAGATGGAAGGTGACAGCTCTATCGTATATCAAACGACCCATTTCAAGAATGCCTGTTTCTGCACGTACATTCTGAGGTCATTTTCTGATACAATAAGCCCCGCAAAAATACACAAGTGTATTCTCACTTCCAGAAAAAAAACTTTTTATTCTGGCACGTATTTAGTTATAAAATGATTGGGATATATGTGTAGAAAAAAATAAAAAGCAAGTGTACTTATCTGGTTGTTCCAATGTGATGAGTGAGTCTCCATCGTACCTTGATGTTCACGTCTCCTTTCCCGTTTCCTTAAATGTAAATTTGTTTTATGCATCTAAATTACCTTTGTTGTGATACATCCTTCAACGAAAACAAATTTTATTGTATTCCCCTGCTTTTCTGGGAGGACATTCGCGTCATATGTCACTGGTCATCTTTAGGTCACCCAGCACTTGGAATGTGCACTCCGTCGGTGTTATATGCAAATTGCAAAAGAAAGAAAGAAAGAAAGTAATACATGCAACCGGGATTAGTTTCAAGAAGTGATTATTTTCATCGGATTCCTCCTCGGATTCCGGACTGTATCCTATTTTAGTTCAAAATTATACCTTCACTACCCAAACAGCATTGTACACCTTATGAAAGTTTCAAAACATTCTTTAAGTTTAAATACTGGTGTAAACAACTCTTGCAAAGTCAAAGTTGCTGCTTGGGTATTGCAACTACGGGTAATCATTGAAAGTACTTGCATTTTGCTCAGGCACTTTTGAGCAAACTGTAACCACCTTCTCATACTCGAAATGTGCCTCGACCAATCTGGCACAACGATGCCCTATACGCTCTCTGACCAAAGCGCAGGGGTATATCTGGCAACGCTGGTTGTTATGTCAAAATTCAGATTCATGCAGGTAGTTGGTATATCTGTTAAGGTTGTCTTGATTTTCAGCTATGTTGAGTGTAGAAGGAATGATTTTTATCAGCACTGGTTGTACCTCTCTGGTGATAATGAATAGTCGTTGTAAGCTACTGTTTCGGCTTGCTTTGTTTATAATCTGCAACTTGGTTGGTGCTTTTATCGTAGCCGTTCGAAACAAAAATACGGTGATGAGTGTTGAAGTGCTTACTGCCCACCCGATGCGATATTGGTATTTTTGTCCAGGAAAGGCAATAGCGCAACAATATTTTTTTAAATCAAAAGTTTTTTTTTGTGTCTATTAGTTTTGCACTAAACTTGTGCTAAGCTGATATTAAAAATGTATTTTTTTTAAATTATTCATTATGGAAGGTTGGTATCTTCGAAAACGTTGTTTATTTCAGGGCTGGTAGCGAGTCACTTTTTAGTGAGTTGGTCCCTTTTTTCAAGCCAGTCACAAAACGGCGAACACGAAATTATTGTGACACCGAAAATGTCATGCCAATTTTCTTATAATGTTTAGAATCAAACCAAAATTTTAGGGTAGTTTTACACATATATTTACTTCAAAAATCAAAAGAAAAGTTAATCGATGGAGCCTTGAGTGTAAAATTGAACGCATTTTCGCTTGATGCCCTCCATCAAAGTTTTACAGTGTCATCCGGTACGAGTTTCTCTGTTTTTTTTTCATTTTCTTAACATGTCCTTCTCGTCTTTGACTGTCTTCTTGCTCTTCCGAAGTTCCCGCTTCATTATTGCCCAGTACTGCTCCACCGGGCGCAGCTCCGGACAGTTTGGCGGATTCATGTCCTTTGGAACAAAATGGACAGAATTGGCCTCATACCACTCCAGGACACTTTTAGAATAGTGGCATGATGCCAAATCTGGCCAAAATAGCGGAGCTTCGTCGTGCTGCTGCAAGAACGGCAAAAGGCGCTTCTTGAGGCACTCAGATTTGTAGATCTCGCCATTTACTGTGCCCTTTGTCACGAAAGACTCACTCCTCAGTCCGCAAGAGCAGATGGCCTGCCAAATGAGATATTTGGAGGCGAACTTCGACATTTTCTTCTTCTTAAATTTGTCGTCCACATCGAACTTGCTCTTGCCGGTGAAAAACTCCAACCCCGGAATTTGCTTAAAATCGGCTTTTATATACGTTTCGTCGTCCATCACACAGCAGCCATATTTTGTCAGCATCTTCTCGTAGAGCTTCCGTGCCCGAGTTTTAGCCGTCGATTGTTGCCGCTCATCGCGGTTTGGGAAGTTCTGTACCTTGTATGTATGTAGTCCAGCTCTCTTCTTTGCATTCTGGACGTAGCTCTGCGACATGCCGATCTTTTTAGCCAAATCACGACTTGAGACGTTGGGATTTGCTTTAATCATCCGCTTCACCTTTCCCTCCGTCTTTTTGTTCTCCGTTCCCGGTTTTCTTCCAGCTCCTTTGCCGTGGTCCAACGTCAACCGCTCCTGGAACCGCTTCAACACTCTGGAGACGGTTGAATGGTGAATGTTTAACATTTTTCCCAACTGCCGGTGCGACAGGTCAGGAAATTCCAGGTGTTTGGAAAGAATTTGTTCTCTCAACTCGCGTTGGTTCACCTCCATTTTTGTTGAATCGAAAAACACGACTTCGAGTTTGACAGCATGTACACAATACACATCAATGAGAAAGTGTGCAAAATTTGGTTGATTTTTACCCAATGGTAAAAAAGTTATGCCCTGTTGAATGTGTCGCAATAATTTCGTGTTCGCCCTTTAAAAAGTCTCCTTTTTTAAGACAAGTCACTTAAGTCACTTTTTCTTGTAATCAGTCTCTATGTTCAAGTTTTTTAGAGTGAATTTATTTCAAGATTGATCATTCTTCTTGCACTGTACTGTTTAGGATCTGATAGTCCTATCTATGCCTATATTTTGTTCTAATTTTCGAACAATTGAAATTTGCTTTGGGGCGTTTAATCGTCTACTCATTTTTCTAAATAAAAATAGCTGAGTTTTCCAAGTTTTTCCAGAACTTGAACGGATAAATTCCAGGCTTATAATAAGAAAACTATTTTTTAAATGCGTTATGCTTTTTTTGGTTGATGAAAAACAACAGCAATTAACCCAAACGTGTTTAAGACATGGAAATCAGTTGGAAGAAATAGCTTTACAATCAAATCAATTGAATGTTGAAGTTTAACACTTCTAGATAGAGCTGGAATTAGGGCGTAATAGTTTTTGTAAACAATGACTTCTCTCGATGATCTCTCGGAAGTCATGTCTCTCCCTGGCAAATCAACATCACCATCGAGTAGAAGAAGACTTCTCCTACCCGATGGATATGTTGGTTTGTGTGGGCGTGCCTTGAATTCCGAGAAATCAACAAGAGAAGTCATTGTTTACAAAAACTGTAATTCCCGCCCCAATTCTAGCTCTATCTAGACTTACACTTACTTAATTTGAATGAGTCCAATATCTAAAAACACTCAATGTCTTAAAGTTTCGTATTCCATGTACAAGTGCAAGATATTAAAAAATTATAAAGGGCCAGGGTTAAGCAAAATAAAAAAATTATTTATTTCAAGTTCGTGATTAACTTTATGAAAGAATAGAGATCTTCATTGCAGTCCCATTAACTTCACAACAATTGTAGGAACTTTGGATAAGCTCTGAGGAATGCAAGAAATTGCTGAGAATTTCAGTGAAGCACCATAAACAAACTTCTGGAACATGAGGGAAGTTAATACGCTGAAAATACGTGGAACTTACTGGAAGTTTTAAAAGCCTCAAACCGGTTCTTTTTTCATCCGAAAATTTTCAGGAACTTTTATGAAGTTCCTAGAATTTAAGAGAACTTCACAGGTGTCAAGCGAACCTGATAAATATAGAAAATTTGAGAAGTATTGTGCAAATTTTTAAGAAGTTCTAAGCACCTCAGAAAAGCTAGATACACAGATCTTTGGGGAATTTCAGATCTTAAAAGCAGTTCCCGTAGCTTTAATCCAAACATTCGGAGCAGCTTAAAGATCTTTAATCGTAAATTTAGAAAAGTTCAGGATAGTTCCATGATGTGCTAAAAAAATCGAGAACCCTTAAGATGTCCCGAGAATGTCAGGGAAGAGACAAAGACTTTCAGAAAATTTATGAAAACTTCAGAAATATTTCAGGAACTTTACAGAAGTTCAGAGAATTTTAGGCAAACATCAAGACCGATCAAAGGGTCAAAGGGCAGCTCAAATAATTTCAAGGAAGTTTAAAAAACTCAGGTAATTTCCGGTAACTTCAGCAATGTTCCGAGGGAATTTCTGGAACGTGATAAACATTATATGAACATCCGAAAAACGTGAGAGTGTTTTAAGGGTGTTATATCATGGAGATTTAAAGAACTAAAAAATAAATGCAAACATTTAGCGAAGTTGATTAGAGATCATCAACAAAGTTCCATTAATTAAAAAAATGTGAGAACATTTAGAAAGCAGTGATATCTTTAAGAAATTTCAGAGAACTTCTACTAAATTTAGATATTTTTAGATCGTTTCACGGTATTCAGCAAAGTTCCGAGTACTTCGAGGACGAACAGATAGCTTCAGAATAATCCCATTAACTTAAGCAAATTGGCAGCGACTTACAAGGAGTTCCGTGGAATTATGGAGTATTCCAAGAATTCTATGATTGATCCGAGTACGTCAGAAGAGTCAAGGAATTATGAATAGGGGAAATGGATGTAACGGTGGCCCAAATGCCCCTAATTTGGGCCCATGCATAAATTCAGCAATCGACTAAATTTTCAATAGCGACCAAAAATATCCATTAGTACCGTCCCAATGACGCGTTCATTTAGATAAAATTGATAAATAGCAGATTTTTAGCGATGGGCCCAATATTAGATCCATAGGCCAACATTAAGCCATTTCCCCTATATATCAGAAATTTTTTAAACAAATTTAAAAAAGTTCAGATAAGCATAGATAAGTTCAGGGAAAATTATTGAGCGTTTAAAATGGTTATGATACGTAAGGAAAATTGTCGAAACTACAAAGCAAATCAAATTATTTCATTTAAGTTGCGGATTCTTAAAAAATACTGATAAATTCTGGGCAGTCTAGAGAACTTTAAAGAAATCCAGTAATCGTTTTGGCAGTTTTAATAACACCAGGAAAGTCAAGACTATTGAAGAAGTTTTAAATTAGTGTCGTTCCCTTAAATTGTAAGTTTCATGAACTTCAGAAAAATCTTGTGAACTTCAGAGAAAATCATAGAACTATATTAATTATTTCTATCTAATTCCACAAAAATTGCGGAAGCACAAAAATTCCAGAAATTTGGAAAATCTTCGAAAACTTCACAGAAGGACAGTGGTCTTCAGAAACATTTCGAGATCTTCAAAGAAATCTATGGAGCTTAAGGGGAGATCCGCAAACTTCAGGAATTTTTATGAACATTAGCAAAATGCGGGAGCATTTGAAAGAAGTTTAGTAAGCTCCGAAAATTTGACGAATAACACGGGGAGGTCAGTTCCATTAGTTTCAGAAAATTAGTGGGAAATTTAAAGCAGTTGCCAGATTTTCAGATAACTTCAGAGACGTTAAAAAGTTAATTTAGGTCTTCACATAAGTTCAGAAGTTCACGGAAGCTTAAACATTTTAGGGCAGTTCAATTAAATTCAGTGCAGTACAACAAGTTTCATGAGAACTGCAAAAACTTTAGAGAAGTTTTGAGAATTTAAGAAAATAACAGAGAACCTCAGAGCAGTTTCGTTAACATTAGAGAAGTCACAAAAGTTGCAAAGAAGTTTAGAGAATTTTAACGAATTGTTAAACCATTAGAGGACATACATGATCGTTAGAAAAATTGAGGAAACTTTAGGAAAGTTCAGGGAAGTTTCAGAATTTCATGAGAAGTATTGTGAGCATCAGGCTAGTTTCTTAAAAGAAAAAAGTCGAAAAACAAAAGTTTGTAAGTCCAAAAGGTCGAAAAGAGAAATCTTCAAAGTAAAAAAACCAAGATTAAGTTTTTGGATTTCCACTTTTTGTGCTTTTGATCTATATTTCTTTCCAACAATTATTTTAACCTTTTGTATCTTTCAACTGTTTTTTTGTTTCCTTTAAAAAAAATTGTACTTCTGACCTTTTATCGTTAGTTGACCTTTCGTCCTTCTGACCTTTTTTATTTCGACCTTATATATTTTATCCTTTTGTCCCACAACCAACTTCTTGGGCGAGAACACAGAACTATGTGAGCAATACTAAAAACCATACATCAAGAGGATGCAAACGGACTTAGCTTTATATTCTGTGAACTACCTTATAAAAGTCATGTGATTATTTCCTTGCAAATATTTCATTAACGAAGTTTATCAAAACAGTAATCGAGACGCAGTTTTGAAATCCTCTATAGATCCCTAAATAAACCATAGAACCCAGCAACGGCCAATTCCTGAGGACTTTCAATCAGAATTATTCAAAGGCAAATCTAATCGACCTTGAACAATTCTAGGTGTTTTATTAAAACTCATCAGGCGTCGGGCTCTCAGCTATAAACTCTCGAAGGTTCAGCAGCATAGTCCACAGAATACTTCTTCCTTAGTATGGCTCTATGTCAGATTTGTAAAACTTCTTTAGAACAGCAAAAATAATCAAAATTTCATGTGGAATGTTTCAGCGATCGAAGGTGCATTTCCGCGTTGTCAATATGACCATTCATTGCCACCAATGAAAAGTGAAGGTTTCGTTCATTCGTGATAGGTCAACTCATCTACTTTAGAACATCCTTGTGAGCAACACTGGCACAGTGTCAAATGTTTTGTTTCCCCCCCTAAGGAATGTGAACTGAACGGCTGCTTAATGGAGTAGTAGCCATAATTATCTTGAAAACAACTTGAGTTTGTTGTTATTTGGGGAGCTACGCTATTAATAGACCCTCTGCTGTCTGCGTTCAATTACGATGAATAGACGAAGATTTACAATATTGTTACACCCTTTCCCCCCTGCTCAAGTCGATTCCATCCAACTGAATCGCAATCGCATCAAAGCAAAGGCCACCTCAAAAGCCGGCTGTTCGACATGACGAGGATAAACAGATGCTATCCCAACTAACAATTTTAGCTGCAGATTAGCTTATACAGCCACAAATTGGCTTATACAGCTAATTTTTGCCTGTATAAGCTAGTCTGCAGCTAAAATTGTTTGTTGGGATGTTATAGCGAACGTGTTTGATGATAATAACTTGCTAGGGTAAACGCCTCTAAAGGAACCTAACGCTTCTAACGTGCCGCAACTATAGGAGCGTTTACCCTAGTCTGTCCCCCAAATTCTGGCGGATGTGCGATCGTTTGTGGGTGTGCATTACCCACCGGAATGCTTTTCAAGCCGGTGAAATGTTTGTTTTGCTTAATTTCGTGCATCAGCCAGGGCAAAAGGAAACCATCGAAAAATGACTCTGTCATGCCGGCAATTACCGGTTGTCGCGTGATACGCTTAACTTCGCATGTCATGCGCAATTGTTGATAAGAACTTAAATTGATTGACGTTCAGCGGAAAATTGCACGGTGTGAAATATTGCACTCAGCATGAATGTCAGGTTGACGAGAAAACTCTTCGGTTGACGATTTATCGAGGTTGTAAACGACAACTCGACATTTTTCTCATGCTCGTCGGAGCTCGGATTAAGTTGAAATAAAAATTTCGGCTACGTGCACCACCTACCTCCACACGATTATGTTGACGTCAGGGCCGATGGTGTGGGCAGTAATTTCGCAGATCATCGACGATCACGATCAAAGCGATCGCCACGTGCCTTTCTCCGGGCTTGCTGAAAACAGGAGGGCGTTTATTTGAAATCGGTGTACGACTCTGAAAATAAATTGATCTTCCAGGAAAGTCTGCAATATTGTAGCAATAGAGACGATGAGGAGGTTCCGCGGGGTGAGATATGACTGACCAATCGTGCAAAGTGATTCGGGACTGATGGAGATGGATGAGAATGGGAGGATGGAATTTTTGATCGAACGGCATAAACGTTTATATTTGTTTGATTTTCACAGAGTTTTTTTTGCATTTGGAGATGCGCAAGATTGTACGTCACGTTAGAGGTTTGACGCACAAGCTAATCTCACAAATATGGAAGATTTACGATAAATAACTATACACGCAAAGCAAACGGCATATGGGCTTCTTACATCCTCTGTGTATGCATCTTACGGGTAGTGATAGCTCTTACTACAGACTGTAGCAAACAAACAACGTTTTCCTGAATCAATATTTTCGTACAAAACTTGCAGTAGATGGTTTTTTAAGTTGAATGCATTGGTGCAAATGATCTTTATTCATAGAATTAGCTACTGACAACTACAATACAGATTTTTTCTTGATTTTTTTTTAGCTTTTCTGACGGATGAGTTTTGCACCTTTCCTCAGAATTCTTCTAGAGCTCTCCTTGAAATTCTTGTTATGATTTCCGTGGAATTTTGCTCAGAATTACCATGAAATTTTTTTCTTAATTAGGGTTACGGGATGTAATGTCAGCCTAGCCACTCACTTCGGCCTATCAAGCAAACAATTAGGCAATAATACAGAATAGTAATGAAAAACTTATACCACATCTGCTGTGAAATTGTCATTCGTACAAGAACTGCCTATTTTTGGGACAAATTTAGTACATTTATTGCTCTTTTTTAAAGAAAAGGTTGAGTAAAATTTTCATATATTTCGATTTCTAGGCGCCATGATCTTGCCGTATTATTGCACTAATGAAAATCTACACTGCGATGGTCATCAAAAAAACCTGATAATTTCATAAATTGAAAGGACTTACCTTTTTGTAACATGCTAGGCAATAAATCAATATCGCATATTCACTTGTATAGCTAATTCAGAAGATTTAACACAATTTGCGCTTTGGGACGAACATTAGGGACGTGTTTTTAATTATGGCCAACGAAATTAATATGATGACTTTATATTGGTATTGGTGAAACCATTTGCGTGGACGGCGAGTTTGGGACTCTTTACTGCTGTAGGAAATTCCCATAATCAAATGTCAGTTCCGAAAAACATAGTCAGTTTCAAAAATCATTACCTTTTCACTTCACTGAAAAGTCCCGAAGGAAAAACGGGTCGAAACGGTATGTCTTCTCTTTACTCTTTACTCCTATGTGGAAAACCGATAAGCAAACGTCACTGGATCCGTGAAACATGTCGATTTTTTTCTTATTCGGTCGCTCTACCGATAAATCCGGTAGCCAAGTGTCAATCTTTGTGTGTATGTGTATGGTATTCCTTATAACCCCCACTGGCCCGCAGTGTTATTATGGAAGAACTCTCTCTATAATGCCGCATTTATGGTAATTGTATACAGCTTTAGTCCGGGAGTTTGAAGGTGATAGCTCTATTGCAGATCCAGCAACTCATTTCAGAATGTCTGGAGAGTTACGCCCATTCCGAGGTTACTTTCACTTACAATAAGCCCCGCATGTATGTATTACCTCTATCAATTGGATATTGGTATTACACTTCCAGGCTCGAAAATATTCTTTTCAAACCTAGCACGTATTTAGTTTAATTTTGTTGTTTAATTTATAAATTATAATAGGCTCGGTCTCACCATGTTCCACTGGTCTGCCGCCATTTATTGCTTCTTTTGGAATCCCTTGTACTTTTTCTCTAGAGCTTCGTACTTCATTCCGCACTTCACCGGCGATTTCCTTCCGTAGATCGTTCTTGGATGGTTCTGACATGATTCCGCCTCTTCCGGATTTTTCTTGTTTTCCGAGGGAAATAAATCCGCAGTATTTTATACAGCAGTAGTTCTAGGTTAAGATTGGGTACCAATTACTCGTGGCGGGCTCGAGGTTAATGGGTAACAATTTCGATTGGAAGGAGCTAGGTAGGAAACTGGTTTCTGAAGCCTCCTTCAGATACTACTCTTGGACGGTTGACCAAATCTTGGCTGGGCAGGGGCAAGTAGCACAGAAACAGGAGGATAATAAGACTGGGACACAATGGCTGGAAATTGTTTGGAAAGGAGGGGATGGTCACATCAAACTCTAACATCAGATAAACAAAGGAATTCGTAGATCGCCTGCATGTAGGGAAGATCACGGGTTCCCAATACATCTCTTACTTCACGGAAGGGTTGTCTACCTCAAGCCGCTAGGGTATCCAACAATCGTGATTTGGAGGCGACATTACCCGGGCAATACCAAACTGGATGATCTATGTCATCATAACCGGTTCTGCAGCTACGAGGTTTATTCTGTAGAGATGTGCGTCTAGCGAGTAGTGGTTGGACATAAGTCTCGACATAACGCGAATGAAGCCCCGACTTACATCCAGACCTTTGAACCACGCTCTAGAAGAAGCATTTGGAATAATGGAATGTAACCACCGCCCAAAAGAATTACTTGTCCAATCGTTTTCGGCGATTACATTTTGGGCCTATCAGACAGAAAACTTCTAATAAATCCATGATTTCAGAGTTAACAAGTCAATTATGTGTTTGGTACGATACTTTAGTAAATAAGCTACCGAACAAAGTCAATGAGAACGCGTGGTATGAAGGTTTGCACTCATTATTCCCAAAAACAAAGAAGCGCTCCAACCGAATCAATTTTAATCTTCATCCGATAGGCCGAAATGAATTCATTGGCGTTTCAATGCGTTAGGCCGAGTTTAAAATCCGTAGGCCGAGTTTGGCGTCAAGAAGCAGTGTTGGACTTTTGACAATATCTCAACGATTGGTTTCTCGTTTTCAAATCTTACGGTACGTACGGAAAGGTAAATAAATTTGGAAGCCAACAGTAATAATGAGTGCGGGTTATGCTTAATAGGCCGGAAATGGGGTAGTTAACCCTACCAAACAGCCAGTGAGTAAATAACTGTCATTTATAGTTAACACGAACGTTTACAATTGTCATGTATGCATGCATTCAGCTGATCGAATCTTCCGTCTGGAGCTGGCGACACAATAAACAGTTGCTGCTAATTAACTGAAATATGATTATGTTCATAGGTTTTGGGGGAAAAGACCATTTCACGAAACGTTTCTGATGAGCTAGGTTTTCAATTCATTGACGAACTTTTACAGTTACCTACCCGCTGAGAGAATTAACAACAATTTTACAAACTGTACAATACCTAATAACTATAATTCCTTCTGCGTCTCTAGTCATCGTCACTGGTGGAAGTGTTTAAAGTGTCGCAGTATGTTATTGCTGTTCAAAAGAGAGTGCTTGACCGGTACGTTCTGTTAAAATATACTAATGCATTTCCCTCTTATCATTGCCACTCACTGGGTAACAGTAACTGTGATGTTTATTCCAAAAATGAATATTAATCGAATATAAAGATATTTTCAACGAAATTTTATAAGATCTAGAATTGATCAGTATGTTTTAGAAATATTATTTAACTTCATAAGGCACATCCGTTCACTCAAATTTGCAAAAACGCAGGTCACTCAAAGACTGAGAAAAATTTTTCTCGGTTTTCCAAGAAAAACGTATCGAATATGAGGAAAATCGAGAGAGGATTCAATCAGTCTATTAATATACTCTTAGACTGTAAAATTTTCGTCGATTTTCTTCATATTCGAGCAGTTTTATAAGGAAAATCGAGGAACATATTACTCAGTCGTGAGTGACTTACATTTTTGCATACAACACGTTCACGCAAACTAACTACACCATTTGACACTTACTCTACCAGATGCTGTTGTTGGTTTGCCTGCATGAGTCTTAATCCGCGAGAAATCTACGTTTAAAGCCATTGTTTACATTTGGAACATAAGTCCATTCCACATGTTGCTCTAAACTTGACTTGTTAGTTCGTTATATGTGTGGTCGTGAGATGATCTATCTGGCTTTTATGTTTGTTCTAAAAGCATCGTTGTTTATGTTATCTGGATCAATCGTAAAGAAAACACTGTCACTTTCTTCCTCACCAGTTCTTACGCGAGAAGTGTAAGCGACGTCAACAATGTGTTTACGTATGAATGGCAAGGAGTGAAAAAGAAGCGCGATTTCACAAGCCGGACCTTTGTAGATCGAGGGTTATCTTCGATACGCCGAAGTTGCATCCATTTATATACCAAATTTGAGTATAGTAGACCGACATTACATCCACGTACCTGGAGAGTGTTCATGTTAAAATAGTGAGCTTTACAATTTTCGGTCGTGTTTAATTAATATACAAATAATAAAAAAAAAAAGTCTTAACTTGCATGTTGTCAGTGAAATATCGTTTGCAGCTCAATTATTAAATAAGATAAGACATCAAATGTTATTGCAGGCTTCATATTAGACCGAGGTTAGGGACATGTACTCTACCTATTAATTCTACACTAAAAAAAGTCCACACGTCTCATCGAAGTGTTTAAACACTTGATTTTTCATATGCACAATCACATTTATTTTAAGTGTATTTCACCGTGGTTCAATGTGTACTACACGTTAATTTCTACAGTGTTTCAAACTTTGAAATGTTGAAAATCTTTCTCTATCAACTCAGGTGTATTGCACATGCTTATTTTTTTTAAACGCTAGACCAACATTTAAAAAGGGCGGAACTTTTTTTAATTAATGCTTTCTTCAAAAAATTATAACTCAATAATGTCAAGTCCTACAAAAATGTTGCCGAAAATTGAATTGTAGATAAATAAATGAGCTTGCATAATAAAAACCAAAACATTAAAAATGTTATTGCTACACTGAAGAAAAAAAATGTTTAAAATTTAAAAATAAGATTTCTCAAAAATACAATTTTTAAAAAATCGGACATTTTTTCTACAGATAGGCAGACCATTTATCTATAACTCGTTCATATATCTCAAGATGGGCAATTTTAAAGAAAAAAATTATTTAACAAAAACTTTTCGTGTTCGCACTGAATAAAATCAATTATTTTTTTTTCAGTGTGGACATGATAAATATTGAAATGTTGAGACTCATGTGAAACCTAACACTCAACCGGATTTCACTAAACAAGCTCCAAATGAAAGGTACACCAAAAAAGATATTGAAAACGTATTCAATCCTAATGTGAATGATAAAGAAAGTTTGATTTTAATGTTATGTTTAATTGGCAGAGTATGAAAAAATGGTTTTCTTATTTCATAAATTTTTATTTTATATTATTTAGAGAATAACTTATATATATATTATTTCTTAACATTGTCAAACAAAGTAAAATTTTATGATGCTCTGTTGAATTAGAATATTTTTTAGCTGCAATTTAATTATCGGTAATAGGCTGAAAACTGTGAAATTTTTGTGTACCAGATATCGTTTTTGCGTGGTGAAACAAATCTTCTAGTTCTTCTGACATTGTTTCGTATTGCTCAGTAGATATATAACTGAAATTCAATTTTGTGATTCTCTGTTTGTTTAACTGCCCAGTCGTAGAGCTCTCGTGGGATTATAATAGTATTTTTGTAGTCTGGATGGATGGAATTGACGGTACTGCTGTAAGACAAGAAAAGTAAAACATGAATTAATAAGTATGCAAGGTTTAAACAAGTATTTTTTTAGCCTACAAATAAAAAAGGTGTAAATTTAAATTATCGATCTGAGTATTCTTACCTGTTATATCATCAGGCTGGTGGCCACTTGTTGATGGTTGTTCATCACTGGTTGGTGGTTCATACCCACTTGTGGATGGTTGTGGATCCCACAGATCCGAGCGCTGTTTTTTGGATGTATATCTATTGTGTTGAACCAATGCACGGCATGACTCACAAATGCGCATCTGTACATTCAGTTGGTGAGTATATCCCATAGATTGCATTTTTTAAATTAATGCTGGTGTTAAGTAACGTAGTTTGATTCGGTTGCACTTGGGATTTGAAATACCAGCACTGCATTTAAAAACACTTAAGGCATCCATGAGAATAATTGTTATTAAACGTTACATTAATTTACTTTCTCACTGTCACTGTTTCTACACTACATTGAATAGGGTCGTATCTACATCTTCACTTAAATAGCAAATAATGTATATAACTAAAGACAGGCTTGTGGTCGTACCTTTTTTGTACCTATATCTTAAACGGGAAATAATATATATTTTCTAGGTACATTTTGTGACATTGAAACTGGTTTTCTCACTCGTTAAAAATATCTTGTTTGCGATTTATGTGATTTGATATATCGACACCCATATTTAGCATAACATGTTTCGTCCATATCTCCGAAACTAGTTGACCCTTCCTTAATATTCAAAAGCTTTATAAAAGATCATTTTATTTTTCATTTGGAGTTTAACTCAATCTTATTTAGTGGTAGGCGTGAATCACGTCTTTCAAAATTTTAAATTTGTCGTTCCCATCATAGATTTTATTCAATGCGAACACGAAAAAGTTTTTGTGGAATAACTTTTTTCCTTTTAAGATGCCCATCTTGGGATGTATCAACGAGTTGTAGATAAATGGTATGTCTATCTTTAGAAAAAGTTTCAGATTAAAAAAAAAAAATTTAAGAAATCTAATTTTTAAGTTTTATTATTTTTTTTCAGTGTAGAAAAAAGACTTTAATTTTCTTTTTTATAGTTTCTTACAAAAGTTTATTTCTCTACAAATCATCTTTTGGCAACATTTTTGTAGGACTTAAAATTATTGAGTTATAAATTTTTGGAGAATATGTATGTATGTATGTAAGGTAGCCACCATCCCTTCGAAGATCTTGTCTTGTATGCAGCTCCACTTAATAGCAAGATCAATTTGAGCTACCGATCTGAATTCACAATATCGCTGTATGAAGGGCCAAAAACGGTGGGGTGGACCCGTAAGCAGAGACACTTACGCGAAATCCACGGGAATTTAAGAATCTCCTTCCAACGATACGATCCAACAAATCGAATAACGCAATTCGCAATACTTATTAAGCTTCCTACAGGATGGTTTGTTAAGAAGGGCGCGTCAATCTCACTGAAACTGTTGGAGTAGAATTCACACCATCACAATCGAATCGGTAGGATAAAGAAAATGATAGTGTTTATTCCCTCCTAGACTCCGGTTGTCATACCACTCCAATCGTCCAGTTTCAGGTCAAATGATACCCTGATGCTCCCTCCCAACCCAGTATTTATTTATATATATAGTAAACATATGTAATGGAGAAATGAAATATATTAGAACATTAAAATACGTAATAATGAAAATACATTTATATGGATAAAAAAAACTGTTATTCCGCAATGAAAATAATAATTATTTTACATACAATATGATGCAGCTCTATGTCTCCTCAGCTCCCAATAAGGAACATGTAACCCTGAAATTTCCAACAAAAGACACAGAAAAGGAGATTTTGTTAGTAAGTTGGGTTCGTTGGATCAGGATTCACCTTGATAAGTGATGCGACCATGGTTTTAAATGAATCAGTGTTATCATGCAGTATAATGCATTTGCCCGAAGCCAAAACCAAATGGTGTATCATTGGTCCTTATTACGGGTGTCACTACACGGTGATAAGAAAGTGATACTCAGAATAAGAGCCGTGATTACCTTACAAATCAAATGGGAATCACTTCACCGTGACGACAAGTGACAACTTTTCACCGTGATGTGACATCCGTAATAAGCCCCATTATAATATAAATCTGAAGATGTTCCATCATCGAAATGCTGAAAATGAACTTAGAGCATGAGCATGAGCAAAATTGATCGCCCGCGACTGCCAACACCAAAGCTAGCTGAAAACCAATTCAAACAAATCAAATCAACAGACAAAACTAGGGTGAAAGCTGTAAGAGTGAATCATTACAGTATAAATCTAATGATGTTCCGTCATCAAAGAGCTGGAAGAAAACTCAAATAATTTAAATCAATAGATCCAGTCTGAATGAAGGCTGCAAAAAGAGAATAATTATACAGCAATGACCCCATTTTGTCAGCTAGCAAAGTATGTGTAACATTCATCTTGAAGGAGGAAGGTATGAAATTACAATTATGTGGAATTATTGAAAAATAACAGTCTGATGCGCGGAGAGATTGACAGGATCGGGTCATAACTGTAATGTGAATATTAGGAAGATTTATCATCATCAAACTATTCTTGAATTGACCTGGAAGATGCTTGTGAATAATTGTTATACAGATAAATTAAATTGATAAACTAAATGGTTCAAACAACAACTCCAGCCTGTAAAAAAGCTGAAAATAGGGAATCTTTACAATGTGGATCCCCGACGGTCTTCTACTCAGTAAGCAAAAGTGGCAGCCACCAGGCTAGTCGAGCTGCTCAATTTAAATATTGAAACCTTATTTTGTGAAGTTCTTAAGAATACCAATTGAAACACAATGTAAACAAATAAAAGTTAAGAGTCTCATCCGAATCAAATGATTCCAAACGATACGCATTCATAGAAATTAAGTTTAAATAGACAAAAGTAGAAAAATGGAACAATCTCACCAAATCAGTCCAACTGAATCCCTTGCAAGCAGCTATGTCATGCTTGGTGTAGTAGCTCCGATCATAGACCCGCCCTACGGGGATCAATCCTCTGGTCGAATGTAGTCGATTGCTCCATGACGCGAACACGAAGCGACCGCTCACAAAATCATACAACGCGTAAACAAACTGAAATCAAAAA
This sequence comes from Ochlerotatus camptorhynchus, assembly GCF_037179485.1. Taxonomy (NCBI): domain Eukaryota; kingdom Metazoa; phylum Arthropoda; class Insecta; order Diptera; family Culicidae; genus Ochlerotatus; species Ochlerotatus camptorhynchus. Next base: position 1,632,902 of record NW_027041118.1, on the reverse strand, counting down.
CTATCACACGCGACGCCACAAATTTCTGTACCGGGAGCACAAGCGAAGAAAAAAACAAACAACGCAGATAGCGACACTTCTTCTGATGTTATAAATTTTTGGAGAATATGATGACAAAAAAAAATTCTGAAATCTATACATTTTCAAAGTTTCATTGCTGCCAACCGTTTGTCGAGTGAGCGTGAAATTCGTCACATTGATTCACACTACTGTTAAAAACAGAGAGAATTGAAATGTTTTGCATTTCGATGCTATGTGAATGGCATGTTCTGCAAAGTAAACATCGAAAACATGAGTTGTGACTGACACAGATGCATGTTAAATTGGGTTCTTTAAGGGTATTGAGGTAAATGCATATTCGTAATTTGCTTTAAAAATGGAACCCGACCCCAAAATTCGATCAATTGGTTAGTGGAACTATTCTAAATAAGTATGATTACTTTGCAAAAATCACCTTATTAGCGCCCCTCGGTGTCATTTTCTATAGGAGCGAGCTGTCAGTTTGTTAGTTTAGTGCCAAACAGTGAAGTTATTATTTTGTTTTAAATCTTGATTTAAAAATCAAGATAAAAGTGTGTGGGTTCGAAAAAAAAATATCGCTGTGCTCCGAAAACGAAGCTCTTTCAGATGATGTAAAACAAACGATACATTTTTCAAAATTAAAGAAGCCAATTAAATGCAAAGGAATGAATCATTAAAGCCTTTCGCGAAAAATTTAATTTGTTTTACTTTATGTTACATACGTGTTTTGGAATTCATAAGTGTCTTATGAAATCAAAGTTGTCATGTTAATATAAGTCAAGTCTTATAGAATTCTTATGATTACTAGGTGGGTTGAAATGTAACCTCCTTGGGAATGATTTCTTTTTAATTTATTCAATATACCGTAGAACCAACAATCAATACGAAACTAACGATTTTAAATTAGCTCACTACTTGACTAGCCTATTCGTCCCAAGCAAACGATTAACGTACCTCATTCTAGTCGAAATTCTAGTACTACGTAATGTTTGTTTTGATTCGCTATGAAAGTTTGACTGATAAAGTGAGGGGCTAGTGGATTTTCCTATGTTTCGAGGCTGTGAATCGATTAGCTTGGGATCAAAGAGAGTACCAGAGCTGAGCCAAAAAGTTGAGCACGTTATTTCGGGACCTTCTAGTCTTAGAGTTACCTCTAGTCCCCTTTTAGCTCGATACACTTATTCCAGCGATTTTCCAACTTCATGATCCCGTCCGAAAAGTAATTTTCCGGAAGGCCTGCAAAATACTCCTCCGCGGCGTCGATTATTTCCTCACGTGAGCTGGTTTTTTTATTGATGAGCCATCTTTTGAGGTTTGGGAAGAGATAATAATCTGAGGGAGCCAAATCGGGCGAACACGATGGATGCGGAAGCAATTGGAGCCGTAAGTCATTGATTTTAGCCGTGGTTGCGATGCTCTTGTGCGCCGACGCATTGTCTTGCAAAAACAATTTTTTTTTCGCTTCATGTGAGGCCAGTTTGCAGCGATTTTGGCCTTCAATCGCCCCAATTATGCACAGTAATACCAACCGGTGGAACTTACTATTTTAAATTGGCTCACTACTTGACTAGCCTATTGGTCCCAAGCAAATCGACTAACGTACCCCATTCTAGTCAAAGTTCTAGTACTACACTATGTTTGTTTTGATTAGCTATGAAAGTTTGACGGATAAAATGAGGGATTCGTGGATTTTCCTATGTTTCGAGGGGTGTATCGATTAGCTTGGGACCGAAGATAGTACCAGAGCTGAGCCAAAAAGTAGAGCACTTTTCTTCGGGACCTTCTGGTCTTAAAGTTACCTCTATGGTAATACTCGCTGTTGATGGTTCTTCCTTTTTCGAAGTAGTCCACGAAGAGTATGCCATGACAATCCCAGAAAACCGACGCCATAACCTTTCCGACCCATCGAGTCTCCTTCGGCCGCTTCGGAGCACTCGTGCCGGCTTCACTCTATTGCCGGGCACTCATTCTGTTCTCTGGGGTGTAATAGTGGATCCAGGTTTCATCAAAGTTACCAATTGACGCTGAAAGTCCGCCCGATTCCGCATCAGCAAGTACAAACACTCTTTCGAAGTGCTCTCGCGTTCGTGTTTTTGGTCAGGAGTGAGCCAGCGGCAGAATAACTTTTTCAACAACTTGATCGGTAGTGGAGTTGTGGATACCACGAAACTCTCGAAACCAATATTTGACTGTGTAATCTGACGGAACATTAGCCCCATAATATTTATCCAACTTTTCTTTTGTTTCCTTCGCCGTTCTGCCTTTCAAAAAATAATGTTTTATGAGAGAACGAAAATCGTGTTTATCCATACTCAACAGGTTAACAACAATCAGCTGTCAAAACAAAACTAAAAACAGTATCGCACTGAAATTTGGCATGTCTGCCCAAACAAGGCACCATAATCTTTTTTGCAGTAGCAGCGCATCCTGGCGGTCAAGAAGGTTACTTTTCACCCCACCTAGTATTTACCTCAGTGTAGTGCCATACACACTTAATCTAGCTCGGTAAAATTTCCAAAAGCCGATTACCTCGGCATTCTCTTTTGCTGATATCTCTGCAAAATATCTGTTTGTTAGCTGATAGCTCAGCAAAATGTTATTTGTTAGCTGAGTCTCGGCAATTGTTTTACTGAATCTCAGTAAAATAAATTGCAGAATTACTCGGCTGTTGGAATCTCGGCGAAAATATTTAAGTGTGTAACTGGAACACTTACCCTAGTTTATCGTACCGATATTGTGTTCGTATTATAGTCACTTTAAACAAATGTTAGGTCATTCTTGACTTCCCCGGGGATGAGACTTGAACTCGTGACGCTTAGCGTGAGAGGCATGGATGCTAACCACTACAGCCTGTCCTCAATACCCAACGTGTTGAGACGTTATACTTTTAAGCTCACTTAAACTCATCAAATGTCCATATTATTCGTGAATTGTGCCTACAAAGCAGCTGAAGTGTGCTGAAGTGTCTAGAATGTCAATCCATTTGAAATTAATAAACTCCTTTTATAACTTCCACGTTTTTCCACCTCTTGTCTCCTTCCGGGTATGACCAGGAACAAAGGATAATGAAATAAAAGCGTCCCACCTTCCAAGCTATCATCACTCAATTCTCGCTGTTCGGTTGTTTGCATGTTGGAAAAACAAAAACAGCACCAACATTCCATTCCATTCACATTATTTACGAACAGCAAGGCTCGCATGGTGGTGTTTATGAAATTTGTTTCGTTTTTTTCGTGTGTCCAAATCCGAATCGATAAATTCAAAAGTTTGAATTAAAACCCGTCAAAGTTCATGCACATGGGTGCATAATTTGCATTCTAAGTTTTTTCGCTGCTGCAACGCTTGAGTACTGGTTGGCGTTAATTTCTTCCGTTATAAGTGGGCACCGGTAGCTGCAAGGCAAATTTGAAGAGTAGAGTGACGTCCGAAATGCTGGCTTACGACGCACCATGATTTTGATTCTAGGAATACAATTTGCTTTCAAGGGAAAACAAAGTTTTACAGAATTAGTTTTCAGCACAGTTGAACGAATGAAGAGCTTCAGTTCCAGGTCAAATAGGGAAAAAAATGTTTTCACTCGACCTGCTCCGATTTCCATGAAACTTTACATAATTGTATGTTATGGGCTATCATTCATATATTTGCATAAATTCGTCGATTTTGGATCTTGACTTTTTAATTTTTAAATGGCGTATTTGACATTTTTTAATCAATTTTAGCACGAAATCATCACTTCTGATCAAAATGACGTCTGAGACAAAGTTGGTTAAAGTCTTTCTGGGAAAAATATACACGGTTGGTCATTTTGCGTGGAACTGCTCAGCTGTCTGAAATAGTAGTAGTAGGTTGAATAGAAGTTGAAATTTTCATTACATCCGAATCTGTGTCTTGTAATAGCACAATTGTTCATTTACATAGAAGAACAGACGAGAGTAACTGAATCGCAAACCTTGACATTCAACCTTTTGTGCGCCATTTGTTAAAGTAAGGTCAACATTTATTTCTGTTTTATGAACGACCTTTTAACTATTTATAAATCATTCGGGTAGGCAAATGTAACGACAGTTGTATTTTACACAATCGTAGTACCTTTCCCAACCTTTAGCATTTTCCTTCCCAAAGAAGACTTTGAACGATATTTCCTCGAACCCCATTTTACGCAATTTAAAAACCTACCAATTACCTTTCTTTCCTCATCCCCCAACAGATTTTACCCGCAGCATGGAAAACTCCCCGATCAAAAGCAACCGGAAGGTTCGCTTTTCCCTGCCAGACAACAACATTCCGGCAGTTCCGGCGAATGCAGCCCAACAGAAGCAACGGCTATCCCACGGAACGCTGCAGTACGTCAACGGAACTCTAGTCAGCCAACCTGCCGCACCCGGGACGAGCCCCCAGGCAGGTCATGATCTCAATCGCCTGCAAAGTCAACAGGTACAACTCCGACAAGCCAAACCCAAAGAGTCCAGTACAAAGATCGTTCTTCATCTCCGGCCATCGACCGGAGTGGATAAATATGAGAATATGGAAATCGCACCGGTGAAACCAACCGGCGCTACATTGGAAAAGGTTCCACGGAAAGGATCCAAGAGCAGTATTCCACGATTGGAGGCCAGAGCTTTCAAAACGCTTCCTCAGATTAATCAAAAGTTTCCCAGTTCAGAAGATGTGAACAACAACACCACGACCACTGCTGTTCGCGATGCATGCCACAGACACAAATCCAGCGAAGATCTAGGCTTCAATAAAGCAACCGACGCAAACAATAACATTCAACAAATTAAAAAGCAAACCGTCATGTTGCGGTCAATCTCCAGCGTCAGTGCCACCGGGGGAACCAAATCCCTCACCGCTAGACCGAGATCCAAATCCCTTGGAAAACCCAGCTCCATCCGAAGTGGGAAAACTCTAATCTCGTCTCACCTGCAGCACCAAGACATTACCATCAAAGTGCAGGAAAGTTCCCCAGCTCGTCGAACCCTCCTAGCGGACGGTGCCGACTCGGAGGGTAGAACCGCCCGAATGGCGGTGAATGGTTCAATCGAATCCACCCCCACAGCAAATGCCAACGGGAGGCCAAAGTCCCAGTATGCCAAATGTAACTTCCTAACGGTGCCAGAGTTCAGCGATCGGTACGAAGGCATGGAAACGGTTGTTTCCACTTCCGCTGCCGCTAGTGACGATGAGGAAGAAGAGGACGAAGGAGGAGCGGAAACGGAAGGACCTCACCTGCCGGTCGGTAGCGGCAGTGGAGGTGGTGTGGATGCCGTCGAAACGGTGAAAAACGCAAACGGACGTGGGACGAAGCGCAACGGCAACGGAGGAGGTGAGTATGGTCTCTGGTGATGAGAGTGAGGAAAATTTGATTTGATTCGGCAGAA